>NW_026067992.1:924371-1213172 GCF_014885135.2 Alexandromys fortis
TATATGCATTGGAGTTACCCTACATAAGTGATAGCATTCCTAAAAGATAAATAAAGAAGTTGCCCTATAAAAAGCATAGTGTTCAATAGGAGTGTCCAACAGCTACCCTCAAACAACCTAAACTATGGCCATTGCCCTAGTTTCCCACCACAACTTGATGGTAAGACCTTGTTGCTGAAGACACAACACATAGGACATAGGAAAATCAAATTGATACAGTCAAAGAAGCTTCCTCCTTGTTAGCTATCTGTCTTAGTACTGGAAAGTGTTATGTAGGCTAAGGAGGGAAACGTCATCAACAGATTTTCGTCAGCTGTGAACTTTGTGAAGCACAGAAATAACTAGTATTGCAAGAATTGCCTGTGAGTGCAATAGTGTAACAAATGGTACAGAGGTAACCAACCACTTTCTGCTCATAATTAAGCAGAAAGAAATGTGTGCCTGATAGTGTAAATATGGCTAAGAATTGATGGTCGAGGAACTCACAGAACCCAGGATAAACTTCCTACCACTATTCTGCTAAATGGATAATACAGGACCAAACTGTACTCTAAATTAGTACCTTTGTGCCCTTCATATTCCTTGGTAATAAACATAGTTTCTGTGTATCCACTCGACTTAGCACTGGGAAGTCAGAGTAAGAGACCCTGCATATTTTCCAGCCTCTAACACCCTGTTGTGAAAACACTGGGATGTAATAGTGATGCCTTGGGTAGTCAGAGAGGAGCTTTAGAATGAGTTAGTTGGGAGGGCCTTTGAGAAGCACTTAAACATTACACCATACTCTTACTCTACATGAAAAAGTCAAGTACCAGAGAGTATACATTGTTATCCCAGATCACACAGTGAACAGAAATCTATTGCACCGTTTTATTATCCCAAAGTCTACATCAATTCCCTTCTACCTCACCTCCACACCCATGAACATAAACTGGAGTACACGTGCTCTAATTTATTAAAATGGAAAAGCAGAGAAAGGAGATGAGGTGACATATTGAACACCGAGATTAAAGACTGACTTCCATAAATCTTTAAATGAGATGGTCTGAATTGGTAACTCTCCATGCCTTTTTCCTGCTCTGTCCTGAAAGGCAGAGCAGATTCCATGCTCATTGGTCTGTTAGAGCACCAAGCATTTACAAAGGATGTAGTCATATTTAAAAATTATATGTTCTTTATTTTTGTATTTCCAATCACTTTAAATGTCAAACCCTAGGGTTAAAAATGCAATATGTTTTAGCTTTATTATCAGAAAACAAGGTTTTTTATAAGCCTGCCTCCTGTACCAGACCAAATGGAACGGGCAGCAGCAATTCCCCCTGACATGTGTATCCAGAAAGGAGCCAGGCACAGCGTAAGATCTATCACAGTGCCTGGCCCATTGAAGTGCTTGGATACCATTGGTTGAAGAGCAGAGTGGATGCTTTCTTTTAATTACCATACAGGGATTAGTTAGGATGGTACTGCTCATCTTGCTCTATGTATCATCTCTGCTGGATTCACAGGAAAAATATGAGCATTGTGTAGTCAATTACAGGGCCTATAAGTCCTTTACCTTTTACTTCGGAAAGTAAAACCAAAGCAACAGAGGAGACCAAGATTAGTAGAAATGGATGTGCGGTGACGTAACGGCTGGTGTAGGCGTAACCCTGCAGTTGGTGCTTTCTCAAGCTGAGTCTTACTCAGAGACTCAAGAGGCTATGCATCTCATCTTTCAACCTCAAAAATCAAATTCTAAAGGAAAAACATATACCTGTTTTTCAGTGAGCATAAATCATGCCTACCCGAAACTGGCTCCATACAGACCAGCAGGACAACTGCTTTCTCCTCAGCTGCTGCTCTCGGTCTTCCTGAATTCCTGCTTCACCTGCATTGTGCTGGTGTCTGCCTTTCTCTCTGTGAAGCAGCAGCCCTGGTACTGCGAGGCCTATCAGTACAGGTGAGTTCATTCCCTTAGGTTTCCATTCTGAAAAAGATGTAAGCAGTGCACCGTGACATTACTTAAATTGATAGCAACAAAAATAAAACAATACTTTCATACTGCAAATCATAAATGATAGAACAGAATGCATTTAATGGGTGGCATGCTGGGTGAGCACGTGGAGTTTGCAGGGAAAGATCTGTCACCGTGGTTGCTGATAAGATGATCTAACAGCTAGATGCCTGAATGTGTCCATTCCCTGGGGCATGGATTTCACGCAGACCAAGTCTTGGTAAGTGTTCCTGCACAGAGTCAGGGAAGAGCATCACAGGCTTTCTGAGGTGGAGGATCTCCTGGCAACTAGTTGATGATGCTATTGTAGTACGGGAACAGCCATAGGCAATACGGAAACTCAGGATTTCCTTTTCCTAACTCAAGCTGTATTCTCCACTATGAGCCTATTGGCATCAGAACCCCAGAGCACAGAAACATGAATGGAGCAAGTGACAAGTAAGGTCTTCATTCAGACTCCCATGTCAGCAGTTCAACTGTGACTTGGAATACACAGCCTCACAAAGTTTCAGAACCAAATGTCCCCCTCGTTTGGAGCAAATATATGCAGAGAAGTACAGCTGTGATTGGAAATAGGAGGAAGCAGGATAGAGCCACTGCGGCATGGCCAGGAAACCAACATGGCCCTGGGTCTATCACTCCTTGCCTCACACCAGCGCTCACCTTCCTCATCTCAATGTGATTGGACAGAATTTCAAACTCTTTGGTGTTAAGCTCTGAGATCCAGGGCCTCTAGCCTATGGACCCACCCATATCAAGACTATGACTGCTGGATCTTTGCAAATATCATTTAGCAAACTGAACATTTACTACATACAAAACACATTTATAAATCATATTAACCCCAAGGTATTAAAATTAAACCTGGCTGGGCATAGTGATGCGTACCTATATTCCCAGTTCTTAGAAGTCTGAGGCAGGAAGATCATGAGGTCAATACCAACTTTGGCTATGTAGCAAGACACTTTCTCACTTTGTTAAGCTTTCTACTGTGACATAAGACTATGACCAAAAGAGAGGACAGGGCTTGTTTTCTTTTCACTGCCCTAGGATCACACTCTATTCCTGAGAGAAGTCAGGGAAGAAGGAACTGGCAGAATCTGGCAAAACCTGGAGTCAGGAATGGAAGCAGAAACTATGCAGGGGTGCTGCTTACTGTCTGGCTCCTCGTGGCTGGCTCAGCCTGCTCTCTTCCACCATCCAGGACCACCTGCCCAGAGCATCACCACCATGGGCTGGGCCCTCTTACATCCATCACCAATCAAGAAAATGCATCACAGGCTTGCCTACAGGCCAACTTGAGAGAGGCATGTTCTCAATTGAGGTTCCCTCTTTCCAAATGACTCTATCTTGTGTCAAGTTGACATAAACCTAAGCAGCCACTATCTCAAAGAAGGAGGAAGAGGAGAAGGAGGAGATAAAGAAGAAAAAGAAGACAAAGACAATGATGACAAAGAGGAAGGCAGCAGCAAAGAAGAAGAGAAAAGGAAAAGAAGAAGAAAAAAGAAGACAATGATGAAGAAGGTGGCAGTGGCGAAAAAAAAGGGAGGTAGAAGGAAGAAAAAAGAAGGAAAGAAGTAGAAGAAGTCGTCTTACATTTGAGTTATTTGGAAAATAAGTTATAAACAGATGAAAAGTAATTTAAAAGTTTCAAGCTAAACAAGAAAGTCAACTAGAACCAATTTTCAGGTTTCATCCTTGTAATAAAGAAGAGCATTGCAAATAGGTCAATCAGAGCTGACAAAGCCTAGATCTTAAGGACATATTTTGCTGAGTAAATATTGTATGATCCCATTATGATAGATACCAAAAAACTTGTAAATTAATACAAAAACCACAAAGGAGACTCATAATATGTGGGTGAAAATTAAAAAAAAACCTCAACAAAATAATGAGCTAAATGCAGCAAGAGGAAAGAACAGGGGAGGGGGACTAGAACTAATTCCCATCCAGAGTTAGATATAATGAGGGGTGAAGAATAAATGAAATTGTAGTTAATGCGAACAGTACATCCATCTCAAACTTTTGTAGTAGTTTGGGAAGAGCCCTTATTATGTTACCAGAATAAGAGGTCTCAGTAGGGGCTTGGAAAAGATAAGACCAGATAGGTTGAGAGCAGAATTTGCAAGTCTTCTAAGTGAGACTGAGAATTCTGAGCTTACCTTGTCAGTATGTTAAAGCCAGAGACACCTCACAATCAGACACACTGTTCTGGGTCTTTACTACAATCCCTTAGCTTCCGAGGAGAGAGTGGAGCAGGGAACCAGCTCAGGATGCAAGTCAAGAGGCTTACATCAATAAATAAAAGAAAATACACACACACAAATATACACAACACAGACACATACATATGTATACACATTCACATAAATATCCACAATAAACACATTACATAAGCCTAAACACACACACACACACACACACTCATGCCACACACAAAAGCACACAAACAGACACGTAAATACACATTTTTCCATATTGTACATTTACTGTTTGATTTGACAGCAATTTCCCTAGAAATTGTCACCTAAGGCCTCTTAAGACATATTATTTGTTCTACTTGGAGGACAGACAGGAGATAATTTTGATTTCTTATGAATTTTATTTCTGCTTTGTCATTATGAGAAGTAAACGTGACTTGTCCTGTTAGCCACCAACAGGGACAGGTTAAAAGCCGAAGTCACCTGGTGGTAATTAAATTACATTGTCATCTAATAGATTTTTAAAGAAAGTATAGAAAATGTTCATAAATGCTGGCAATTCTTTCATAGTGAATGCTTCCTGACCAACCAAAGTAATTTCTCAACCAATATGAGTGTGGAACAAAACTGGACTGGAAATGCAACTTTGGTTCCTGCTTCTGTTCTAAGTTTTGAGAGCACTACCTTGTGGCCCATCGTCACCTTCAACTGTATCTCAGTAGCATTTATATTTTCTAAGGGAAAGCCGTTTCGGAAACCCATCTACACAAACTGTAAGTGTACAAAGTGTAAAGTTTCATTCTGAGTCCTTTTCTGTCCCCATTTCCTTCTCAGAGTCAGTTTCCCAGCAAATGAGACGTTGCCTCTCTCTGGCATGAAACCCGATAAAATGGCCTTAGAAGGGAGAGAGCACCCAAGGGCAGAGACCTGCTCACTTGAGGATATACAGATATTATTAAATGTTCAAATGAGTCATCAAGAGTCATTCGACACACACGCTTATATATCAAGAGATTTTGTAGAAGGCTTTTAAGGAACTCACAAAACCTCTTAGTAGCTTCAGAAAGCTGGGACAGTTTTCCTCATGTGTAGAATGAAAATGCTGTATGATCTTCAGTCTTGGAGTAAGAATTAAATAAAGCATTTTATGAAAAGGGCCTAGTGAAACACACAGGAATGTCCTCACATTTATAATATGTGCTTTAAAAAACAAGCTTGTCTTCTCCAATACATTTCTCTAAGTGGAATAAAGGCAAATCCAAAACAGAAGCTACAATCAAGATCTATAGTCAGGTAAACAAACCATGCAGAATGGGTCCTTCCACACCTTTGTAAGCAGAAGAGTAGATACTGTTAGTGATTGTGACAGTTCAAGCAGAGCCTTTGGAAGTTCAGGTGCATGAACATCTGTCTCCACACAGCTGGCTTTGCCATGTCAGCATTGTTAAGTAATTCCACGTCAAAGTGTACTCATGCTGCCAGGCAGTGTAGCTTAGTTACTAGAATCCTCGCCGCACATGCCCCAAACCCCGAGTTCAGTCCCCAGTACCATGTAAAGCCAGGAGTGGTGTCACGTGCCTACAATCTTAGCGTGTAGCAGGTAGAGGCAAGAGGAGTTCAAGGTCATTCTGGGCTACACAGCAAATCTGAAGCAGTTTGGGTTACAAAGCATTAAATAAAAAGCGAAACAAAACTCCTATAAATCATTTCAACTGACCTCCAATTTCCTTAAGGAAACCAGCATAACTGCTTGGTGAAATCAGGTGAAAATAAATATTTCAGCTTTTGAGATATGATTCACATTGATTTCGGAATATTTGTAGCAATTTTCATTGTTGCTTTTTAGTTGTTTTGTAACAGTATAGCCAATGAGAAATAAAATGCTTACTAAATCAAACTTTTGCTGATCTGATAAGACTTTTTAAAGCATGGTATTTAATTTAGCTTTAATTTGGATTTTTATCAAAAATGAAGAGATATAGAGATCTGTATTATTAACCATGTTGCCTCTGATTGGTCTGTGTCCATTTAATCTATTTTCATATTAGGTTTCTGCCACTTTCCTTATTTATCTGTATGTAGTTGTTTTTTCTCATTGCCTTTAATGCACAGAAAGGTTTCACTAATTACAAAACAGAACCGATTAAACTTACTTATTTTAATGCTTCTTAAATTTTAATACAGTGAGGTATATTTACTGTGAGTCAAGTTAGTCTACCCAAGTACTCAATTTTTCTAGCAGACTTTTGTACTATTGAATATCTAATATTCCTTTCATTCACTTGTTCCCCCAATGAGGGCAATACCAGCCTCATCATATCTATGTTCATGTAAGTTATTGTTTAATTCTAGGTAATTTGTATTAGATACTGTTCCTTTGTGTTACCTGCACATATTACATATGTGTGTAGAGCGAGTCTGCTTTCACACTGTTTTCTAGTTCACTGGTCCTGTGTGCAGTGGCACTTTACCAACTATCGCTTCCTGGTGTATTTAATAAGCAGCGTGTGGGTGGTAGGCTCTCATTTTTCTTCATTTTTTACAGCATCCCACTTTCCTGTATTTTCTTCCAGATGGATTGTAGAATAATGTGTTCAGCTTCAACATTTCTCCCTTGGGGTCTTGACACCTTGGGAAGAATTTATGGATTTATATCATTTAATCTTCCCGCACAGGAGCATTCCACACTCGCTGCTTATTTCCTTATTCTTGTGGCCAAGGATGTGACCAAAAACTGGAGGAGGCGCTTGTCTGTGTTACAGTTTGGGGGATGCAGTTCATCGTGGCGAGCAAGGCACAATAGCAGGAGTGTGCAGTGGTTGGTCGTACGTGTTCACAGTCAGGAAGCAAAGGTGACAGGAGTCAGGCCTCCTCAGGTGCCTCTCAAGGCTTACTCCTGCTGTCTACCAGGGTGCGCTGCCTCCCTAAGGTTCCTCAACCTTCCGCAGCAGTGTGAGCCTACGGGGATATTTCACAAGCAGAACATAGCACACCCCACCTTTATCCTCATTTCTTTTATCTATCCATTAATATCTGGAGTTTTCTCCACTATCGGTGCTGTGCATTTGAGAACTAATCCTGTTTCCTTTTGCTTATTTTGTGAGTCACTTCTTCCTGTTGTATTTAGAACTGAATGTCACTGTGACATGGGAAGGGTGCGGTATCACTTTCACTTTCTACCCAGAATCCTTCCTGACCTTTGTTGTTACCTTGAGTTGTAGGTGTTTCAGAAAAACAGTGATAGTGACTGCATACACGATTGTTCCTTCTTCTTTTGAAACAACTAAATACCTTCCTATGTTTTCTAACGAATGGAATCCAGAATTCGGGACAATGTTAGATAATATCAAGGCTAACAGATAAATGGATACCTTATAACAACACTTGTAGGATTTGTCTCTTAAACTGTTCATAAATATGTTTTTGGCTGTTGGTGAAATCATTGTGGAAAGCTCCTATTATATAAAGAAAATATTCCTGTTAGCATTAGTCAAGAGAGATTTCAAAATTCGATCTAGCAGACAGACTTCAACAGATGACTTTCCATTATCTACCAAGATGAATACTCTTTTTGTATCTTATCCCGAGCTACACATGAGTTATTTTAATAATTTTGTTATTAACTCATATTCTTGAGAAAATCCTACTTAGCTGTAGTAGAATAAACTTTTGCTAAATTGAATTTTGTAACTTTTTGAAGAACTACATTTCATGCTGTATTTTTCAGAAGTTTTGTTCTGAAAAACTTGACTTTTTCTTTTCTCTGTAAGGATTTTAATACACAATAATGATTTCTTTCCTTGACAACTTGCAAAAATTTAGCAGTAAATTACTTGGCTGCAAATCCTTCCTCTGAAAAGGTGTTTTAAAGATTGATTTAAGTCATGCTGTCTTAAAATAATGCCATTAAATTTTATACCATCAATACCATTTCATTGATATTATCAAACTTTATCATACAATTTGGGGTAGGATTTTTCTTACAGTACTAAGCACTTCCTGTGACCATGACTGTTGTCCTGGTTATATGTATATATGTATTAACCAGCTTTCACTGTGACAAAATACCAAAAAAATCAATTTTTAGATTTAATCTGTGGTTACTTGCCTCTGTTGTGTCTGGGACTTCAGTGCAGGAGAACTAATGACAGGGAATATGTGATAGAGTGAAATTGCTCATCTTCTGTAGGTCAGGATGCAGGAAAGAGAGCAAGTGTGGGCTACCTGGGGCATGGGGGTACAGGCAGGCGAGGAAGGAAATGGCCGGGCTGGAGTGGGGTTGGGTAGAGTGAGGTGGGATGAGCCAGGGACAAAAATATACCTTTCAAAAGCTCACTGTCTCAACTTCTTACAACTTTGTGATAGGTCATTAAACTGTGAGCCTATCAGTGGGATAATCCATGATTAGGTTAGGACCCTCCTTACCTACCCACCCCTTGAAGGTGCCACCTCCGTGCTGTGCTGAAGGCCATGCCCTCTGGAAACCACAGCTTCCAACCTAAGCTCTTGGACAATGTTTCAGATCCAAATCGCTAAGAACCTTGCTTTTTCTTCTGGCTTTAAATGCATTTTTTTCCATTTTACTGGTTAATAACAAAGTAGCTCTCAGGCTTTTAATTTGTAATAGTTTTGATTTTTTTCTTTTATTAAAGTTTGTTTTCCTTTCTTTCCTTCAATTTATTTTGAGTTAACTTCATGGTGCATGTATGTTTTTTCATCTTCATGAGATTAGGAAAGCATTCAAGGCTACTCATTGGAGCTTGGATTCCATCCTTTATATTTTTTCCTACCAGTAGTTTGACCTAGTTTCTTCTTTGGCCAACTACTTTTCGGAACAGTGAGTTTTACTTGAGTTGAGAGAAGGGGGTCAGATTTTGCTTTCACTTTTCTTTCTTCTGTTTCTTGTAATAGTTCATAAACATACATTTTGTTTCCTCTTTGATACAATAGACTTTAATAAGTTTCTTTATTTGTATATGGGGGGAGGAGGGTGCGTTTCAGTTAAACTCAGTCACAAATGGCTGTTTTCATAGCTGTGATTAGACACCCTAGCATCCGACACCTGCTTTGGAGAAATTGCTTCGGTGTTGTGTGTGTTAGGCTCCTGGCTAAAGTTATGAATATGCAGTTATTGTTAAAGTGCTTTCATCCAATTGTATTACTCAGATTCTCTTGGTTCTTGAACAAGTTTGGCAATGCTGTCTTCTCACGGGATTGGCAATCATGCTGGTGTCTCCCTCTCATCTTCTATTTCCTGTCGATGTCTGAGTTTCTCATCAGTTCTCTCCGTTCTGAAGCACTGTTGGAAAAGTACCCTAGACTTTTGTCCCAACAAACGAGCATTTGGCTTTATTTCTTATAGTCCTTATTTCCAAGGTCAGTGTATCATAGGCAGGGTATTCTCACTACCTGGTGCTTTAATAGTAAATACAATACAAGGAACTTTCACACATGTGTAATGAATTAGAATTAGATCAGTTACAACATGGGGACTTGAAGTTTAAAGGAAAACTGGTATCTCGTGATGGACACAATAATTTTATCCAGTTGTTGGGGGATGTCATGTGTGTGCTATAGTGTTAATGTGGAGGCAGAGGACAGCCGTCTATGGGAAGGAGCTAACGAACGCTGGGGACTAACCTCAAGTCATTAGGCTTGGTGGTCATCCCAGTTAGGGCTTCTATTGCTGGAATGCAGTGGCCGCAATGATACTTTCATAGGAGTTGCCTAAAACCATTGGAAAACACAGATATTTACATTATCAATTATAAGAGTAGCATAATTACAGTTATGAAGTAAGAATAAAAATAATTTTATGGTTGGGCTCATTACAAAATGAGGAACTGTGTTATTAAAAGGTCGCAGCCTTAGGAAGGTTGAAACCCACGGCTGTGATGGAACAGCATGATCAAAAGAGGAGGAAAAGGTTAATTTGGCTTACACTCACACATTGTAGTAGATCACTGAAGAAACTCAGAACAGTAACTGAAACCCAGCAGCATCCTGGAGGCAGGAGCGGATGCAGAGGCCATGAACGAATGCTGCTGATTGACTTGCTTATAACGTCTTTCTCAGCCTACTTTCTTCCAGAACCCAGGACTGCTAGCCCAGGAATGGCACTATCCACAATGAGCTGAGCCCTCCCGAATTGATCACTAATTAAGAAAATTGTGCTATAGCTAGATCTCATGTGGGCATTTTCTCAACTGCACTTCCTTCCTTTCAGATGACTCTGGCTTGTGTCAAGCTACATTTACCTGCTGGTGTAACTAATAATTCCAAATGGGGGCAGGCTTGATGGTCAAATATTCTGATACACATAACCTTTCATTGTTTTTTTAAAGTATATGTACATGTATGTGGCAGGATCCATGCACATGTGGGTGAAGGTGGCCATGGGGTCCAGAAGAGGGCTTTGGACCCCTGGGAGCTGGATTTACAGGCAGTAGTGAGCCACCCTATGTTGGTGCTGGGGACAGAGATCACTAAGGTTCTTCTTAAGAGCAGTACATGCTCTTAAACCCTGAACTTTCTCTCCTGCCCCAATATATGATATTACAAAGTGTAAACTTTTGGGTTAGAATTCAGAAGTTTTCAGAGGTGCTAAGACGCATTATATGAGTGATTTCATCTTAAATAACAAAAATTGTGCTTTCCTAATCAGTGTTTGAGGGGTCAACCTCATGATGACAAGATACAGGAAAAGTACACATTGATTTTCTTCTGTAAGCAAGTCTGAGCATTACCAACCCTTCCTTTATTTGAAAACAAGTAATAGTATTTGTGCAGTATTTGCTTATTAAATTACTTGCCTCCCCATTCTTTCTCAACAGCAGCTAACCATGGAGGGAAGACACTCGGTTTGTTTCTTCATTGCCTTTTTTAAACCAAAGCTAAAGTCAAAGAGGGGGGCCTGCTTTGTAGATCACTAACCTGAGGACACACTGAATCTGTAGGATTCAGTCAGTTACTGATAAGAATCAGGCATACCAGGACTAACTGTTAGCAGGACTCACAGCTTTGAACATTTCTTTCTTTTTTAAAAACAAGGTTTATTTATTTATTTATTTATTTATTTATTTATTTATTTATTTATTATTTTACAATGTTCTACCTGCATACAGGTCAGAAGGAAGCACCAGATCTCATTACAGGTGGTTGTGAGCCACCATGTCGTTGCTGAGAACTGAACTCAAGATCTCTGGAAGAGCAGCCAGTGCTCTTACCTGCTGAGCTAACTCTCCAGCTCCAAATAATTATTTCTAATTTCCCTTTCCCAAGTCAAAGTCCCTAAACCTCAGATGCAGTCACTTCCGAATAACTGCAGCCCGATTAATAGATCAATTGACATCATACAAATCAGAATGTGATGTGTGATATGAAATAAACTTTGAAAGGGAGGATTAGGGAGTTGGAAGGAAATTGCTATGTGAATTGGGCTCTTTAAGTACAAAAAAATAGAATGTACCCTGGCAGAAGGAATATTGTCTACCCTTGGCACTAAGTGAGCTCTTGGTAGGGAACAGAATGTAGGCGGGCAGAGGAGTTCAGAAAGGCTGTTGGCCTGGCACTGGAAAGCCCTGAATGTCAGTGGCAAATTCTTGTATCTTATTCTCCCGGGAGTGAAAAATAAGAAGCTATGGGTACTGGGTGAGTCCCACATGGGTGTGTTTCACTAGATGGTGTGATCATGTGCGGGGCTTCTCTGCCAACCATTCAGATGGGCTCGTCATGGCAGGATGTTTGCACCCAAGGGACCCCCAGTGAAGATGAATCCTGCCTGGAAGTTTCTATAACACGTTTGATTCCATCTTTATGAGGCAAGATTTTTAATATGACACCTTTATCTTACAAATATTAGAACATATTTTGAAACATATGATGATGTCTCAAAACATCTGAAGATCCACCTAGCACTTGCCTGACACGAACTGATTGCTAACATGTGCCAAGTCCTGCGAGGCGTTCTCTTAGCACCTGAAAATGGTGTTTTGTGTGTCTGCAGATTTGTTCTCACTTCTGCTGACATCTGCTGTGGGCCTCACCGTTTTCCTTCTCTTCTCTGACTTTCCAGCTATCTACCATGGAATGGAGGTAAGTATTGTACATCATAATCCCGTTATGACTCAGACGTGCCAGAGCTGCACTTGCATTGCCAGTCCTAAGTCAATCATTATTCTCTCTGACTCACTAAACACCACAAACTTTTTTTCTCTAGAAGAGAAATATTTCTGTATTTCACATACATTTTCATATAAATGGTGTCATCATTTTAGCGTGTTCATAGTGTTAACGCCTAAAACATTGTTTGGGACCAGAGAGATGACATATTGAGAAAATATGCCTGCAACTGAGCCTGATAACCAGAGAGTTCATTCCCTGGGACTCACAAGGTAGAAGGAGAGAACCAGCTCCTATATAATGACCTGTGACATCTACATGTATTTTGTGGCTTGTATGTCCCATTATACACACACACACACACACACACACACAGTCTACATTCATGCTTGCACGCCAAATGTAACAAAATGTTTTTTAACTATCTTGTTTAAAAACTTTGTCTTGCCATATTTTATTAATACAGTAAAAACAATACACTAATATAATAATTAATTCTCCAAGCTTAGCTGTTAGAGCTGGAGAGATATAGGAAGGAATTCTCACTGTTGCTGTGACAGTGGTGAGGACCTCATGGGAAGAAACCCGGGTTGGTGCCGGCCCACACACACAGGCTGCATCTTGCCAGGTCAGGCTGTTTCTGCTGGGCAGAACTGCCCAGCACTAGGAGAAAGGGCTGGGGAGCTTTTGTTTCTCAAAGAATAACATTGGGTCTAGAAATGGAAAGAACATGGGGTGACAGGGATGAAAAAAAATCCAAGAAAGGCTTGCATTACAGATCGACTCTACAGAACTGTAGGAAAGTATTCAAAGCAGAGTCAAGGGCCGGACTGTGGAGTGTGGAGACAGGAAATGAAGGGAGGCAGGTACCCTCCGAGACAGCCAACCAGCTTTGTACTTTCTGCCAAAATACCAGGGAGGCGCTGAAGGTTCCTTGGAAGGACATTTCAGACAGATTCATTAAACAAGGTCAGGAAAGCAAGGTGATGGAGAGACACTTAGGAGATGAACACTCAGGCGAGCCTTTCTTAGTGTATGAGTTACAGAACTCCGGGATGTGCTCGGTTCAGAATCAGAATCTAAGTAAGATGCTGCCCTGAGTAATTTAGAAGTGATGAACGTCTGCTCTGCATAATTCCAAATTATCGCCATGAATAATGCCAAACCAAGTACATTCCCAGCCCAGGGGTGGAGAAGAACCTTCCCCATTTACGGTGGGAGCAGCAATGAGTCTGATCCTGCTTCTCCGAAGCCTTCCACCTGATATGATGCTCCTCCAAGCCCAGGCAGAGCAGGGAAACAAATGACCAAGTAGTGCCTTGAAACAGCCCAGCCCAAGATGAGCATTTGAAGTGAGTGGCTGGACCCGCGGTTCTCAACCATGCTGCGACCCTTTAATGCAGTTCCTCAGGTTGTGGTGACTCACCCCCATGCACAAATTAGTTTTGCTGCTGCTTCAGAACTGTAATTTTGCTGCTGTTATGAATCATTATGTAAATAGCTGATTTGCCACCCACAAGTTGAAAACCCCTGGGTTAGACCCTATGGGGGTGGAGGATTCTGTGATTTTAGACCTCAGATTCCTACACATTCCATATAATTTTCTGCACATTGGAAACTGAGTTGTATAGCTCCCAATCCACCATGGGTGTAGCTCTTATGTCTAATAAACAGAGATGCTTCCTGGTGAGTCTGTGACCCTGCAGTATTTGTACGGATTAGATTTGCACAAAGCCGATAAATTCGGGACCAGTAGCATTTGTACAAAACGTCATACTCAGTCAAAGCAACCTTAATCTTTTGTCATGACTTATGATTGTTTTTACCCACAAGTCAGTTTTGCTGGAGGAAATTAAGGTTAATTTTTGCCTTAGGAGCACATTAAACAGTAAGAATTGCAGAACAACTTAATTTTACATCCTCTTCCCGATGTTTTAAAGCTTAAATGAAGAGAACCACTCTGAAGTGTCCTCTGCTTCACTGCCCAAGGTGTCTTGCTCACCTGACAGACGCCATTTAGCTATGGAGGGAGCTTAGGCCTTCAGGAGTCCATTTTAGTTTAGATTCTGGCTTTGACTAAGTCCTTGGACAAGGTGGGCCAGCCTTCAGCTTTCCTATCTGTGAAGTAAAGAGAACAATGCCAACCCTCAACTTCAGGGTTATTGCAAATACAGAAATTCTATATAATAGCAAGCATGGTGTACCTTTTCAAAATGTAAAATACATAATATATAACGGCGGCCATTCTTTTTCAACAGTTCATCCCAACCATCCTGTCATGGAGAGTTTCAATTCTGGTGGCAGCCCTTGTCCAGTTCTGTGTGGCCTTCTTTGTGGAGGTAAAGTACCCGGCTCCTGTCATTGTTTTAAGGTAGTTATGTAAATTCAGTTTTGCTCTCAACCTACACTCACTGTTTACAGCAACTTCCTCAGTTCCCAAAAGAGGGTTAGTAAAGGCATTTTGAAGACTGTGCATGATCTTGTTGGAAGGAATTCTTTGGAGTGTGACTTAAAATTCTGCAAAGGCTGCTGAGAAATAGCCCTGGTGTCTTTCTCCCGAACACTGATTCAGTTCCAATACTTGTCACAAGAGGCGCTGTTTTCACTCCTGACTATTCTCTGTTATCTAGAAGGGAGACCAGGTGACCCAGCAGCTCTGAAATGTGAGGAGACCTTTAAAAACAGCATCTTCAGGAGGGCTGCCTCCTCTAATCAGGAGAGAAAGGAAACCCACTTTCATTGTCATCAACTATTTCCTGTGGAAGATCTCTCATGGGTGGTCCATGGTTCTACTCAGGACCACTGAATAGCTCATTCACACAGTAAAAGGACTGGACAGTGCTTCTTAAAAAAAGTTTAAAAAGAGAGAGAGAGAGAGAGAGAGAGAGAGAGAGAGAGAGAGAGGATTCAAATTATTAGCATATCCTTTGAGGGAAAAGACTAATCAAATTAAGTAGGTGTGTGTGTGTGTGTGTGTAAATTTCTTGTACTCTTTCATTCAGAATTCCACCTTTATATCAAATTTTTTAAATGAGACCAAAAAGTTTTAAATCCTAATTTGTATGAAGAGATTCATAATAGTGTTATCTATGACAGCAAAATATAATCCAAATGGTGTGTTTTAATGCTTATGCTGCCATTTGGAGAAATGCTGTAGTCTTTAAAGATAATACGATGACTACAACCTTAACTACAATAAAATGCCTTAAAAGATATAATTACAGAGGCGTTGTCTATGACAGAAAATCAGTGAAAACCAAGGAAAGCAAAATGCAAAATTGGATCAATTGTATCATTTGCAAAAATTGCATAAGGAAAGAATAAAAGGGAATTCAAAAGGACGAGAATCAAAACAAGCCTGAGGGAGGAGAGAGACTCAATGATTATGAGTACTTGTTGCTCTTGCAGAGGACTTGACTTTGGCTCCCAACACCCTATCAGACAACTTACCACCTGGGTAATTCCAGCTCCAGCTCATCTGATACCCTCTGCCCTTTGCAGACTCTTGTAGGCACATACACATACCTCCAAGCCACCACACACACATGCATAAATACAAATAAATTTGAAAAACATTTGATTGCTACAGACTAATTCATTCAACCAACAAAATTTGTTACTTTGTATGTGACAAGGTGGTGGAACTCAGTTTTTGGTTTCTTTGGTTTTCTTCCCGTCCCCTCCGCTCCCCTTCCCTTTCTCTCTTCCCATCTCTTCCTTCTTCTGTTTTGTTTTCCAGATATTTGGTGTGTTATTGTTAGTTTGAGCCCCATAGTGAAAGAACTGTAAATGAATCCCCAGCCGGGATTTCACCAGGAAATCTGAAGAAAGCACAGGCCTCTAGTGTTCAGCAGGTTTCTGTGCCTGTAAACATCTCAGCTCCCAGGGGAAACAGCAGCAGCAGCAGCATTGAGCTCGGCTGAGAGGAAGCCCTGGGTCCCAGGCTTCCAGTGCTGTCTGGCTGGGAGGGGCTCACTTATGTAGCCACAATGATTTCATTATCACCTCTCCCCAAATTTTTCAGGATGCCATCCTTCAAAATAGAGAGCTCTGGCTGTTGATAAAGAAAGAATTTGGATTCTACTCAAAAAGCCAGTACAGGATCTTGCAGAGGAAGCTGGCAGAAGACTCTACCTGGCCTCCCATGAACAGGACAGATTATGCAGACGATGGCAAAAATGGATTCTACATCAACAGAGCCTATGAAAGCCCTGAACAGGTCCCTAAAGGGAGACTCAGGCTGGCCGGGCAAGCTTCAGAACAACACTTTTGGACCAGACTATGACCTGAGCAGCTGTCATGCTTGTTCCTCATCATCACCTTTTGTCCTCCAAACTGAACACCGTGGAGAGGTGAAAGTTGCAGACCCTTCTCTTCTCTCTCCATCTAAGCATTCAGAGCACTTCAATATATTGAGCCTTGCATCAAAGAACCTTACCTTCATTATACCCTTCACTAGTGAGAGAAAAACCTGCACATCTCAGATCACCGTTTTAATAAACTATATCCTACTGACTTTCTTTTTAACTGCACAGCTCTCATGCAATTGCATTAGATATATGGACATCAAGAGAGAAGAAAAACCAGAGCATTTAGTATTCAAAAGTTTGGCTCATTAATTAAGCGATGCTAAGTTTCCTTAATTTTATGCTAATTTGTGAAGCACATTATTGTACCTATCTTGCCCAGGATCGCCAAATTCCTCCTTCTTTTACGTCTTTTGTATGGCTTCAAGAGAGAGAGGGAAAAGAAGAAGAAAGAATTCTGCCCTAACTACACAGGAAGCCAGAGATTGTGGAAGTGGATCAGTGCTAATCATTTATAAGTATGGTGTGGGCACTGCTAAAATATAAGCAAACTACACCAGCTCTGTGCATTCCCAGTGTTTATTGTATGGGGCCAGTGAACGTGGCAGTTCCAAGTAGACTAAAGTAATAAACTGTTCAAATGTGTTTCTCACTTCATAAAGTACATTCCCATCTTTATTATTATTAATAATACACAGAAGTATCAAAATCTGACTTTAGAAACTTCCCTGATCTCATCGCTGATCATCTTAAAAACAAAATGTATGGATTCACTATAAGATGGCTGTTGGCTTACATTCTGAAATCTTTAGTTTTCAACATTTTAGCAAACTATGGCTGCAAATAGCATTGTAGACACTGCTACTCAAACTATCAGCACCAATGTGCATACCTAAAAATAATACATTTGCCTTTAGGGTTTTTTTTGTATATTCACAGCTTTTTGGAGAAAGATAATTTTAAATCTGTCTGATTTATTGGCTGTAACAATTAATTTTCATTGTCAAGTTGATTGGACTTAGAGAGTCCAATAGACTCATATAGAGAAGACATCTCTGGTATGTCTGTGAAGATGTTTCTCCAAAGTTTTTATTGACATGAGAGAAGTTGCCCATCCATGGTCCTAGTTCCTGATAAAATAAAAAGGAGAAAGGGTGCTGAACACCTGTGTCCCTTTCTTCCATGTCATCACTGTGGACACAGTGTGGCCGGATGCTCCACACTTCTGCCCACATACCTTCCCATGTGATGGACTGAAATCCCTCCAAAACTGGGAGCCAAGGAAGCCCCTCTTTCCTTTAGTTGCTTCTGCCAGGTATTTAATAATGACAATGAGAGAAGTAACTGATACAGTGACTAGCAAAAAACAACAACATTAAAAGTCCTTTAGAAAGATTTTAGGACGGAGAGATGCTCAGCAGTTGAGCGCTGCTGAGGAGCACTTTGGAGGCCAGCAACCACACTGAGTGGTTAATAACCTCTTGTAGCTCCAGCTCCAGGGGGTTTAACTGATGCTTCTTTTGGTCTCTGCAGGTGCACGTGTGTGCACAACTGTACATAAAAGGCAAAATAAATCTGTCTTTAAAAGCACATTAGCTTATCATTAAAAAAAAAAGTAAAGCATCCTTGAAGCTATAGAGGTGAAAGTTTCCTTTAGCTGACAGTCAGGCTCAGTAAATTGACTCTTGGAATGAACAGATTCAGTTGATATGGTGTGACATTTAGATAGCAGACTTTATTTGTTAAATGTATGCATTCAGTAAAATACAGGTTTTTCCTTCTCAGGTTTACCAGCAACCTATCACCTGCTATAGATGATCATTGCATTTCATTTTTTGGAATATGATAGAGTTGAACTTCCATTAAAGACTGTTAAATGTATGCTAGCCACATATCATAGTGTAGGGGAAAAAAATCTGGTCCAAGCACAAGTCACATTAATCCCATGGGTAATGAGTACCTACAGGAAAGCAAAGCCAGCTGGGTTGAGCTGCTCATCCTAAGACTGTCCATTTCCATGGCAAATTGAGGCTGCTGAAGGAAATGAACCCATGAATTAAAAAGTGAATTTCTGACATTTTTTAAAAAAATGTGTTGCTTATCTTCTGGAGTGGAGATGTGTAAATGTCTCACAGTCATTTAGTCCCAAAGAAACACACAGAGGCCTATATTAATTATAAACTGTTTGGCCTATTAGCTCAGGCTTATTATTGACCAGCTCTTACAACTTAAATTATCTCATAATGCTTATCTATGTTTAGCCACGTGGCTTAGTACCTTTTCTCAGTGAGGTGTTCTCATCTTGTGTCTTCTACATCTGGCTGGTGACAGACTCTCTGCCTTTCCTCTTCCCAGAATTCTCCTAGTCTGGTTGCCCCACCTATACTTCCTGCACGGCTACTGGTCAATCACCATTTTATTAGACATATACAAGTGACAAATCTTTACAAACGTACAAAGCATTATCCCACAGCAGAGATGACAGCCTTCTCTAGAAAGGCTTGACTTCAAGTCCGAATAGGCTTTTGGTTCTGAATTCTACTATTCCCTCAAGTGGAATAATTCTGTCAAAGACAAATGCTCTGCTATGAGTTTGCTTTCCCTGCCTAAAGATCTTTTATTGAGAAGTTGGAATACAAAGTAACCCAGCAGTTGCAGCTGGCCTCACCTTAACAGGACAATCCTAGGAAATGGCACATGCTTTGCTATTCAGGAACAGAGACCTGCATCCAGGATACAAGTGATCTCATGCTTTCCCAGAAGACCAAGCAGGGAAGAATGAGTTTAGGGATTAGAATAAGAAGGGTCTGTTAAGGAAACTTAAAAAAGAGACAGAGGGTCTCTGGGGCTGGAATTGCAGCACACACTTCTTCTGTTAACCATTACTGTTGCCCACCTCCTTTGGCTCGAGTGTTCCTAGCCCCAGGGTAAAACCAGTTTCATAGGTGTGAGGTTTCCATTGAGTCCCATGGAATCACTTTACTGTATTCCAATCACATCCTATCCCCACGTTTAAAGACATATTTTCCTTATTGGCTGACATGCTTTTAATAATGGTACAAACAGGCTGCCAGGCTGCCTGTGTAATGCTATGATGACCTGACATCTTCTTCGTGTAGAAAGACTTACCTTCCACTTTTCCTGGACTTGCTACTGAGAATTCCACAGGCATGGTATTTAAAGGTAGTTTAGTTCAACACATAATCAATACAACGAAAACATAAAATAATGGGACTCCTTGGCTTCCAGTAAAAGTCTTTAAAGGGATATGGGATTTTGTATCCCAAATATAGCACTTTACATCAATATTAATGATCACTTGTCAAGGCTCAAAGATCAAGCCACTGAGCTACTATACAACCTAGAGGGAACAATTTAACTTAATAAAAATACAACCCATTGCCCATCACTGATTCCTGTCAAACAAGTAGATTCTAGGGAACCCACTGGCTCTGTAAGCCAGTGGCTCTGCAAAAATCCAGGAGATAGCTTAGTGGGGAAAGCATTTTACTCATGAGCCTGAGTCCCTGAGTTCAGATCCCTAGCTTCCATAGAAGCTTGGCTTGGTAGTGCACATCTGAAATTCCAGATCTCTTACACTGAAACAGGGGTAAAGACAAGAGACTTTCAGGAAGCTAATGGGCTAGGCAGCCTGCCCTAACTTGTGAAAGGCAATATACCCTGTCTCGGGGAGCAATGACTGGCACCCATGACTGTCGCCACGCATGCACACCATTTATAAGCACCCCAAACAACGCAAACACAAAAGTCCTTCCAATCCTCTTTGTACATGCTCACACCTCCAACAGGGGTAGCAGTATAAGGGGTATTATCAGATGCTTTGTCATTCAGAGATTCTCGAGTTGTTGCCTAACCAATACTAGAAATATCCACTTTCCTTTTTTTTTTCTGACAAGAAAAAGAATATGAATTTAGATGTCGGCCTTGATAACTGTCTTTCAGAAGCATATGCAAATAACTTTCACCCCTCTGGCAAAATGGCTGTCCTTTGGGGAAAGTGAAACAATATTTACAGTGGAAGATAAAATGTGATCTTGGTTTTGTTAAGCTCCTCAACTGGCTCCATCACAAGGCAACTGCTTTTTGTTCAAGCTGCCACAGCAAGTCTATACTAGTGGGGGGGAAAAACTTTCCTTGTCTCAATGATAAGATTAAAATCAGCAAGCAATTTATTACAGAGTCTGCCATCTATCATGGGGACCGGGAGAAATTATGATGCGTTCAAAATAAGTATTCGCCCCAGAATTTCTTTCTCCTCACAGATTCCTTCAATTCCAATCTCTTCAGTAAATTGCTAATATTTTGTTCTTTGTTTCTTTGGAAACAAGCCGAGGAACGCGAAGATATCAATAGCAGCCGCCACCAACCCAATGGTGCTTATTGCTCGGTTGGCCTAAAAGGAAACAAGAAACAAAAGAAGGATTTTATTCTAAGGATGTTAGTGTTCCTTTGAAGCTTCACTTTGTTCCGTAAACCAAAGATCTATTTTAATGTGCAATGAATGTATTCAAAGTCCAGTGCCAAGGTAAAATAAGGAATGAATAAAATTATATATATTGTTTTGACATAAGGTTTTTCTGTACGTATTTCTGGCTACCTTGGGGCTCACTCTATAGACCAGGCTGGCTTTGAACTCAGAGAGATCCACCTGCCTCCATCTCCCAAGTGCTGGGATTAAAGGTGTGCACCTCCCTGGCCTGGCTATAATTTTTTAATTATTCAAAAGATACCAACATACATAGTTTTCTATTCCTGACTCTTATTAGACACTATTAGAGCACTTGGCAGTGTCTAAACTCGTCATGAACATGAGTCCTGGTTGCTCATCATAATCCTCTCGTGAGAGAGAAGAGTACTAAGCTCTTCTGCAGAATCGGGAGGCTGTAAGAAAATGGTTCTTTTGTTCAAGATCATACTATCAAGATGTTTAGATGTAAGTCAAAGCATCATAGTGCATGTTCTCCCTCCAGCAGCCTCTACACAGTACTAGAGTAAGGCATGTGTGTGTGTGTGTGTGTGTGTGTGTGTGTGTGTGTGTGTGTGGTGTATGCAAGTGTGTGATGCCTATTCCTCCAATAGCCCAGGACCATGAACTGAGCTAAATAGCTATAAGCTCCTTACTACATCTATTGGTGGATATCGTAAACACATGTGCTGGTCAGTTTGTTTAAAGCTGACACAACTGGAATCGCCTGGAAAGAGGGGACATGGATAGAGGAATTGCCTCCATTAGATTGGCCTGTGGGTTTGTGTGGGGGGCACCGTCTTGACTAATGATTGATGGGGGAGTGCTCAGCTGACGTCAGCAGGTGTCCCCACCCTGGGCAGGAAATCCTGGGCTGTAAAGGAAAGCAAGGTGAGCTAGCCATGGAGAGTCAGCCAGGGAGTAGCATTCCTCTATGGCTTCTGATTCGGCACATGCATGGGTCCCTGCCCTACCTTCTTGTGATGATGAATTGTCCCCTGTAAGCTGACAAAAACCTTTTCTTCGCCCTAACCTTAACACTAATCCTTAAATTGTACTTTCGGGCAGTGTTTTCTCCCAGGAAACTAAGTATGCTTCAAGATGAGTCAATATTAGTCAACTGTCATAGTTTTTGATACAGACAGAATTGGTTTTCACATAGACAGAATAAGCCATTCTCAAACTGAGTTGTCCATAAAAGAGTTCAGACATTCATAGCCATTAGGGTATTAATCATCATCATGGTGAGGGCCACTAATGAATATTCATGGTTTCCATGGCGCTCAGCTAATATTTGCCTTGCATCCTCATGGGCTTGAGAGCAGTTTCATGACTGAAAGGTCATGTTCAGATGCTTTGGAGTCATCACAGACCCAGAAGACAACATGCAGTCTCCAGAACTCAAGAGTCAGGGCTTTCAAATAAAGCAAAATACCTTTCTCAAATATCTGGGGACTGGTCTAACATCTGGAAACTTGGTCAAGGTCACTGTTGATAGCTCCCTCCATCTAATCATTCTAACCATAAGAGCCTCCACTTACCTATTTCTGAAACTCTGTACTGTCTCCCTCACTGCTGCTTCCCTGTGGCAAACTGGCATGTGGAAGGCTCCGTGCATTTACAGCATATGTCCCCTTTGTTCTGCTAGCCTGTGGTCAGAGGGGACTAAGCCGACAACTGTGACTCCTTGTCTTTTCTAGTCAGTTTAACTGCCAACTTGACACAGCTTGGGAATCTCCTGAGGAGAGAGTGTCGATCAACAGATTGCCCCGACCGGATTGGCCCGTGGGCATGTCTGTGGGGTATTGTTGTAGCAGGGCCCAGGCCACGGTGGGTGGTCCTATTCCCTGAGCAGGTGGTCATGGGATGCATAAGAAAGCTAGCTAGGTATAAACCAGCCCACAAGCCAGGTATCAGGAATTGCTGTACTTTTTGGACGTGAAGTAATTTCCTATATTTGAGATAACCTTGTGTGGAACAGCATGCAATGTAGCTACAAATATTCCCTCCCACTGGTCCCCCTGGACCGGGTTTTCTCCACTAGCTTCTATCTCACATCGATGCAGGACTGCCTTAAAGTACAGATCAAAAGTACCTGCTTCATTTCCTGCCCTGACGTTCCTCAGTGTTGGACAGCAACCTGTAAGCTAAGGCTTTCCTCCCCTAGGGTGCTTCTGGCCATTAGAACAGAATGAAATTAAGACTTTGCCTCTGTCTAGTCCCTGGTTCATGGAGAGAAGAGTCAGGCAAACAACCTGGCCTTACCTGAAAAAAATGTCATCTTCTTCTGTCGTTTCACTTTTACTTACTTGGGTGTTTTGTGTTTATTTTTTCTAAAATTTATAATCATTACCTTAATTATTTGCCAAAAATATCAAAAGGTAACTATGTGTCATAGCGAGAGAAAGAGAGAGGGAAAAAAATGCAGTGTATAGAAAAACCCCCAAGGACAAGAAAGAGCGAGGCCAAATTCAAGGTTGTAAATCAGATCGTATTCTCATAACTCACAGAAAGTCTGACCCAGGGACATGGGGCAGGAACTGAAAAACATGAGCGTACGACAGGCATCAAATGGAGCCAAAGGACAGAGGGTTCCAACCCTGGGAGAATGGTAGCATCCTGGGATTGGAAGAACCTCCAGCAAGAAGCAACCCAAAGTGGCTAGACATATTTCACCCTCTAGAAACCTGAGATACTGGGGAAATCTCATAAATATGAGGCATAGAGAAGGAATATACAACTTGATCGCAGGGCAGAGGCCATTACGACCAAGGCCCTCCCAGCAGTGTAGTGCATGTTTTTCTCAAGTCCCAAATGCTCTTTTACTTCAAGTTTCATTCTAGATAGGAGAATCCCACATAACCAGGACAATTTGTACAAGTTACAAATTGGGAGCTGAGTTGCAGGATTTAAGCATCTCGCAGTGGTCCCAGTGGACCAACACATACGGGGACATTTTACTCCGTGGCCTATTCAGGATTTTAAATTTATCAGTCTGACCCTGGACACTTAAGATTTTAAGGATTTTATGTCTGAGGTCATGATAAAGTCCTCTTTCTGAGCATCTGGAACCCACTGAAACAGGCTGAATCTGAGGCTGTGTATCACATCAGCAGAGCGAGTCATAAATGACCGTAGGATTTATCTTGTCTGTTTTCTGAGACTCAATGACTCACTGATGCACTAAAGAATAGGACTGATGCATTTACACACGACTTGTCTAGGCTTACATAAGGGTGTGATCATCTTATATAGAGACAGACAATTTTAATGACTTATTTGAATTACAACAATAAAAATGTTGCTTAAAAATTTGAAAAGTATTGAAAAAGAGCCACATTTTACAAAACATTTACAAAAGAGAAATTTGTTAAAAGACCATCCAAAATATACAAAGAAATCTTGAAAATCAATAGGAAAATGAACAACCCAAAATTTGGATGCAGACAAAATGATATGTAGCAATATATCACAATAGATACACATAGAGAAAATAAACACATGAAAAGGTACTCAAGATCACCTGCAATTAGGAAACTGCAAATTAAGGCAATGAGATAGAGACTACTTGCAGGTTTCTCAGAATAGCTTAAATGATGTCACCAAACATGGACAAGGATATAACATAATGGAAAATGTCATTTAGTTCTCATAGAATGCAAAAATATACAACCACCAAAAGGCAAGATGTGACCTGTCTCTAACTTTGTGGCATTCAACAAAGATAAAGACATGTATGCAATTAAAAAGAATCCAATAAATTTGCCCAGGTCTAGGGTGATAGAAACATTGGTGGAGGAGGCTACATATGCGTGGGCATCAGCGAGACTGCTCTACAGCCAGGGATAATCTTGTAATTCTAAAAACTGCTCTAAAGATTGCCTGCTGATTTTGTACAACTACAGAAAACAGTGCAAAAGATAAACAGGATCATAGTCTTTCTCCCCTTTTCATCATTCCTCTGTATTTTTTTTTAAAGAAAACATTTCTAAGTTCAAGGCCACTCAACAGTAAGGCTAGGTGGTACCAGAGGAAAGTAGCTCACCTCGGGACAGGCAGGAATTAAAGAAACATGGAAGCGGGTGGAGACAGATGCCTACTTCAGAGGCACCCTCCACATGCTTCTTCCAACGAGGCCCCACCTACTTTCCACCACCTCCTAATAATGCCATAGGAATCCATTGATTAGACAGTAGACATTGATCTGATTGTTTCTCAACACAAAGGGTTGTGAAACATGCCACACGAGCCGTTGGCGACATGCTATAAATCCAAAGCATAGCACACATGTACTAGACAAATGATTTGTAATACAGCTAAGCAAGCGGCTTCACATACCTCTATAATCCTTAAAAGGAAAGTAACTCGAGGGTGCAGTAAAAAGCAAGTACAGTGTGCTCGAAGTCATCAAGCCTGTGACTACAGTTAGGACACTAGCTCTTTCCAGCAGAGTGGGGGCACTCAGGATACCCTAACTCCATTTCAACCAGTACCTGCTAGAGACAGCTTCCACTATTCGTTAAGGAAATGATTGCCCCATGGGTTTTGAGTCTTGGTATAAAAAGTAAACAGAGGGCAAATTTCAGACCAAATGCAAAGCAAGATGATTGTAATCTGTTCTTATTCAACCACATTTTCACATCACTGAAGCATTATTTACAGGCGAAGTGCTATAAACATTTATTTAATATGTACAGGTTGGTATTTTTGGAGGTAAGATTGCATCTGAAAATGTCATCATAATCAGTGCTACACAGTTATCTATTATCTCCACAGGCTTCTTATAGCTGTCTTCAATGATTCTGTTCTTTTGGTTTGGAATTTTAGTTGGTTGCTTGGTGGACTTATCTTTTTTTTTTTTTTGACTTTGTTGTTGCTGCAAGAGTATTTAACCCTAAGAACTACCTTCTTGGCACAAATAAAAATAAAAAATAAATTTATAATAAAAGCATAGGCTTGTCAATCATAGAGACTATGTTACAGAGTAGATCTTGGAACTGATTTTTTATATATATATATAACAGAAATTTGTGTTCTTTGACCGCTACCCCTCCCTATTTGTAGAAATTACACAAATAAATAAATATTATTTGTTAATGTAGTGAACAACTTAATCATTACCAAAGACCCCTTAGTCCGGTACTGTCTCTTACCAACAGCCACCAGCTTAAAGAATATGCCACACAAGTTTTCCATGGGACACTATATATCCAAAGCATAACACATGCTTTATTAGGGTAAATAATTCCACTTAGCTAGATAATTGCCAATTAAACAGATGGAATCTGTTTCTTAACAACAGCACGAGTGTTCGCAACTCAAAGACATAGAGGAATTTAGGTGTGGCCTCTGTGTTGTGCCATATATATCTATATATATATCTATATATCTCTGAATGAGCATTCATTGTTAATGTACTTCCTGATGGGAACACGCAGCCAATGAGTTTTTCCCTAAAGAAAACACTCACACCCTTCATCATGCTCTGTCTCCTACTTTTCTGAACTTAGTTCTGAGAGGAATTGAACCTCACTCTCTAGGACGTCATTTAATAGCTAGTCCAAGACACAGGAAGCCTTGAGTAAGCTGAGGATATTAAAACGTGCTCAAGTTTTGGTATTGTACTTTGACTCTTAGTCTCCGTTTTAAGAAGCAACTTACTGGAGGTTAATAGTCTTTGGGTCTTCTTTAAAGTTTAAAGCAAAACACACTTGTATGGGTTTTGGACAAAGAGTGCCTCCCCTTTTCTCTTACGTCACCCTAATAATACTTGGGTCACACCCTTAGAGACAGAACTGCTCTGACCCGAGGACAGGCCTGGTAAAGGCGAGAGAGGTGAACGCTCTCTTTGCCGGGACTCTGCTACAATACTGCAAACCAGTGCTGGAAACCCACAGGACCGCACGTTACTCTGGGGTCAGTTAATATAGTAGAAGTTGTTTAGAAGCACAGGGACTCAGATATGTACGTCAAATCATAGCATGCCACTGAAAACAAGTATCGCAAGGAAATAAGAGACGTTTACCAACCCATCAAGACATATCATTTTTCACCGCTATTCCTTACTGGACAAGAATTGACAAATTAACCCCCATTCACCTTCCTTTTGGTTACATTATTTTCAATACGTGGGGCTGTTGATTTGAGATTGCTGTATGGGGAGTAATAGAGAAAACCGTGTTTAAGAGGAGTCAATAAGCTTGACAGGAAGCTAGGGACTTGATTCTACTTCAAGTGCCTCCCAGCCCAAATTTCAAGATGTCCAGGTTTTAGTCTGTTCACTAACCTACTGTATTCTTAACAGAATCCTCTTCCCTTCAGTCTTCCCACTTCCCACATTTACTTCTTGTTTGCCTTTTTGTGGAAGGCTAA
Organism: Alexandromys fortis; assembly: GCF_014885135.2. Classification (NCBI taxonomy): domain Eukaryota; kingdom Metazoa; phylum Chordata; class Mammalia; order Rodentia; family Cricetidae; genus Alexandromys; species Alexandromys fortis. The sequence goes on from NW_026067992.1 coordinate 951,852, forward strand.
ACACTTTATCCTAGCAGGATTTTCTCAACACGGAAAGCTTCTCATACCACCGTAAAAAGAAAACAACCTCACCTGTTCTGACACTCCTTCTCCATAGCGGAGCAAGGTCACAAAATGCTCACAGTTGTTGACCAGTAAGTCATAGGCCACCTCCTGCCCAATGGCAAACTCGGAGCGCTGCATCACTTCCTCCACGGGGAGAGGTTGATGAGTTGTATCGTACTTGTTATTTATTCTGTAGGTGTCGTTTCCCACAACGTCCTTCAGAAGCTGCATTTTCACTAAGGCCTTGGTGCTGAACACGGACTTGGCGCTTGTAAAGGCTGAAGGAATGCCATCTGTAGGGAAAATGTTGGTCAGTGGGGCTAAGGGATCTATCCAGTCCACAGAGTACCACCAGTGTCGTCTAGCACGCGGGAGACGCTGTGGAACTTAGACTGACCCCTGCTCCTCACACAATGAACCCAAAGTGCCTGACCTCAGCTGCACGCTCTGTGTTATTTGATTACAGTGCTGTATGAGCAAGGAAAGAAATGGCAGAAAACTCCCTGCCTGGTCTTGGGGAGTACATTCCCTAATGACTGGTATTATTATGACAGAGCTTTGCAGACAGTTCTAGCAGGGTATGGATAAGATTATTGCCCAATTTGTCTATGGTGCCTGTTTCTTCTCAGCATCTGAAGTCTCCCAGATCTCAGGGGTTGATTATGATGCTACGTTCACAAAACCACCTCCCTGCACACCCCACTTCTTTATACACCGGCTCTTCCCTGGGCTTTCATGAAAGTCCAATTTTCCTGCTGTAACACTTGCAGCTCTGTGAGGAAGCAGCTAAATTCCCATTTTTCTTCTGTCATTTCGTCTGACCAGCAAACTAACGTTCTAAACCCAAAGCTAACTTCAGTAGACACTGCACATAGATGGGGCCCCCTGCTATGTCTTCACTGCCTGCACAATCCTCCCTGACTCTTCTATTTATCAGAGATATCTCTATTGGAGGGCATTCCCTACATGCCCAGGAAGCTTTGTATCCAGTCCTGTCCTGTCGGTAACAGAGACTAAGATGACTCTTCACGGCTTGGTCTACTGCCAGGACCTGGTCTCTCCCTACATGTGCCTACTTGCTGGGCATGGCCATCATATTCTTGGGACGACTGGCCTTCCCGACAAAGCAGCAGGCATCAGTTAATCCGGTAGACGTTTGCCATGGAAGGGAACAGATGTCTACACGGATGTACATAGTATTCTTTTTAAGTGGGGTATGATATCACATATTGTATTTGAACTAGAAATTTTTAAATTCTATATTAAGACTATTTTTTAAGTAGTTAAACAAGTCCAAAAATGTGCTTTTAAAATGGCTATTATAGTGACTTTAGTACCCAGTCCACCATTGCCTGTTTCTTCCCCCAGATGACTATCAGAGCCAATCACTGTATTACATCGTATTCTCCAGAAATGGCATTGCGGCTCACAATGGACCAATTAAGAGTCATTCTCCATGATTTCTAAACTCCAACAAATGGAGAACAGATTAGCTCTTTCCTGTTGAGTCAGAAAATCTAAGAACACGAGTCTCGTTTTGTGACAAAGTTAGGGGAATGACGCCACCACCCAGGAAAGGGAAGCGACTTCCGAATCTGAAGGTCCTAAAGTAACGACAGTCCTAGACACACCTAGATTCCTGGAAACTTCTAAGGCCAGCTCCACCCTTTCTGACGTCTCCTCCCAGGAAGCCTTGGACTTGTCTCTTTGCTTGTTTGCTTAGGCTAGTGATAGCCTTATTTCTGTTACATACACTAGAGAATTCTAACAAACAGAGTTACCTAATACCCAGTGGCTAACTCCTAATGTGCTTAGCCAGCCCCCCCCCCCCACGGAAAATTAAGCTATTGTCTCGTTTTTAAACCATTAGAAATGAAATTTGTCCACAGGTCTAAATGTTTCCCCAGACTCCCGTAAGCAAAATTAGATACAGAGCTTAAGAAATTTTCTAAGACTCTTAACGCATACTGCTCAGCTGTCTTGTGGATGGAACGCTCTCTGTTTCCATCCATACACTTGTACTAATTTCACTGTCTCTGTCTCCACTGGGTGCTGTCATTTTATCCCTTCATAACGAGATGAGCCCCAAATTGGTCAGTGTCTCTGTCTCTAATCTGCAGGTGAATACAAAGTTGAAATTTCTGTTCTCTACTTTTGTCAAGTGTTTCCAAACTTTCCTAACTGTGGCTTGGGATCATGGTGTTCGCTGTCTCTCCTCAGAGGCACCAATTTCCCAGGTATGCTGGGAACTACTTTTCTCATCTCTTTGAAGCTTCACTTCCCTGGCTGCTTTCTTGCAGAAGTTTCCTAATTGCAGCACACACACCCCCTTCGTGCCTCCCATCTCCCCATGTTCAGTGCTTCATAAACCACCTTCTTCACTTATTTTTCCACATCCTTCCTAACACATCTATAATTTGCTCTTGCTCTCCCCCTCTGTCTGTGAAAATGTGAGCACCGCCGTGGAGCTGTCTTTACAGCTGTGTAGTTCGGGTGCCTACACTAGCATTCGGCACATACTATACAACCTATTAATAGCTGCCAAGTTAATTGAAACCACGCACTTGTGTGAGACATAGGACATAGAACTTAGCTACATTTGCAGCCAATATCATCCTTGTCATTTATTTGTAAGTAAGATTTTTTTTTAATATAGAGGTTTCTTTTAATTTTGTGTGGTTTAGTGTGTGGCACTTTTTTTTTTTTTTTTTTTTTTGAGACAGGATTTCTCTGTGTAGCTTTGGAGCCTGTCCTGGCCCTCAAACTCACAGAAATCCACTTGCCTCTGCCTTCTGAGTGCTGGTGTTAAAGGCATGCGCCACCACTGCCTGGCTATGTTGGTGGGATCTTTTAAATGATGTCTTGGTCTTTGAATATCATTTTCTAAATTCATTGGATTTTGTCTCTATATTTTAACTGCTTTATGATTTTGTTCATGATCCCTTTTCATTTCAAAACAACCACAGAGCTCCCAGAGGCCCCTGGGAACAAATCTTACCAATCGGTGCAATGTTGATAACATAACCATCACCCAAGTACAGTGCCCAGTGCTGATAGCCAGGGCGGAACACTTCAATCAAGTCTCCTGGGCGAGGGTGGTGAGGACGGGCCAGACTGAAGCAGTCACTAAACTCCATCTGCAAAGACAGGCACAGAGATGATCTTGCTGGTACAACTCACAGAGAGAAAGTCCAAGGAAGCCTTCCACTTTAGCAGAAAGACAGAAATTCCTGAGATGACCTCCCCGGGGAATGACTCAGACTCATAGTGTGTTTTCTTTGGATGATTCTGTATGTAGTAGCATGCAAACACAAATTAGCTCTTACGTGATTCTCCACAACAATGCTTCCTTACCATGACCATTCTTTAAATCTAGAATTCATGGTTTGTAGAACTTCCCTCTACATTAAATTTCAGTAGTATTAAGTATGGAAGCATGTCTTCTTTGGAGCAGAAAGGAGCAATAAAGAGAAAGCAAATGTATGTTTGTTTTATATGTAGATGTACTAAAAATACTAGAAAGTATCAGTCTGCTCTTGCTTTCTTTGTGTAAAGAAGTCAGAGGTCAAGAGTCTAAGATTAGAATTCTTTCGGGGGACTACATGCTGCACAATACAACTAAGAAGCAGGGGTGTGGGTGGATGCTGAGCACTGTGAACATTAAAATATGTAAGAGCTCTCTTGTACCGCAAAACTCACTCTGCCATTTTATTTTAAGCAGGGGACAAGTTACAAGCCAGATGGATGCCAAGCCAGACATTCAGGTGCAGTGCAGGCTCTGGAACACTTCTTCCAAGTTCAGAATGTGCTCTGTAGGGTAGCGTGTTTAAGACTCTCGCTTCCACCCGCGACATCTTTTTGTCACAGTAACCATGACAACCCGCCCCACCCCATCCCTTCCTGCTTCACTTGTGATTCCAGAAACAGTGCAAGGTGGCCTGCCACAGTTTGGGAAGTGGAGAAGCTCACTGCATTGATGAACACGGCCTGGAACGTCCAAGGTGGTAGCACTTTCTCCTTCTAAATTGATACCCGTTAGAAGGCACATAGGGTTCTGACAGCCGGCTTCTGTAGAGGTTACAGTTTCTGTGCACTCACAGAAATAGGATGAGCCAGCAAGAGGAAGCTGTGTATGTATCCACAATCAAAGGAAGAATACATGTCGTACGCGTGCATAGCCTCTACTTGACAACGATGCTCCTCACCGTATCCCCCTGTGCAGCTCTGCAGGCTCCCCACCAAAGAAATGCAAGTGCTAGGAACTCAAAACTCACCTAAATTACGATTGTAATAGCATAGACTAAGGACTTGGGAATACACTCTTCCTTCCTTCCTTCCTTCCTTCCTTCCTTCCTTCCTCTCTCTTTCTCTCTCTCTCCGCCTTCCTTTCTGTCTGTCTTTCTTGGCTCTCTAGAAGTCTGATGTTTTTTCCAGCAAGAGTTAACATTTGGAGGGTGTTTCCCTGAGTATGTGCGTGCTGTCTGTTGACGTCTTCACTCACCGCATTGTCACAGAAACACAGCTACATGTAATAGTCCTGTAATAGTCCTTCGTTGAGAAATAACTACTAGAGCAATCATATGAAGCAATAAGTCTAGCCATCCTCTCAATTTTTTTTGCACCTTATTTAATTTGGAAGTTCATAATTTGGTCACTACTAGGAAAAACAGATACTAGACTAGGATATAAACAAATATATTTTCCATGAGTACAAATCAGCAAGCCCCCAACAGCTGCGGAAACCGAAGCCTATTCTAGCCAAGTTTCTATTAATAACTACCATTAATAATTAAATATCCCCCATTTGAACGGTGGATACTTGGAAATGTAACAAGCTTTACAAAACGTTATCTCAATTAACCCTATTGAACTGAAAAACCTTCATTTCTATTTGAGTTTATTATGCTATTAGCCCATTTCACAGATAAAAGGCTGTCTTTTCAACACCAACTTTTTGATAAAACTCTCTGAATTCTACTTGCCACATGCAGGTTCTGCTACTATGCAGGTCACTCAGGCAGAGCCTCCGTTGCCTCATTTAGAAGGCAGGCATATGGATCTCTGAGTTAGCCTGGTCCACAGAGTAAGTTCCAGGACAGCCGGGACTACACAGAGAAACCCTGTCTTGAAAAACCAAACAGCAACACCACAACTGCCCCACCACAACAAAGATAAACATAACAAGTAGAATGACTTATTTATCTCAAAAAAAAAAAAAAAAACTGTGGAAAGCATCCTTTGTGAATGGTTGAGAAAACCAGCAGAAACTACGCAGGTAGGCAAGACATACTGTTGTCTGCTTTATACTGGACCATGTTTTGTATGTGACTTGGTCCCTGTTCTGTCTCTGAGACATGTTGTATGACTTTATGGAATGGGTGTCTTCATGGTAGAGCTTTAATATCTAATGTTCTTCATTCTCTGACATATGGTCTGAAACCTGACTTATAAAGTGCAAGCAGATTACTACACAAAGCTTATAATAATTAATAAAAACAGATGGCAGACCAACAAGCAAACCATGGAAATAAACCTCCAGAAGCCGAGAGAAGAACCCTCACATGTGAGGGGCTTGCGAGTTCTTACACTGACCTCTGACATATCCTAGCAAGTGGGTGCGAGGCGGAACCGTTTTCCTAAATGTGCCTTCTGGGATCACAGAACTTCAGTGTAGCTGAAATAACAGCTCGCAGGTCCAGGTTCAAAGCCGTTGTTTCTTCAAATAAAGACAAGTGAACTCAGCAAAAAGTTTCAACCGATGAGAATTATCTGTTGTCTCACAACAGATTTTCAGCAATTGGTGCTGGGGTAATTGAGTTATCTTCAGTGGAAACTAGCCCACCACCACCAATAGACTTCAGCTTAGATCTCTCTCTCTCTCTCTCTCTCTCTCTCTCTCTCTCTGTCTCTGTCTCTGTCTCTGTCTCTCTCTGTCTCTCTCTCTCTCTCTCTCTCTCTCTCTCTCTCTCTCTCACACACACATACATGGAAAAAAAGCCTTGGTGTTAAAAGCTAGTAGAGTACTTATATTTACTGTCAAAAGTATGATCCATAGAAGGAAAACTCAATAAACTGTTTATCCTCAAAATTAAAAATATTCACAGTGCAAAAGTGAAGACAGCATCAAGAACACATGTAGACCTCCCAGGAAGCAGCTGGAGAGGTGGCTCAGTGGTTTCAGAGAAAGGGCTGCTTGGAGAAGCCTGAGTTCAGTTCCTAATATCCTCATCAGATGATTCAGAACCGCCTGTAACCCCAGTTCCAGGTTATCTGATGCCCTCTTCTGGCCTCTGTGGACAGTGCACTCATGGGCATAAACCCATCCCCACCTCTTCACACACATAATTAAGAGTAATAAATGAACAAACAAATTTCTCAAAATTCAACAGTGGAAAGGCAAACAGTTCAAGAAGGCACCTTTCATATTTCAGAAATTAAAGAGATTTTAAACAAGCCATATTCATCACTAGCGATTAGAGAAATATACATTACAGCTACAATGGAGTGTTACTCCATGTCCCCCAGCACAGCTCAAATGGAAGAGAGAGGTAATGTCGAACTCTGAAAAAGATGTGGAGCCACTGGCTCAGTGGTTCATTGCCAGGGGGAAGACAAAATGATCCAGCCACGCTGGAAACAGATTGCCCGTGTCCTTACGTTTTTACCTTGTTACCAAGATATGACCCAGCAATTTTATCTTTAAGCATCTACCTCAAGGGACGAAGTCAAAGAAGACTTATGTTGAACAAAAACTAGTATGCAAATATTTACAGTGGCTTTATTCCTAATAGCTTCAAACAGCTCCGCTGACCTTCAATGGGTGAATGGCAACCAACATCTCCAAAGATGGCTGAATAGAAACGCTTACTACATGGGGCTGGAAAAATGGCTGTGGTTAAGAGCACTTGATGCTCTAGAAAAGACCTGGGTTTGGTTCCCAGAACATGCATCAGGCAGCTCACTGTGACTCCAGTCCCAGGGCATCGTCACAGGCCTATAATGTCACACAGGTACACACACAGATGCATAAATTTAAAAAGTAAATTAATAAGTATTTTTAAAAGCAACAGTGTCTTATAAAAAAATCAGAGGAAATGCCCAGTATTCACCCCCCCGCCCCCTTCTACAAAGAGCAACCTGAGCAACCCATGCAGAGCTGCACCGAGAGGCCAACGGCTATCAGAGAGTACTGGGAATCCTCAGGACAGAGGCTGCAGCCTAGTACAATTCAGACACGTGGGGCCATAGTAAGATGATGGGGAATATCATTTGAAGGTGTGTTGCTTTTGTTTACACTGTTTTTGTTTAACTCTGTGAGGCTGTGATTCTTTACCTGTCCAAAAACACCCGATGTTCTAATAAAGGGCTGCATGGCCAATAGCACATCAAGTGTGAGGCTAGTCAGGGTTGGCAGGCAGAGAGGACAGATAGGGGGAGAAAAACAAGGGAGAAGAGGAGTAAGAGAACAAGGAGAGGAGGAACCCGAGGCCTATGCAGCAAACCATGGAAATAAAAGTAAAGAAAGGTATATAGAAACAGAGAAAGATAAAAGCCCAGAGACAAAAGGTGGTTGGAATAATTTAAGAAAATCTGACAAGAAACAAGCCAAGCTAAAGTCAGGCATTCATAACTAAGAATAAGTCTCCGTGTAAGTGATTTATTTGGGAACTGGGTGGTACACCCCCAAAAAGCCAAAAAAAAAAAAAAACAAGAGAGAGAAACAAAATACCCCAGCATCTGCCACATTAGCTCCACAGTATGGGTAAGGAAGTTTTCCTTTTGGAGAAGTGATGTAAAAGTGTTCTAGGAGGTTCCATCCATGTGTAGGCTGATAATCCTAGCTACCAAATGATCAGTTTGCAGCCCATTTAGATTAGTAACCCAAGTGCTGCACAGAAGCCTGGCTTTTGAAATGGATCTTACATGGCCCTAGGGAAGGCCCAGGGTAGGGTAGCCACCACCTATCTTGAAAAGTGAGCTGATGTTTTCAGGTATCAAAACATTCCTGCATACTTTCTTCTCCTGTATTACACAACCACTCTCCAGCACTGACTTGGCAGAACCCAACATAGCATAGCAGGGGAACTGTGACTAAACCTGCTGGATGCCTATCCTGCTCTGCACAGGTTGGGAGCCATAACCAGAGGAGTTGGAAGGTGCTGCCTCTGAACACCCGGAGACCAGCATATTTGTTCTCTGAGGATATAGTTAGCCATGTATGGACGAGGGCCAGTGTCAGGATTGAGGGGAGATGTCACACAGTACCTAAGGCCCTTTCCCCAAGACTTGTATTCATGCACCTCTTATGAATAATGTGCGGAGTGAATCCCCATGATTCTCAAGCATACAACGGCATGATGGGAAGGTCCTGGGAAATCTCATGGGTCCAGGTCCTTCCTGCCTCAGTCATACACAGTCAAATAGAACCTCCCGAGAGAAATGTGGCTCAACTCTGCCCCTGGTCTCAGTCATTGGCAGGGAAAGTCATTGAAGCAGTAGAGAGAAACACTGGAGTTCTTACTACTGCCTCACTTCTGTCTGGCTGCCATCTGGTCAATTCTGACTTTAATGCTATTAGGACTGGGCAGGAACGCCCCAATAGAAGTCCAGTGGGCCCCACTGTAAGAATCCTGGCTCCTTGCCAGTGGCAGAAGACCAATAGTTGAATGGAAGCATCAACACCTGAGGGGGCCACCAAGGAAATAGTAGAAGTAGATCTACACAGACTATCGATGCTACACCCCTCGGAACTGCCAAAGTATCTCCGCCCTCACGGCACATAGGGAGAATGGGTCTAAGACTGCTGCACTCTGTATCATGCCTAAACTCATAAGCCGTAGTCTTGGAAGTTATCGGGAAACTACATCACAATACTCTAATCAAAGTCAACACTGCAGAACAAACCGACATTCCAAGACACAACTTCAGAAGAAATCCACTAACCAAAGTCACCCCTGAAAGGTGGTAGAGGCATCGGACCCAGCAAACGTACAAATCTCAATGTAGGAGCACAAAAATATGAAAAGGGGGTAATACGATATCTCCTAAAGAATGTGGTAATTCTCTAGCAACAGATTCCTAAGAAATTAAAGTGGATGGAATCTCAAAGAATGATTATAAGATAATCAGAATGAGATCCTGAACAACACAGATTAACAGCTAAATGAAATTAGGCAGACAACTTAGGATAGAAATGAGAATTCTGCAGGGAGAACCAGACAGAAACATTGGAAAGGAGGAAGCCAATGAATAAAATAAAATATATAACCCTTGAAAGCCTCAACAACTGACTAGACATGGGGGAAGAAATAGTATGTGAATTTGAAGGCTATCTATCTGTATCTGTATCTATATCTGTCTCTGTCTATCTGTATCATCTATATATCAGATGGAATACCAGAAAAGATTAAAAGTAAAGGCACTGAAAATCTGTCCAATGAAATAATTGCTGAGAGCATCCCTAAATCTCCCATTCATGTACAAGAGGTTTATCTAAAAATCAACTCAAAGTAGGTCGAAGACCTAATAGCAGACCAGAAACTCTAGAAGTCATAGAAGAAAACACAGGAGGTAATTCAAGATGTAAACATGGCTAATGATGTTCTGGATGGGACTGCCTGAAGCATAGGAAACAACAAAAATAGACAAGTGAGATTACACAGAACTAAACTTTTCCAAACACTAAGTTAAGCATGCAACGGCATGGAAAGACAGCCAGCATGGAGTGGATATCTGTAAATTATATGTTTGGCAAGGAAAGATTGTCATCCAGGATATATAAGGGATTTCAAAAACACAGTCCAAGAAAAAAAAAATAAATGAAATAAGCCGGACATAAAAAAGGCAAGTTCTGCATATTCTTTTTCATGCTGATGCTTGAAAAGTCTATTTGAAAGCAGAGTAATGATCAGAACTCACTGGTACCGGAGGAAGTGGCTGAACTGAACTGGTGTATACTCTACACATATATAGAAATATAATACTTTTAATATGTACAACTAATACTTGTCAACAAAACCTGAATTAACCTCCAGAGACTTACGCCGAGTGGAAAAAAATAAAAATTAAAAATACAAAACAATATCAGAAGTTTGCATTCTTTGTGTCCACTCCATAATGTTCTCGAAATGACGTTAAAAACTTAGGGGATAAATGGTGGTTCTTGAGGTTTAAGGAAATGCCGCGAGGGAAAGCGGTGGGGCTGTAAGATGGCTGCCGAAGGACTGGGATGGTGACTGTGTTCGAGAGACCAGCTGAGTTCATGCCAGGCCTGAAGTCACGCAGGCAGGGTGTGACAACTCTAAAATTCAATTTCAAGTCTATTTTCCTATGCCAATTTCATGCTCTTTTACACCATCGAATATAATTAATAATTAATCAGAGGAAATGTTGCTAAAAAAAATCACTGCAACTTTCCTACCTCTCAGAGGTTCATTGCAGGGAGAAGGTTCAAAAGCACAAAGACATATGAACCAAGGGAGCCTTGCTGGGAGTCCCTTTGTCTCTTCTGCCCTGGAAGCCTTTCCCTGTGATGCTAACCATCTCTGTGGTTTCCAGGATCAGACCTTAGGCAAGGGACTATGAGGATTTACTCAACAGCTCCCTTGAACAGAACCATGGGGTGTATAATGAAGACTGACTTGAACACAGGCACTCAATCTTGGACAAGGGATTTAGTTTTCAATTACGAAAACGGGCTGCTCTGTTTAGTGCACAATGTCAGATATACCTGGGGACACATAAAAAAAAAAGTGCCCTGTGCAGAGACATTTCACAAGTGCCTGCTCAGATGTCTGCAAGGCCGCCTGTGTTGTAGGATGGATCCCCAAGAGAACTTTTTACTGTCTACCTCCAAGAATGTTACCGAAGTGGGAAAGGCCATCACTACCTTTCCACTGGCTTCCCAGTCTCCAAGAGTTTCCCAGTTCGATTAGGATAGTTTCCCGGTTCCATCCACAGCAGTGCCACACTGGGAGGCTTCTGGGAAGAGGTGCGTCTAGAATGCCTTACACTCAGACCTTGGGGCAGCATGGATCCTTAAACCAGCATTTAACCTGCACCTGACAGGTTTCATTTGGAGACAGATTCATCCCAAACCATTCTTCAGGCATAGCACAGCCATACTGGCCTTTGAATCTTCCTAGGCTCCCTAGTGCTGCTTCCATAGTAATCTTGGCCTCTTCCCTTTAACTAGATCCAGTCAGGATGCCATCTTCTGACGCCTCCCCCCGCCCCCATCATCTCTCAGCGTGCCATAATGGCACCTCCTGAATTTCCCTGGTACGCTCCATTTTCCCCTCACCCATCCCCTTCCTGAACCTGCCTTTGTAACTGGTGTCTGGGGACCTTCTCTGCTTTCCTATACTGAGGGCTGATTCTTGTTTATCTCTAGAGGTTCAGTTTCTAGAACAGTGCCCGGCACAAATACCCGCCTAGTAAATGTTAAATGAAAAAAAAGGAACCGAGAACTCGAGACCTGTTCACGTTTTCCCAGAACCACATACTACTAAATGCCAAAGAATAATATCACCGACAGTTCCAAGACCTAAGACAATACTGTGACCTATTTGTCGTCACTACCGAGGTGAGAAGAGAGCTGAGAAATCGGTCCTGCCGAGCGGTTTGAGTTTTCAATTTCTGTTCTGCCTCTCAACAGTTTTCCCGACTTGGAAGCAGGTCTCTTTTATCCCCCTGCACCCCGTTTATAAAAAGCGGAGACTGGATGCCCGACGTCAGGTGCTCTCTCCCCTCTGAACTTTCCTACGGATCCAGGGTCTAAACAAGGTTGCTTAGCGCCGAGAGCGCCTCCCTCCCCTCCCCCAACGCACCTCCCTGCTCAAGCTGGCTTGTGCTGTGGCCCTGGAGGCAGCGGCGGGCTTTCCGGGCTCTCCCAGGCCTCGCTGCGGAGCCACTAGCAGCCCCTGGTCGACTTCATCCGCACCACCCTGAGGCCAAGGCCACCGCCTAGGCCACAGTCGCCCTCCCGCAGCGTCAACGCCAGCGTCCGCACCAACCCCTGCTCCCTCCGCGGGTTCCTGGCGCGCGCCTGCTCGGCTCCAGCATTGCACCGCCGGTCCTAGGCTCCCAGAGCCAGGTCTTCGGCGCTCGCCCCACTCCTGAGCCCTTCCAAGAATCCCTGCACAGGACACAAGTCTGAGATCCCCGAATTTTCCGTGCACACCGCAGGCCAGAAATCCCCAGATCCTCCGTGTATACCGCAGGCCCGGACTCTCAAAATCCTCGGCATACACTGGGCTTTGGGCTGCCATCCCATCTGCTAGTCGTCCCCTCACCCCCACCTGCTCCTACCTCGATGCCCGCCTGCCAAACACGGTGGGCCAGCTGGAGCAGGCACACAAACCTGCTCACAGCTCAGACCCAGCCTGGTGCCTGCTTGGTTTCAGCCTCTCAGCAACCAGGACCTTCCTGTGACAAACTTTTGTGCTATCAAGCTCTGGCCTTGCTGGGTGTTACAGTTTTAAGGGTGATATGAAATGTTTGGGTCTAGTCATTATGGATATAAGGGATACAGGGACAGAGCTGGACGAGGATTCCTTTTGGGCCAAAGGTTTGTCTTCTCTACCTGCATCCTTAAGAAATGTCTTGATCTGTGACCCAACAAAGAGTGGGAGATGTGTTACTGTAGGAATATCCGTGACACACCTGCATGCATGCACCCAAAGCAGTCTTACTTGAACTGACCTTGAGACCAGAGGCCAGCAAGGACAGGCTAGCCATGACCCTACCCACATGCCAAAAGCAACTTCATTGTGAGAAGAGAAGGAGAAAGGGGGAAAGGGGGTCTTCTATCCCCTAGACCTTGGGTACTGCTTTCCCAAGTGGGAAATTACCTGGCTTGGGATGGGATGGGGCTGGCCTTCATTAAAGACAAGAGGCATCTTCCTCTGCCCTGAAGATGTCCTGATCTCAACAGAAGAGGTCCCTTACTCAGCTTGACTTCTGCCTTTCTAGGCCAGGCAGAGCAGGCAGGCCCAGACTTCAGAAAAACAGCCATTGAGGCTAAAAATATACCTGTGGATGACAAGGATCTCCCTCCCCTCCCCCGTGCAGGCTTAAAAGACTGCAGGGAAACTCCAGCCAAGAGGGGAGGGGCAGACTGCTCTCTGAGCTTTTCTGACAGCTGCACAGGACTTTGCTTAAAACAAGGCATAGCCGAGATTTGTGCACTGGTATACACGGAACTTCAACCCAAAGACACCCCCAAACATGCAGAGCTTATTAGCTGCTGGCCTCCATGTTGGTCACATGGGAGAACTATCTAGTAGTCAGCTGCTCGGTCATTAAGGGATCAGGTTCTGTTTAGACGGCTGTGGGTCAGTCTCCTGGACTTGCTGCTCAGGGTTAGCTGTGACACCTTCTAAACAGAGTGCATAGAAACTCATCCTTAAAGAGGCATCTGAGACCTTCAAGTGGTGACGGGGAAAATGAGAGTCTGTGAGAGGCAGTAGGTGTGTGCTTTGTGAGTTAGTGTTTTTCTTCCTAGGCTCCATTTTAGTTATGAACTGAATCAGAAATGCCCTTTGGGATCTCTTTCTTAGCCGTTCCAATTGAGCCATTACAGAAGGAGGCGGTGTAAGATTTTAGACAGGAGAGTTAGCGTGCGCATTATAAAGCCATCCTGCTTATGAGTTAAATTTATGACGTTTGCCAGGTTAATCTGTTTTCTCTAATCGGACACTTAATCATCCAGCCTCCTCTCGGCATTACGGATTCATGAATGTCAGCAGAGGAGAGGTGCTCAGTCAGGGCAAGATGATAAATGATCGTTTCATTTTGAGGGTATTTGTGACTTAAATGCCTCATAATAGAATTAAGATGAAATAAATCTTGTAATTTCAGTTCTAGATCCCTGCCAGGTGTGGAGAAGATGCATCTGGCCGAAAGCAAATGCAATTCTACCACCGCACGAAATTTACAGGAGAGAGAAAGCTTTGTGTGCAAGACAGAGTTCTTCCTTCTAATGTAGACGGGAGAGACTTGGTCATTCCCTGGCACTCTATGCGTGGACAGCGCAGAATTACTATTCCTGTTCAGAAAGGATGACCCCAGACCGAGAAAGGCAAAGCTTGTCTACATGGAGAGTTATCCTGGGACCAGAAAAGCTTTGCACAGTACAGATGGGCCCAGGTGTTGTTTTTCTCATTTTTTTTTCTTGTTTTTTGTTTATTCTGTTAGAGCCAGAGCCTATTTGGGTTATAAGGTTTCAAGCATTGAAATAACCATAAGGGACACAATTTAGTCACATCTTTTATTAAATAAATGCCAAGTCCTTCTCTAAGCAACAGCTCTGGGAGAACACAAGAGCCGTCCTTTGTCTTTTTACCATACGGAGACAAAAAGCAATAACATCTGTAGCATTAGATGGAAGCCTCCCAACCAAGCATACACGCACACATTTGTGTGTGTATGTGCGTGTGTGTGTGTTTCTTACATTTAGTAAAATAGTCCCATTTGCACCTCAAGCTCCTTGGTTCCTGGCTGTTGCTGAGAGGCCTGAGACATGGATCTCTGAGTTTAGAGTCTCCTGGTTATAACAGAGGTCAGGCTTCTTAGCTGAGAGCCATTTTTTGTCCAGAGTCCTTCCTCCATGGGACAGAAAAATCAAAATCTTATACAGATTATTTTATTTAGTGGCTCTGGGATTTAACCCCAACCTCGTTCATGCCACAGCACATGCACTGCCCATGATCTATAACAGAGTTCTACGCCTTACGTTTGTATTAAAAATAATACTATTTATTTAATTTAAAATAAAATTTAAAAATTGAAAATAATAATAGTAATAACAACAAGAAACAAGTTAACTATATTATATTATATATTTTTAGTTAGAAGATTTTTAAATGTTTTTCCCACAAAAAAAATCAATGAAGAAGGTGGCACTTATTTGATTATTATACAATGTAAAAATGTATTAAAACCTTATTGTGTACTCCACAAATATGTTTAAGCATCCATCCATTAAAAACAAAATGGATACAAGAAAACAAAAAGCTAGAGGCTAGGGTAAGCTGAAGTATCTCAAAAATCAAGGTAAAAATTCACAACAGAGCACCAGACCAAGCTCTGGAAATCCATCCAAGCAAGGGAGATGAAGATCATGGTGGAGAGATCAACAGAGACAGCTGAACCAAGCTCAGGGAAACTCATAAACTCTAGTGGTGTGGGAGGTCCTTCTGTCTAGGTGTTGCTTTTATTGGTTAATGAATAAAGAAACTACTTTGGACCTATAGCAAGGCAGAACAGAGCTAGGCAGGGAAAACTAAACAGAATGCTGTGAGGAAGAAGGCAGAGTCAGGGAGATGCCATGGAACTAGCGCCGAAGATAGACATGTTGAAACATTGCTGGTAGGCCATGACCTCATGGTGATTAATAGAGATGGATCAAATTAAGATGTAAGAGTTAAACCATAAGAAGCTAGAGCTAATGGGCCAAGCAGTGATTTAATTAATTTTGGGTCTAAGCTAGCCGGGTGGCCGGGAACCAACATGTGGGGCCTCCTACTACACTCTAGTATTGAGGTTTATATGGGGGATGCCAGCCTCCCTAAACCTCTCAGGATTCAGAAGGAGCACTGTAGCAGGTGAAAACTGACTAAAAAGGCCTGAGTGTGAATAAGTTAACCCACACAAGTCTTTTCATCAAGTTTTATTTATTCTTACCATGGTCTGTCCAATGCTGCCTTGATGTTCCCTGTGATGTTCCTTGCTGTTCATTGCTGTTCCCTTTCAATGTTTCTCTTTGATGTTCCTCCCAGTCCCACATGGTTTCCAGTTTATAACATTCACATGGAATAGTTAACAATTTTCTGGGGGAAAAAAAAACAATGATACCAAGCATCCATTTCTTAGGGCTAACAAGATGGATTAGAGACTGACAAAGAGAGTAGGCTCCAGTTCTCAGTGGAGGTGTGGCTGTGAAGCTCCCCTGTAGATGCCAGAAGATTAGTTAAGGATGGGGCTAGCTTTATGTGGACCAATTATGAGAACAAAGGTTTGAATGAGAGAATGCTTTCACACCAGTGCCCCACAGTGAGAGGCAAGGTCATCCAATCACCAGTACAGGAAAAGTCATGTCTAAGGGAGGATCTTTACACTGCTGGGATGTTTCAGGTGAGTCCCACTTTGGAAAGGAGAAAGGCTATGGCTTCACGAGATTTCTACAGAATTGACAGTGACTATTCAGAAGACAGGTGTTCCCCAGGCTCTGCAAATAGGTTCCTCACTACTCCTGTGAGTTTGCCTAGTGATCTGTCAGCTGTACTTCTACTGTATAATGCTCACAACACTTTAGACTGACAACTGTAGAGCCTCCATGGGGCTGAACTTGGCCCTCTACATGTGAGAGACAGTGGTGAAGCTTAAACTATCTGAGGAACCCTGAGTAGTAGGACCAGGATCTATCCCTGGTGTGAGATGATTTGATGAAGCCCATCCCCTATGGTGGGATGCCATGCTTGGTCCTGCCCCAATTTAATGTGCCAGAGTTTATTGACTCCTCACGGGAGCCCTTACCCATTGGGAGAAATAAATGGGGGTGAGGTGAGGGGAAGCTAAAGGGGGGATGAGAAGAGGGGGGACTGTGATTGAGATATAAAATGAAAATAAAGTATCAAAGGAAAGTGAATAAGCACTGTATATACTGAAAGAAAATCTTCTCAAAATAAAGGACTTGCATAAATATAAGGTAAATACGAGCTGGCATGGTAATTGGTCTTGGTGACAACCCCAGGGCCTTAAAAAGATAATGCTTGGGAGTTTGCAGACGCTGTGAATTACATGAGCACGAGTGAGTTAAAGAGTCATTTAAACAATCCAAACCCTGCTTCTTTCCCATCAAGCGATTCTGTAAAAGCAAAAGCTTCTTCCTTGACTTTGGCCATCTGGAAAAGGACGAAGAGCAAGTGGCTCTGTTCCTCACTCTACATTGCATTCTTGGTCCTGATGGCTGGAACTAGCCACCTGTTCCCTTATTGCTGCCTTATGTAGATAAGGTTTGTTCAGGCTCTGGTATCTGTGACTACTGCTTGCTTGGAGCTAGGTTGGTGGGAAATGACTAAGGTTGTTAAATTGGCCAACTGAGGCAACAATCAGGGCAGTCAAGGGTTGGCTACCAAACTTTACGATTTCATGAATTCCAAATCGGAAGTTCAGAAACCTTTCAGTACATGACAAACAAGAACATGGATGCACCTTCGATAGAAGTAGCATGTGTTCTGCCCAGGGGAAAGGTCTGGACAGTAAAATGGAAGTTTCGAATTCTAATCCTAGGTTTGTATCTTGCTAGCTACTGGACAAAAGCACATTCCTCAGACCTCCTGAGCTTACATGACAAAGAAGTGGGGGAAATCATAACACAGCCTGCCATCTTCACAGATTCGTGGGTGGCTTTTTGAAATATGAAACGCTTAACATATGTAAGGAAACTATAATTGCTCAATAAAATAACCGAAGGGTACCCCTGAAAATCACAGTTACATTTCATCATTTAGAGAAAGAAAAATATCTATATTATGGCTCTACTTCTGCGCTCTCTCTTTGCCTCTTTCCATTTTGAAATACATAATAAGCTGACTTATCAATTTCAATAATTTTATACTATAAGTATGTCACTTAAAAGTTATACTGACAATGCAGTTAACATTCTTTGTCTTTTATAGGTCTTATAAATAAAAACATACCATTGAAAGAATGCCACAGATAGTGGCTTAGACTTGACCCTAGGGGAAAATCATTCTGGGCAGAAGGAAAAGGGTAATTTTGACTGGTCCTCTATAAAATCCAAATTTCTGCACAAAATCCTAAAGCACGCATGTTTACAGGACTCTTGGTGACAAGAAAAGCAATAGTAAATGTGCGCTGGCACTAGAATTCAGGTATCCATGGAAACCTGTGAAGTTCCTGATCGCATGCGCCCACAGTCTACAGTATTAATCCTTGGGCTGAGGGGGATCAGTGTGCTATGGCGCTGTAGAGGGCTGAGAGATTGCTGAGAGCCACTTACGCAGGCATGCATCAGCTTGTTTTCCTCTGCTAGAAGTAATTACGGGGACATCCAGAGACCTCAGACATCAATGAGGGAAAAAACACATGTTTGTTTGCATGTTCTTCAATCCTGGAATACACTGCCTCCACTCTGAGTTTTAATCAGAAAACATTTGATGAGCCAGTAGTTCCGCACCCCACCCCACCCCCACGTCTGTGACTACCTCAGAGCCTCTCAAAAGTTTTCCACGGGAACAGATGAGCATGTTTCTTGCATGATGGAAGGAAATGTCACGAATTTTATCACACTGATTACTCTTGGAGATTTAAATGTGATCCCGGCCAGTGATTCCTATAAATCACTTTCAAAATAAAGTACATAGAAATTCCAGCGGGAAGGGAGGTCAGAGGGACCACCTACAGAACACTGAAGTAGTTCTAGGAGAGGACCACGCTTCTAATGGGATAAAGTACCACTTCTCAGAGAAGCCAAGTTACAAAGCCATGTATTGTTTCTGTATTTTTTTTCCTTCTGTTGCCAAGTCCTGGATTCTTTTCCAATAACTTAGAGATGACTGACACATTGAAATAGAGATAAAATTGTTAGTGGGTCTTTAAAATACTGTGCTTTCTTCTCTCTGAAACTGTTCCCACACTCAGTCTTCTGATGGAGTATCACCCCTGTGTGGTGGCCATCGTCACACACTGCACCTCAGATATGCCAGGCACATGTGTGACATAATATTGAGTGTGGTGGATTAACTAGAGCACACTGCTTGCAATGGTTTGGGTAGGAATTTGCCCATATTGGTTTATGTGTTGAAGATCAATTCCCAGCTGTTGTAAGAGGTGATGGAAACTTTGGGAGGTGGGGGCTGGCTGGTGGAGTGGGATTATAAGTGGCCCTTAGAGGCTGGTCCTTGTCTCTGCCTTTCCCGTCTCCTTTCTAACCACCATGAGGGAGCAGTTGCTCCACTGCCCCGTGGCATGGTGTGCTACAGCATCACAGGGCCAGAGACAACAGAACTGGCAACTGTGGTAGACTGAAGCCTCTATCGAACTTGAAGCCAGAACGCTTCTTCCCCCACTCCTTTTAAATTGTCTTTCTCCGTGTGTTGGTTCATTTGATGCCAACTTGACACAAGTTAGAGCCATTTGCGAAGAGGGACTCTCAACAGGAAAAACATCTCCATAGGAGTCGTCTGTAAGTCAGTCTGTAGCGCACTCTGTTGATTGATGGTTGAAGTGGGGGGGGGCCCAGCTCACTGGGGATGGCGCCATCTCTAGGCTGCTGGTCCTGGATGGTATAAGGGGGCAGACTGAGCAAGCCACGAGGAGCAAACCAGTAAGCAGTCTTCCTCTGTAGCTTTTGTATCCTCCTGCCTCCACATTCCTTCCCTGTGTGTGCCTGCCCTGAGTTCCCTCAGGGATGGACTGTGATGTGGGGCTATAAGCCCTTCCCTCCCCAAATTTGGTTATGGTATTTATAAGAGCAGTAAAACCCCTAACAAAGACAGAAATTGGTACCAAGCCGTGGGGTATTGCTGTGACAGACCTGAGCATATTTTTGAGGAGGATAATTGGGAACTTTGGACTGGAAAAGATGTTGAGTGCCCAGAGCAGAATGAGCTGTCTTGAGATCTCAGAAGATGCTGCTGGGAGAAGTGCAAACAGAGCCGGGCTTGTGGAGTTTCAGGGGGAAGTCCCCTTAGAAACTCGTCAGGATCATTGGTACTTTAAATTCAGATCCACTAAAGTGAAACTTTTGCTTTTGGGGGACAATTGATGCTGGTTAGATAGAATTGAGAAAATAGCTGTGGATAAAAAGAAACCAGCGTCACTGAAGTAAATTCTGGCCATGTTTTCTCAGGGTCAGCACACAGAACTGTGGTCCAGAGGAGGCTGGGCACCTATAAAATAAAAATAAACACTCTCTTTAAAAATAAACACTCTCTTACCAAAAGAGATAATGCGCTGTTAATTATATTCAGAACAAAGCAAAATCTCATCTTGGCAACCAAACTTGGTAATGTGTAAAACTTTCCCCGGGGGGCGGGTACTGGTGTTGAAGACACGAAAGGATCATGAAGATTCCTAGAGCACCATGAGAGTCCAGGAGAAACTATTGGTGAATGAATTGCCAACTGCCTCGGTTGAAGTAAAAGCCCTAGATGAAGGGTCAAATTGAGGGTTAGCACCACATGGCAGGGCCAGAGCCCCTAAAGAAAGCTCAGGAGAGGCTATTGGTAAAGGGGCAGCCTCGTCGCAATGGAGACGCAAGCATTTTGGAGATGTCGATACCATGGGAGGACCACTAAGGACATCAACAGTGATGGGGTAGAGCTGTCCTGGCCTAAAAATAACTGAGCTAGCTGCAAAACAAATGACAGAGGTGGAGAGATGAGACCCTTCAGAGCCCAGAGGATCCTGAGTGGGTCCCAGCTTCTTACACTGTTGAGTTAATTTTGGTTTTTCTTTGTTCAGAATGAGACTGTGCCCTGGATCTTCCTTCTCTAAGTAAGAAAGTGTTTAACTTATTTTTTCATTTTACAGGAGCCCAGAGTTAAGAAACCTAAAATATTGAGACATTAGCTAATTTAGAGAAACTACAAACTTCTAAAGAGACTGGATATATTAAAGAGATTAAACTTCTAAAGTATTTGAAATTTTAAAGTCTGTGAGACTTTTAAAGTTATTTGCTTCTTATAATGTGGTATTAATATTTATATGAGATCTTAGGGAGGTTCAAGCAAGGAAAGGTTACAATTTAATAGTGATATTTTGTGTGTGTCAAACTGATGAGGGGTCAGTTGTGTTGGTTGGTTTCTGTGTCAACTTGACACAAGTCATTTGGGTAGAAGGACTCTCAATTGGAAAAATGTCTCCATAAGATTCACCTATGGATGAGTCTGTAGAGCTTTTTATTGATTAATGGTGGATGTGAGTGGGCCCAGCATACGGAGGGTGATGCCACCTCTGGGCTGATGGTCCTGGAGGGTGTAAGACAGCAGGCTGAACAAGCCAGGAGAAGTGAGCCAGCAAGCAGCACTCCTCTATGGCCTCCGCATAGGCTCCTTCCTCCAAGTTCCTGCCCTGTTTAAGCTCCTTCCCTGACTTCCTTCAGCAGTAGACCGTGATGTGGACTGCTAAGCTGAAACAAGCCTTTTCCTTCCCGTGCTTGTTTGTTTGTTTTTGTGGTGGTGTCACGGAAACCCTGACTAAGACACACATGCATTTGTCGTAGCAGGGACACTAACAGAGCACTCGCACCTGTTTGAAATGCTTCAGTGGCTTGGTCAAGCACGTAAGTGTTTATGGGCCTGGCATGGCGCACTGTTGTGTGGCTCCATTATGATGAAACTGCCCACAGCTTTCAAAGTGGGTTTATTTGCGCCTATTTTCTTTAATGGGGTGTACACACAGTATACACAATCATGCAGTTGACACACTGTATTTTTCACCATTATAAGGACTTTAGTTACACTGATTGCTCTCAAAGGCATTAAATGGCCCTGTTGGCCATGTGCCAGGTTTCTCCTTGCGCCAATGCAATTCTCCATGTCAAGGTCCAATCAATAAACTGACCCTCTCCTCTGTCGTGGCTGCTGAGAATCACTGAGGCAGGGCACCCACCCTGAACGCTGTCCCCTGCAGGCCTGTCCACACAAAGGAAGGCTTAGCAAGTGCCCAAAAAGGCCTTGCTGTGCCATGTGGACACTGGCTCGGCCCCTTCTCTTGGGACACCAATGACAAAGTAGCTCACATTCTGTATTCTAATCTAATCCGGGTCATGACTTTGTTGCCCAGGGATGGCCTTCGCAATGTTTGACCAATATGTTTTAGCTCTTTGGGATTCAAATTCCATTTTATCCTGATTAATATTTTAATGGAGCTTAATAATCAAGCGAACGCTGTAGTTGGAACTTTCATCCAGAGCTTCAGTGTGATCTTCGCTTGCCGCGAGTCTGTTGGAACTGTAAGACTCAGGGGAGGGTGCACGAGAATAAACACTAGTTTTGCGCGGCCTGAATTAATACTTGGCGCTGTAACAGAAGGCACATTAAGGGAAAGGATGCTTGGTTTTCAGCTGCCAAGGAATTCAGTGCCATGCCTTGCAGGGCTGGCGTGTGAGTGGATCCCCAGGCTAGTTCAGGAAGTCATCAGAAGAATGCATCCGGTTCCCTTTCTCCCGGCTCTGCCTTTCCTACCTTATCCCAGGCACTGGTACTCCTTGCAATATTCTTCAAATGTTGCCGCCTGTTCCCTCTATCCTGTGAAGTGGGCATATCCAGTAACCAGAAAATTACTCTTGAATTTCAAAACCTGTGGTGTTCCCCTTCCCCCAAGCTTCCAGTGACTTCATATTCCTGTCGTAACACTTCCTCAGTTTCTACGCCTCTATAATCTGGCTCCAGGGTCTCTCTTATCTCCTGGACTTTCCTGTTGCTCAAGCATGTCCCCTCTGGCTTTCCCTCTGCTTCTGGAATGTGCCTGTTTGATGCCCCACAAGACTTGGGTGTGCTGTCCCCTTTTCCTGGAGCACTTCCTCCTTCCTGTCCCCGAGCCCTAAAGAGCTACATGCCCTGACCTTAGGTCTCAGTTATACTGTTAGTCAATGTATATAAGATATCACATGACTCTTCCTCGCTAGCGTCCATGGCCGTGCTGTAACTCTAAACCCTGCCCGACACACATCGGCTATTAGCCACGCTGCCACTATAGGAATGGAACTCCTCACACACAGGGACACTGTTTGTATCTTAGAGAACTAGTATGATAGCTCATGCATAACGAGCATATGCTAAGTAAATACTTCTGCAGGTGATAAAAAACTCCTCTGTCAGTTTCTCAGCAATTCTAGGGGGCTGTCTCCTCCTTGCAGCAAAATGGCTGCTGCAGCTCCCACCATCGTGTGCTCACACGCCACTTTCAGAAATGGAAGTCAGTGGGCACAAGTCTTTTCCCGCAAGCATTTCTCTATTAATAGGAAGACAAATATCTTTCCTAGAATTAATTCCCCTGCGGTCTTCCCTTCACATTGTATTGACTAGAACTGGGTCACGGGCTGTCCCTATCTCCAAGAGACCCAGGGATGTGTTTGATTTCCTAGTCAGTGCAGAGAGAGAAATGCAGATGAGAAAGGTAAGATTAATAACATCCGAATGTCAATAAAATGCCAGGGCTAGTTCATCCCCGCTGCAGCTCTCCCACGGCTGAGTAGAGGTCTTCTAACCCAGGAGAGCACCCTACACACAGGCATTTTTATCTGACAGGGCTCTGGCTTTTTCTGCCCTTCACATCGTGAAAACACAGCCATTTATATGACTTACCTTTCCAATTTAATAACTTTGATGAAATGAAAACTTCTCGAGTCATTATGTGGGAAAATGGCTTATATATTTCCATGATTAAGAGAGGCTGATAGAAGGGTAAAGCGAGGGGAGAGCGGGGTGGTCAGATGAAGAAAAACGGCCAGAGTCATGCTTCCCTTGGAGCAGCTGAAAGAAGAGAGAGAAGGTCCACCAAGCTAGGCAGGCATGCTGGCGGCATCCCTGGGGGGCCGGAGGTGGAAGGGAGAGGCCAAGATTGCCTACTGTACTTCAGATTCTTTTTCAGGGTTTATGAGAGAACAAAGACCAGTTGTGTGTGTGTGTGTGTGTGTGTTTGTGTGTGTATGTGTGTGTGAGAGAGAGGTGCTTGTGTATATGTGGGAGTATGAATGTGTGTGTATCTGCATGTGGTATGTATGGGTGCCTGTGTGTGTATCTGTGTGTGAATGCTTACAGGTGTGTAGGGACACATGTGCTATGTGTGGGTACCTGTGCATGTATCTGTGTGTGAATGCTTACAGGTGTGTAGGAACACATGTGGTATGTGTGAGTGCCTGTGTGTATCTGTGTGGGAATGCTTACATGGCTGTAGGAACACATTGCTATGTGTGGACGTGTGCAGAGGATGACAGCTAATTTTCTCAGCCTTACAGTTCTTCACCTTGTATCCTGAGAAGGGTCTCTCAACGAGCCCAGAGTTGACCTGTTAAGTCAGTCTAGCTGGCAGCTGCCCCTGGGGATCCCTTGTCTCTGCTTCCTGACTGCTGGGTTAGTAGGCAGTCACTGTCCCTGCTCAGTTTTTACATGGCTTCTGAGGACCCCAACTCTGGTCCTCACACTTGGATGGCAAACATTTTAGCTAAGCCTTCTCCCAAGCCTGGGAGATCAAGCTATTATATAACATTTCTAAACCAAACACCAAGGTAACTACAGCGTACTGATTGGTTTTGTTTTGCATTTTAAACACTTTGTCAAAGCTCCTGTCTTGTAGGTTGACACTGTAGTCAGTGACAGTGGCCTCCAGGTTCTAAAGCAATCCAAAGCTCACACTAGCATTTCCATGCCCCAAGCAGAAGTTCTCCTTCTTGGATCCCGTGAGCTCTCTATGTGGAGGATGGATTCCACAGGCCTGACAAGTCAAAGAACAGGCAAAAGAGTAATCTACCCAGAACAAAAGGGCAGGAGGAAGAAGCCAGGAGACCTTCCTTCCTTCTCACCTCGGGTGTGTCTGACAGTGTTCCATGATGACAGTGTCCTAGAATCAGAACGTGAGACAGTGAGGAGCTCAAGATGCCACCAGGTCCTGTTGGGATAATCTTTTTGTACACAATGTGAAGATGTGTCCCTCTCTTACCTCACCTGCCTAGGGCACCTTCTTATTGATTTAATAAAGAGCTAAACAGCCAATAACTAGGCAGGAAAAGATAGGTGGGACTTCCGGGGAGATAGGAACTTTGGGAGAGAATCAGAGTTGCTAGAGATTCAGGATGTGTGGTACTGAGAGAGGAAACAAGCCATATGGCCAAACTTAGAATAATATAAATAGGTTAATTTAAGTTCTGGATGTTCTAAGAGATAGTTGGGAACACGCCTAAGGTAAGGTCAAGGTTTTCGAATTAATAGAAAGTCTCTGTGTCTTTATTTGGGAGCTGGTGAGCCAAAGGAAGACCTGCTACAAGGTCCTACACAGTGTTCCACAATGCCAGAGTCCTGGAATCAGATAGTGAGAAAGTGTGGGGCTCTAGGTGCCACCAGGTACCACACACCACTTGTGTTTGGAGCTTTTCACACTTTGGATATGAGGGACAAACACCTGAAACGAAAGACATTTGCATGCTCATGCATGGATAGCTTTTGTGAAAAAGAGCACCAGGCAGCAGGTGGATTGGAGCCAATTGAAATCCCCTGTGAGCATCCTTTGGTGAATGTGGTCTGGCAGGGTGAGCATACGTCTCGGTATCAGGTCAGCAGGCTTGCTGATTTATTAGAAGTGGCTTTGGTCCTTCCTGCTCATTATTGAAGACAAAATTAAGGAGAGATTGACCATGAGCAGTGGACATTTGACTGCGGAGATAATTGGATTCTCAACTTAATTCTTGTCCTTGTCATGGGTGAGCTCTTGACCATGCTGTGTCGTGAGAGGTGGGAAGGTACATTCTGCTATGTAGACTGGGTGACAGGTGACTGTGGCAGGTGCTGGAGATCTCTGATCTTCATGAAGATGGCCTGCTTTAGGTTAATGTGGGCGCTGTAACGGTTTAACAAACAGGAAATTCTTAGAACACGGCCCAACACGTTAGATGTAGATATTAGCAGTTATGCATACAGGGGTAGTAAACAGAAACTTGGAAGAACAAGCAGAAACATGTCTTCGATAAAACCAATTTTAGAAAGTAGATGAAGCATATTTTATTCCCACATAAACAGAATTGTAAATTCTGTTAGTAAGAAATTATAGAATAATGTTGGTTTCAAAAATTACTAAAGACATTGGCCAAAGTAAATGTCATAAAATCCCTTTCTTTCCCTCCCCCCCCCCCAGAAAACTTAGCCAGGAACAAATTATTCACCATTACATCCAAAAAAACTGAATCAGTGAAGCCACAGGCTTTGCTCAAGTAACCTCTTTCTCTACCCAAACTGATTGATGCCATTAGGACCACTTAACTAAACAGGCATTTTTGAAGGCTGCCAGGAACGGGGTCCCTCATGCATCCTTAAGCCTTTGCTTTGCTCTTCCTGAAGATGATGGTTGGTACTTGTTGTTTATTTTGATTTGCTTTGCTTTTTTTTTTTTTTTTTTTTTTGAGACAGGGTTTCACTGTGTAGCTTTGGAGCCTGTCCTGGAACTCACTCTGTAGACCAGGCTGGGCTCAAACTCACAGAGATCTGCCTGCTTCTGCCTCCTGAGTGCTGGGATTAACGGTGTGTACCACCACTGCCTGGCGTTACTTGTTTTTTTAATGTTAAACCTTGAATGCCGACTCTCTTCGGCGTTTCATTAAAACAACTGTCAGGGATCCTGAGCTACTGATTCTTGACATGGGTTTTATCGAGCTCATATTGGCAGCTTGGGGGCTAAAGCCTGAGATTTTGCATGGAATTACTGCATAGGAAGATTACCTAGGGCAGAGTGGCTTCTGGTGGGTACTGTTGCATATGTGTGTTTGGATCTGACGATATTGCAGCTCCCTGGCAGGCTACTGCACAGCTTGTCACTTCTCTGTAACGTGCACAGACATACATGCATGATGCTACAGAGTCCCGCACTCTGAATTCATTGTTCATGGCCTTCTACCATACTACTGTGCTCTCAGCATATGAAGGAAGCCATGTTTGTTGTGTATATTAGTTATTGTCCATGTTGCTATGACCAAACACTTGACAAGAATCACCTTAAGGAAGGGTTTGTGTTGGCTCACAGGTGGAGTTGACAATCCACCACGGTGATGAAGGCCTGGCATATAGAGTCTGTTATGTGGCCTGTTACATCACTGGTGTTTGTGAAGAAGAGACTGGGGCTGGAACCATGGTTAAGAAAGAACCTTCTAGACTTACCCCTACCATCTCATATTCTTCTGCCAAGCCCCATGTCCAAGAAACTCCACAACCTCCCAAACAGTATCACAAACTAGTAATCACCCTGTCGTATTACATCACATATGCTAACTCTCAGATCGGAATGCAAAGAGTACCAATATCTCCATCCCGAAAAGAATGGAATAAATGCAGGAAAGAACAGCAGGAGCTTTGGGAGAGAAAACAACCAGCAAAGTGGACACATTCTGTGTTTTGTTTTCGACTTTTGATTTTTGCTTTATTTCTGGCCACCCTTGTACCACTGTCCCACTGTCCCAGGTTAATCACCCCAGGGCCATCTGCAGTTCCTAAGGTGGATTTGATCATATCACTGCCTTGATTGAGCATTTCAACCAACAGCAGAGTGTAAGCCCATGGATCTTAGCCTCAGAAGCCTCGGCCTTTCAGTTCTCATCCCCATTTTCCCCTCCCTCCCTGATACAGCCACCCCAGGTCTCTAAGCCATATGTTCCAGCTGCTGTGAGCAACTTATAATTCCCTGGCCCTGACGGATGGCATCTTGCATCCATGTCCTTCCCGTCCTCCTATCACCTGTTTCCAAAGCAAGCACTTGCTCCTTATATGTCAAGGGCAACTCTAAACTGGCAACAAGCCTCTTTCTGACTCTTACCTCAGAACCTCTGCTGTGGGGCAGTTCAATACATAGTAAACGAATGGAGAAAATGAACAAGCCGGCCTTTCTCGTCTCCTCTGTCTTTTTTCACTCTTGTCCCCGCCAGGGGATCATTTGGCTATTCACAAGCGTCAGCTCTCCCCGATCCAATGTGCGGTCCCTCTGAGCCCTGTGAAGCCTGAGGGACCGTAAGGTGAAGTAAGTGACTGTGTCCTGGAGGGCACGTGAGAGAGGATCTGTGGGAGCTCTGAGCTGCAGATTAAATGCTGTAGAAGCAGCTGCCCTGCCTCACCTGCTGTCACCAGGCCTGTCCTGGGAGCTGTTGGGAAGGCAGCTCTGTGAGGTGCCTGGAGCTGTTCCAAGGCTTCCCTGCTGGTTTGTTTGCTGGCAGAGCTAAAGAGGCAGAGGCTGAATTCCAGGTTGGGTTGTAAAGCTGCCACCAATGCAGCCCAAGTCAGAGGGTGTCGTCGTCCGTGCCCCCCCCCCCCCCCCCCCCCCCCCCCCCCCCCCCCCCCCGCGCTCTCCGACCCTCTCTCGCTCCGGAGGCTGTGAGGCACTCAGAAACTTTACAAAGTAGCAAGTTTGCCAGGACAGATAGAGGGCGATGGTACAGCTTTAGCTACGCCTTTCTGGGAGGGCTGAGGTTTTCTACAAGCGTCTTCTTCAGGAAGAGCAAGTGAAGAATGCAGCCTGAGACATCTTTCAGTACCGAGATGGACTGGCTGGTTGTGTGTGTCAACTTGACACAAGCTAGAGTCCTCAGAGAAGAAAGAGCCTCAGTTGAGGAAATGCCCCCATGAGATCCAGCTGTAAGGTGTTTTCTCAATTAGTGACCAATGGGGGAGGTTCCAACCCTTGGTGGGTAGTGCCATCCCTGGGCCTGGGTCCATTCTCAGCAGTCTTGATGGGTACCACTTAATATGTGCCCGTGCGTCAGACTCAGATTCGCTGCATGACACTTGTCCGTACTGACTAAAACCAAGTAAAAACTCTGTTCTAGGCATCTTAGGGTAACTTTCAGCTGTCTGGCATCGGCTTTCTGCATCACAACCCTGAACACTGGGGCAATTCTACATCGTTAGCTATGCAGCAGGACCAACAGTCTCCACCTGATGATGAGTCTATCTGGGCTTAAGGTATTAACATCCTTGTGGTACAAATGACAAGGAAGACTATGATGGAGAATGAGCATAGGATCAGCTAATTCTTAAAATGTAGCTATTGTACATAAGGCATGTATAATTCTTACAATACAGCTACCGTGTATTGAGGCTTGTCCTATAGGCTCATAACCAGTGACACCATGGGTGAACCGGAAGCCAGTTAAAAGGTAGGTCTGGCAGGCTGAGTTTTAAAAAGCCTATATCAGCCATACGTCATTTTAACTACATGTCATCTACAAGGTGGCACACTTTTGATACAAAGACACACAAAAAGTTTGACTCTAAAAAGAAAGAGAAAGATCCAAGATTCAAATAACAATTCCATGAAAACTGGAGAGACACCAATGTCAGACCACGTAGACTGTAAAACAAATAAAGATTCAACAACTATAAACATATGCACACCTAATAACACACAAAAATACACCAAGAAAAAAAACAAACAAAAACAAAGGAAATCTAACAAAACAATTTTGAGGGTTCAAGGACCCACTTTGAATAATCTGTAAAATTAGACACGGGAAAAAAAAAGCCCCACAAGAAACTAACAGACATCCAACAACAGATCATACATTCTCCTCGAGTGTGTGTTACTCTCCAAGACCAATTATAAGCCAAATCCAAGAAATAACGCCCTCAAATATTTAAGGGTATTTAAATAAAGAGAAATTATATTCTCTCACCACAGTAAAATGAACCATGAGCCTGAGTCATGGAAAATTTTGGGAATACCTTAAATATATAAAAAATAAACAAAACATACTTTGATCACTGATGTCTCAAATAAATTAAAAGAAAAAGAAGGTAACATATTAAGATGGTGAAAATGAAGATCAGTCACGCATCTAAAATGGCTGAAAGACACTTGAGAAAATCAACATCTTTAGCCATCAGAGAAATACAAATTAAAACAACTCTGAGATTCCAATCTTACTCCTGTCAGAATGGCCAAGATAAAAAACGCTGATGACAACTTATGCTGCAAAGGACGTGGGGAAAGGGGAACACTCCTCCATTGCTGGTGGGAATGCAAGCTGGGAGTGCAAAGTGGAGTGCCACTTTGGAAATCAGTATGGCAATCAAGACCCAGCAATACCACTTTTGGGTATTTACCCAAAGGATGTTCAATCGTACCACAAGGACATGTGTTCCACTATGTTCATAGCAGCATTGTTTGTTATAGCCAGAACCTGAAAACAACCTAAGTGCCCCTCAGCTGAAGAATGGATAAAGAATATGTGGTACATTTACACAATGGAGTGCTATACAGCAGAAAAAAATTAATTGATACCTTGAAATTTGCAGGCAAATGGGTAGATCTAGAAAACATCATATTGAGTTAGGTAATCCAGTCACAGAAAGACAAATATAATATGTACTCACTCATAAGTGGCTTTTAGACATAAAGCAAATAAAGCCTTCCTACAAACCACAATCCCAGAGAACCTGGACAACAAAGAGGATCCCAAGAAAGACATACATGAATCTAATCTACATGGGAAGTAGAAAAAGACAAGCTCTCCTGAGTAAATTGGGAATGTGGGGATCACAGGAGAGGGTAAAAAAAAAAGGGCAAGGTAGGGATGGGAGTAGAGGAAAAAATATAGCTCAATAAAAACATTAAAAAATGAATAAAATCTAAGAATATTAAAAACCTAAAAAAAAATGAAGACCTGTCAAAGCTCAAAGAATGCAGCTGAAAGTTAAGGGGAAATATAACATAAATGATTATACTAAGGATGAAGAAATCTCTCAAATCATTAACCCAACATCCCATCTGGAAATACTAAAAAACTAAGACTAAGCTAATTTTAAATAAACAGAAAGAAGAATTAGAACAGAAATTAGTGACCTATCTCATTAACATAAAATTTTAATATGCAAATCAAAGCCACAGTGAGATAACACCTAACATTCTATGATGGTTAGAATAAAAAAAAAAATATCAAGGTGATGTAGGATATTTGATCACACTGTGTTAAAGGCACCTTCCTATTGGTTCAATAAAGTGCTGAATGGCCAATAGGCCAGAGAGGTTAGGCAAGACTCAGGCAGAAGAGGAACTAGGGATGAATCTGGCAAGGTGGGAATCACCGGCAAGGTGTACGGAACAAATTGGACATACAAAATGGGAGAGAAGTGAAAGCCACATTGCAAACTGTGGATTAACATAAACAGGTTAATTTAAGTTATAAGAGCTACTGGGGAACAATTCTAAGCTAAAGGTCAAGCTTTCATAGTTAGTAACAAGTTTTCATGTCATTCTTTGTGGGCTGGCGGTCCAGAGAGAAAGAATACTACCAAGCAAGTGTGGGCAAGTGTGCAGAGAATCCAGAATGCACACATCCTGATTTTAAGAAAGTAAACGGTACTTTCACTTTGGAGAACTATTGGGCAGATCTTCACATGATGAAACCTAGAGTTTCCACACAACCCAGCAATTCTATTCCTAGGTACAGTCTCAAGAAAAACAAAACCATACCGCCGAACAAAAACGTGTATGTCAATGTTCAGGATAGTAACACTCACATACATTATTCATCAGAGCCCAAAGGTGGAACAACCCAAATGTTCATCAGTCAAGAAACTAAACAACAGTGTTATATCTGCAGAACGGGATATGATTCATCTCCCAAACAGGATTTGAGGGATGATACAGCATGGAGATGCTGTGGGGATGCTATGCATATGGAGAGAAGCTGCTTACAAAATACCACAAATGATGAGATTCTGCTCATATGAGAGCCTGGAATAGACATATTGTAGGCAGAAAGTAGATTGGTTATTGCATATCACCAGGGAGATGGGGGAATTGGGAGTGATGGATAAAGACAAAGAGTTCCTGAGCAGTTGGGTATTTAAATTGTGCTATGATGACATACAGATACTAATGACAGGATTGGTCATTTTAAATGAGTATGGTGTGTACTTAAAATTATGTTTTAATAAGGCTTTAAAAAGTTGCTTGAATTAAGAAGGTGACCAACAAGTGGGGTGGGGAGAAAGGAAGACAATGGAGGTAGAGCATGATAAAAGTACATTATAAGCATGTGAGGTGTCCTAATGAAGTCCCTTGTTTTGTCTAATTAATACACACTACTAAAAATTTAAATTTGAATAAATTCTCTTATTTTCTGGTTTTGTTCAGGATGGAAACATAGATAAATAACAGTGTCTTAGTTTCCTTTCTGTTGCTGAGATAAACACCATGACCAAAGAACAATTTGGGAAGGTTTTATTTTTTTCATCTTACAGGTTATAGTTCATCATCAATGGAAGCTAAGACAGAAACTAAGAGGCAGGGACTGAAGCAGAACCGCATAGCAATGAGAACTTGCTCATTTGCTTGCTTGCATGCTTACTTGCATGCTTGTTCTATCTACCCAGTGGAGACACTGCCTACAGAAGATTGGGCATTCCTATATCAATCACTAATAAAGAAAATGTTCCACAGACTTGCCCACAGGCCACATCATGGAGGCAAATCCTCAATTAAGGTTCCCTTTTCTCAAGTGACTCTAGATTATGTTGCATTAGCAAAAACTAGTCAAAACAGATTAGATTGTAGATAGATAGATGATAGATAGATAGATAGATAGATAGATAGATAGATAGATAGATAGATAGATAGATGATATTTAGAAAGAGATGATAGATAGATAGATAGATAGATATATAGATAGATAGATAGATGATATAGACAGACGGTATTTAGATATATAGAAAGAGATAGATAAATAGTAGGTAATACAGCTATCACTCACCTATATATAACATAATGCTGTCATGAAGAAATAGTTATTTGAAACAGATAGCACCTACCACAGAAAGATACCAATTAAATCCTAAATTATATACAGTTTTTCGCCACTTTCATGTCTCCCCTTAACTCAGATGCAAGACTCTTGGAGCAAAACGAATGTGACAGTCAAATGCGATGTGCCCCTAGCATTATGACTAATCACACTAACAAACAAAACAAAACTAATATCTAAAACGCCCATCACCATCAGATCTAGCTTGCCAGCACTTCCAACATCACCCAGGTTCTGAGCGGCTTATCTACCTCCCCTATCTCTATTTGCCTGCTGGTACAGTAGTAGGAACTGATTTTAATCATTCTGTAGTGTCTGTATGCGCTGCATGTTCACAGAACATATCCGTGTGTATATGAACTGAAAACTTCCCAAAGTATTCAAGGTAGGGGTTAAAGTACAGTTAAACAGTGCCGTGTATTGAGCAGCAGCTGCACTAGGAGGCTGCCCGTGCTCCCCCAGCTGTCAGGCACAGTGCTATAAATGTCTAGCTCTTGGCTTCCACCCCAAGATGATCTCTTCGGTTTCTCTGTCAGTCCCCGCAGCACGTGGCAACTCCCTGTCAGAGAGAAGGCTGGGAAGCTGCATTTCTTCTTATGAGATCCGTGGCTTAAATGAAATTAGGATTTTCCCTCTTGAAATTTGGCACCAGTATGAGATGGTCTGTTTAAATACCAAAGGACTGGAAACACTCCCAGTCGAGGGTGGCTAAGAACTTCTCAGAAAAGGGATGGCTTCTCACCTGCTAATGTGCCTGCCATCCTGCTCATCCCTCCCATTGTCCAGAGCAAGCAAACCAGAGACAGCTTCCCCGAAAGTCCCCACATGGGGAGGCTGCTGTGCTCGGCTAATGTGCACCTGTCATGCAGGCATCTGATCAATCATTTTCTATTTTTGTAACTCAATTAGGTTCTGGCTAATTACACATCAAATTAGTCCTCAAAGCAAACTCCTTAAATGCTGATATAAAATATGTGGTATTTCATGGCTTTTGAAGAATGGGGAAAATTTAAATTATTCACCTAACTTTTCAAAAGTGAAGGTACTGTGAAAATATTTTTTTAAAGAAAGGCAAGCAGCCATAAGTACCTTTGTGCAGACAGTCTCTTTCACAGAAACGGCTACGGAAAGGGGAGTTCATTCCTTTGTCACACCTGTAGGTACCTAAGCTATAGTAATAGTCTTGTAATTCTGCAGATAGCGAAGAAATGCTTCACAAATGTTTTTTTTTTTTTTTTTTTTTTTTTTTTTTTTTTTTTTTTTTTTTTTTTTTTTTTTTTGCTACTTAAAATCCTTTCTAAATATCGTAGCTTCACCTTCAGTTGTGCTGTGAAAAGATAATGGCACAGAAGACACCGGAGCAGCACTGTTTACCATGCTTAGATTCCTTACTGAAATAGCAAGCTAAAACTCATGTACGTTTATTTAACCTAAATTGTTAACACGAATTATAGCACATTCAGGGATCACCCAGTTATGCTCTGGCTATGGATTTGTTGCTTTTCCTTCCTTGGAAAATCAATTAATTGTTCTCTATGTGCTCTGGTTTATCCCTGAAAGGCTGAGAATAAAACTGTTGAGCAATCTTCCAGGTGGTTTTAAAACTCACTAGCATTTCCTAGTCATTTCTTTTGGAACTGGAAGAAAACAATCAATATTCCCCACCCCCCACCCCCAAACAGACACTTTACATTTGACTTCAATCACAGTCCTGTTCTAGAGAAACTGTAAAATTTATCTTCAAGGGAAAATGTTCTTTCACGTATGAAAATTCTATTAATGGGTCTTTCATTGTAAAAAATAAAAAGAAGGCCATGGGCTAGTTTGGCGGGGGGAATTGGCACATTAATAAACTACTTTGCAAATAAAAGATAGGTGGGAGATCAAATTATAGACTCACTGACCTTTATCTCTTGAAACCAATTATGAGTGAGTACATCCCATGTTCATCTTTTTGGGTCTGGGTTACCTCACTCAGGATAGTGTTTTCTATTTCCATCCATTTGCATGCAAAATTCGAGAAGTCATTGTTTTTATGGCAGAGTAGTACTCTAATGTGTATATATTCCACACTTTCTTCATCCATTCTTCAATTGAAGGACATCTAGGTTGTTTCCAGGTTCTGGCTATTACAAATAATGCTGCTATGAACATAGTTGAACAAATGCTTTTGTCATATGATAGATAGGGCATCTCTTGGGTATATTCCCAAGAATGGTATTGCTGGGTCCATGGGTAGGTTGATCCTGAATTTCCTGAGAAACCGCCACACTGCTTTCCAAAGTGGTTGCACAAGTTTGCATTCCCACCAGCAATGGATGAGGGTACCCCTTTCTCCACAACCTCTCCAGCAAAGGCTATCATTGGTGTTTTTGATTTTAGCCATTCTGACAGGTGTAAGATGATATCTCAAAGTTGTTTTGATTTGCATTTCCCTGATCGCTAAGGAGGTTGAGCATAACCTTAAGTGTATTTTAGCCATTTGAACTTCTTCTGTTGAGAATTCTCTGTTCAGATCAGTGCCCCATTTTTTAATTGGGTTAATTAGCATTTTAAAGTCTAGTTTCTTGAGTTCTTTATATATTTTGGAGATCAGACCTTTGTTGCGGGGGTGGTGAAGATCTTCTCCCAGTCAGTGGGTTGCCTTTTTGTCTTAGTGACAGTGTCCTTTGCTTTGCAGAAGATTCTCAGTTTCAGTAGGTCCCATTTATTCAATGTTGCCCTTAATGTCTGTGAGAAGCTAAATAAGAAGGTGATCCCAAAGAAAAACATATAGCTATCCTCCTGATTATGGGAAGTAGACAAGATTGCCGGGCAAAAAATGGGATCTTGGGGGTGGGGTGGGAGAGGGAAAGGGGAGATGGGGAGAGAAAAGTGAGAAGGGGAGGTTGGGGGGAACTTGGGAAACGGGATGTTTGGGATAAAGGAAGGTTGGATAGGGGAGCAGGGAAGCACATATCTTAATTAAGGGAGCCATCTTAGGGTTGGCAAGAGATTTGGTGCTAGAGGGGCTCCCAGGTGCCCAGGGCGATGTCCCCAGTTAGTTCCTGGGGTAGCTGAGGACAGAGAACCTGAAATGACCCTATCCTATAGCCATACTGATGAATATCTTGCATATCACCATAGAACCTTCATCTGGAGATAGATGGAGATAGAGACAGAGACCCACACTGGAGCACCGGACTGAGCTCCCAAAGTCCCAAAGAGGAGCAGAAGGAGGGAAAAAATGAGCAAAGAAGTCAGGACCACGAGGGGTGCACCCACCCACGGAGACAGTGGGGCTGATCTATTGTGAGCTCACCAAGGCCAGCTGGACTGCGACTGAAAAAGCATGGGATAAAACCGGACTCTCTGAATATGGCGGACAATGAGGGCTGCTGAGAAGCCAAGGACAATGCCACTGGGTTTTGATCCTACTTCGTGTTCTGGCTTTGTGGGAGCCTAGCCAGTTTGGATGTTCACCTTCCTAGACCAGGATAGAGCGGGGAGGACTTTGGACTTTCCACAGGGCAGGGAACCCGGACTGCCCTTCAGACTGGAGAGGGAGGGGGTGAGGAGTGGGGGGAGGGGGAGAGGAGAGGGAGGAGGGGGGGAAAGGGAGACGGGGAGGGAAATGGGAGGCGGGGAGGAGGCGGAAAATTTTTTTTTCAATAAAAAATTATATTAAAAAAAAAGATAGGTGGGCATTCCTGTTTCCTAGGATAGTGATATGTCTTAGAGGAAAAAGTTTCCTTCCTGTAGAACAGAGCTGAAACCATAATGAACCATCGTCAAATTTCAGCCAAACCTTTAAAGAAACTTAGTTACCTAGAAGAATATTCTATGTGTTGCCCTATGGAGACTCAAGATGGGACTGTGGTTACAGTTGGTACAGGGCATAAAAGAGAGGCCAGAGACCTGAAACCTGCAAGGAGATGCTGAAGTCTTGGCTGATTGACTCAGGAGCAGGAGCTTGAGGTAACAGATCACATACAAACTTTGTTTGCCAAACTTTCTGCTGCTCAACAAAAATGTTCAAGTTTTCTTTCTTTATAGGAGGGCTTGGGGGAATGACGGTATTAATAATAACAAAACCAGTAAGAGGATAATAATAATAATAATGGTTGTTCTGTGGTCTGATAATTCCTCTTCTGGAAATGTACTAGATAGATAGATAGATAGATAGATAGATAGATAGATAGATAGATAGATAGATAGATAGATAGATAAAAGCGAGGACTCAATACTTGTCCACAAATATTCACCATTACAACTAAAGTGTGAAAGTACCCCCAGAACCACATCAGCCAATGAAAGGCGGAAAAAGAAAAGGAATTAGGAAAATGCAGAAGAGCTAAGACATACAGGTCAGACTTGCTTTGTAAAAACCCATCTTTTGGTGTTTAACACAGTCCTGGGAGAGCAAGAATGAGACAGGCATTATCTGTTAATTGGCTTTACCCATTAGGGACTCAAGAGTTTGCCACTAGGTCACACTTCCCGGCACTGAATTAAGGTGAACTTAATAATGAATAATAATAATGAACTTTTGAGTGTCACCTGAAAACCCACTGTTAGTTAACACATGATTGAATATCATTCAGCCTTGAAAAGAAGGGACTCCTGACATGTATTCCAACCTGTGGGAATCTTGAGAACTTTGTATTAACTAGACCTAGCTGCCAAAAAAAGAAAAATTCTCCATAATTCCTCATGCACTATGTCTCTAGAATGGTCAGATTCCCAAAGGCAGAAGGCAGAGCTGTGGTGGCCGGGGCTGGAGGAAGAGGAAGCTGATTAAGAGGCAGAGTTCCAGCTTTGTCACTTCTGCGATGAGACCACGGTGGCAGCATATATTCCTGCCAGTGTACAGGGTACCCCACTGTGGAAAGTTCAAAACAATGGACACAGTAAAATTTCTGTCATGAATGTTTCTTAAAAATTTTATAAAAGTACTGAAACAACTTTTATTGAATGCCTAAAATATGACAGGTACTCTTCTGAGTTCTTTTCAAATTTTATCTCACTGAAAAGCAGCTGGTAAAGTCCACACTGTACAAGCCTGAAGACCCATGTTCAGATCCTCCGCACTCAGGTAAGAAGCACGGTATAGAAACACAAGCGTGTAACCCCAAGGCTGGAGGAGGGGTACTGTGGTGGTTTGAACAATAATGGCTCCCATAGGCTCATATACTTGAATGTTTGGTCACGATGGAGTGGAAATGTTTGAAAAGATTACAAGAATTAGGAAGTCTGGCCTTGTTAGACAAGTATGATACTGGGGGTGGGTTTGGAGGTTTCAAAAGCTTGTGTCAGGCCCAGTCTTATTGCCTGGAGAACAAGATGTAGCTCTCAGCTACTGCTCCAGTACCTGACTGCATGCTGCCAGGCTCCCTACTGTCGGAGGAGAGCTCAGGCTGCTTGTTTGTCCCTCTGCCCAGTTCTCAGACATCCAGCTAGCTTACCCCCAAAATAATCACACAGAAACTGTATTCATTAAATCATTGCTTGGCCCATTAGCTCTAGCTTTTTATTGGCTAACTCTTACATCTTACATAGCCCATCTCTATTAATCCGTGTATCACCACAAGGTAGTGGTCTACCAGCAAAGTTTCAGCACATCTGTCTCCAGCAGGGCTACATGGCTCCCTCTGACTCTGCCTTCTTTCTCCCAGCTTTCAGTTTTGTCTTCCTCACCTACCTAAGTTCTATTCTGCTATAGGTCCAAAGCAGTTTCTTTATTCATTAATGGTAATCACAGCACACAGAGGAGACTCCCACATTACCCCACCATGATGATAATGGACTAACCCTCTGAATCTGTAAGCAAGCCTTCAGTTAGAGACTTTCTTTTATGAGAGTTGTTTTGGTTATGGTGTCTCTTTACAGCAACCAAACAGTGACTGAGACAGAAGTAGGTATCAGGCATGGGATTTTGCTGTGACAGGCCTGGCCTTGCTGCTTGGTGGTGGAAGGCTGATGTTGGGGTTTTGGATTAGGAAAGCAGTGGAATGGTTTGGGCAAAGGGGACCACGATAGCAGGAGTGTGGAAGATAGTGGTGTTGGCAGCAGTGTAAATTATGGTTGTCTGGCCCAAGACATTTCAGAGGGAAAGAAAATTAGTAACTGGCCTAGAGACCATTCTTGTGATGCTCTGGCAAGGAATGAAGCTGCTCTTTGCTCTTATCCTAAAAGTCTGCCTAAGTCTAAATTAAAGAGTTTCAAATTAATCGTGTTAGTCGAGATTTCAAGACAGCCCAGTATTGATCCAGTTGTGTGGTTATTAGCGATCATTCTTAGGCAGATCTATAATGAAAAGGAACAAACTGGATGGAAAGAAAGAAAAGATGTACAGTTTGAAGAGAAAAAGAGCACCAGGAAATGTAATGATGCCGCTAAGTCCTGTACTCAGGGAGATAAAAAGTTTAAAGAAAAACCTGGTTCCAAAGGGAATACAGGGAGTGGAGACCCCAGGGCAAGATTTCACCCAGCTAAGCTTCCAGCTTGTGAAAAGGAATGAAAGAAAAGCTTAAGCAGCGAGGGGAACCATTAATAACAGAAAGCTGCGCCAGACCTTTCCTTTTGGGCCACCCACCAGCTCCTATATCATGACATGGAGAATTATTATTAGTTTTCAATGCTCAGCCCAGCTCAGGCTCCTTTCTAGCTAGCTCTTTTAACTTAACCTGTTTTTCTTTACCTACCTTATGCCTTGGGGCTTATTACTTTTCTTCTGTATATCTTACTTTTACTAATTCTCATGTTCGTCTCTCTGGCAACTGCCTGGCTTCTTGTCCCTAGACTTCCCCTTTCTTTCTCCTGGTTCTCTTCTCCTCTGTTAAGCCCAGATTTCTCCTATTTATTCTCTCTGCCTGCCGGGCCTGCCCATCCCTGTCTCACCTAGCTATTGACCATTCAGCTTTTTATTAGACCATCAGGTGCCTTAGGCAAGGCAGATGAAACAATTGCAACACATCTTTATATTATTAAACACATATCCTATTATCATGAAACAAGTACTGCATAAACACATGTAACACACCTTTACACAGTTAAAGTAATATTCTGCAGCATAGACAAATGTAGCACATCTTTGCCCAGTTAGCACAATATTTCACAAGAGATAGCTGATGCAAACATAATTGAAAGAGAGGGTCAAGTTCCAGCTCAATCAAGCAGCAGAATTTGGCAGCTGTAGCCACAGGATTCTGGCTGTAGAGTCAAGGATACAAGAAAGGGGTTGCCTATGTTGACTTGCAGAGACACAAGGAAGGGACAGGATACAATTCACCACTGTGTACCAGCGCCTTTTGTCAGGAGAAGGTCCAGGTTATGCATGCTTTTATGTGGGGGAACAGAGTCAAAGGAGGGGGGCGGGGCTGGGTACACACAGGATAGTGTTATGCCCAAATCTACGAAATCCCCACAAAAGCCAACAAGGAGACAGAGCCCTGTATGTAAAACAAAGAGTCTTTATTTTAATCAAGTTTGCAAACTCAGTCTTTCTGCATGACCAACGTATTGGAATAACTGAAGAGCCCCGAGCTCAGTTTCAATTGGGTTTTTATAGTAGTAAAGGTAGATATGAGGGGTTTCTGAGGTTCAGGACCCCTAATTGGCTGGCATTTGTCTAGGGATGTCCTGGTGAGTGTGTGCTGGCAGGAGATCCTATCTACAGTGGTTGGAATATTAGATATTTCCTTTGAACGTTCTGTTCTTGGGTGGTGGACGGGTAATCTCAGCTTGTGGTTCCTCCTGCAACCAGGTATTGCCTCAGGGTAAACTACTGAGACTCAGGCTTCTTATTAAATTTATGACGGCCGAGTACTACTCTGGCAGGTAATAATGGTTGGAAATAAAGAACTTCCTTTGGGTGACCTGCCCATACTTAGCTTATCATGGCTGGCCTCCACAGATAGGCAGGGTAACAATGGCCTCTCTATCCTCACCATCAATTTTTTGAGTGTGTTTTCTGCCTTTTTCATCCTTTCTGAATGTAAGCTGCCAGACTAATGCAGACTGCCCGTCCCAAGCTTCTCTCAGTTGTCATGGTACTCCAGTGTAAACAACATATATTTGTTTTCTGTTATTTACAAACTGTAATGTTTGGCAGGAAAACAAATTGAGGCTTCTGGGCAAAGAGGCAGTGTCTGATGTGGAATCAGACTGTTCCCTTGTTCAGGTTTACTCATTCTCTGGCAACAAATGACCTTGAAAGATCTTGCTGTGGCCAGTTGTGAACTCTCCCTCCTTGACTATGGAAAGCCCTGAGACCAAGCGGCTGTTAGGAATGTCCCTGCTGGGAGGCCCAGAGAGGCCATTGTATGAAGCTGTGATGGTGAAGTCTGGATTGCCTTGGAGACCCCAAGATGTTTGAGATGCCAGAGTCATGGGATACCTGCCTAGAAAAGCTGCTAACAGGGACTGGAACCAGCCCAAGAGAAAGAAGGGTATTGCTGTCAATCGAGATGAAAGGAGTTGGAGATCTAAAGAGTGTTTTGACATCAGACATGGAGGTGCTGGGTTTGGAGTTTGCCCATCTGGTTTTGGTCCAGTATTTCTTCACTATCCTCCCTTTTGGAAAGGTAATGTATATTAATTGGTATTCTATGTTGGAAGTATGTGATCTGCTTTTTGATTTTACAGGGGATTGCAGTTAAAAGAGTGCTATAAGTCTCCCAAAAGACTTTGAACTTTTAAAGATTGTTGAGCCTGTGGTAGCCTATGGGGACTTTTGAAGTTGAATGAAATGCATTTGGAATTATGAAATGCTACAAGCCTATGGGGGCTTGGAAGTACAATATGGTGGTGTGAATAAGAAAGGGCCCCATAAGCTCGTATATATGAATGCTTGGTCTTTAGCGAATGGTGCTACTTGACAGAGATTAGGAGGTGTGGCTTTGCTGGAATAGGTGAGGCTTTGTGGGAGGAAATGTGTCATTGGAGTGGGGCTTTGGGGTTTCAAATGCTCAAGCCAGGCCCAGTGTTTGTCTTTTCTTCCTTTGGATCCAGAAGCATAACTCTCAGTTACCATGTTTGCCTACATGCTACCATGCGTCCCCCCATGCTAATAATGAGCTAAACCTCTAGAACTCTAAGCAAGCCCCAATTAAATGCTTGCGGTTATAAGAATTTCCATGGTTCTCCTCTTCACAGCAGGAGAACAGTAGCTATGTAGCAGGACTGTCTTTAAGTTTCAATAGTCACATGCCATGCTGGTTGTACCTCTGTTTCTGGCTTGTTGTCTCTGATGTGAACTCTCTGTTGTTACAGTACCATGCCTTCCTCTCTGCTGCCACAGTCCCCTCCATGATGGACTATTGTCCCTCTGGAGCCACAATCCCCTCCATGATGGACTATTGTCCCTCTGGAGCCACAATCCCCTCCATGATGGACTATTGTCCCTCTGCTACCACAGTTCCCTCCATGATGGACTACTGTCCTTCTGGAGCCATAAGCCCCTAAATAAACACTTTCTTCTATGAGTTGCCTTGGTCATGGCATTTTATTGCAGGAATAAGAAAGTGCCTAAAACTCTCACCCACAGGCTGCCTATTTTTGGTGGAATTTCCAAATGTTCAAATTAATGTTCAAATATATGTT
The DNA here is from genome assembly GCF_014885135.2 of Alexandromys fortis. Lineage (NCBI taxonomy): Eukaryota > Metazoa > Chordata > Mammalia > Rodentia > Cricetidae > Alexandromys > Alexandromys fortis. The sequence goes on from NW_026067992.1 coordinate 994,006, forward strand.
TGTGATGGTATGAATCTGAATGTCCTCACAAGCTCATATTTTGAACACTTGCTCTAAATCTAGCAGAGCTATTTTGGAAAGCAGTGGAAACTTTAGAAGATGGGGCCAAGCTCAGAGACACAGGTCATTCATTATAGGTGGGCCTTTCATGGCTATGCCTGGCATTGATTCCTCTTCTGTTCTCTGCTTCTTGGCCCACTGTGATACAAACAGCCTCCAACACATACTCCTCCTGCCATGAATTGAGCTGCTCCACACTGCCCTCCCCACCATAGAGGACTGAAACTCTGAAACCATGAGCCTAAATAAATCTTTCATCCACTAAATTGGTCCTCATCAGGTATTGTGCTCTTGGCTGATGTGAAAGTGACTAATACACTGTTATATTATATAAAAGTCAGTCACACATTGGTGTAGGAGGTCCTTCTGTTTATGTGTTGCTTTCATTGGTTGAATAAAGAAACTGCCTTGGCCTTTTAATAGGGCAGAGCTTAGGTAGGTGGGGTAGACAGAACTGAATGCTGGGAAAAAGGGCAGAGTGGCAGATACCATGGATCTCCTGCCTGAGACGGATGCTGGTCAGAATCTTGCCAGTAAGCCACAGTAACATGGTGATACACAGATTACTAGAAATGGGTTAAATTAAGATCTAAGAATTTGCCAATAAAAAGTTAGAGCTAAATGGGCCAGGCAGTTTTTAAATGAATACAGTTTCTGTGTGATTATTTCGGGTGTAAGCTAGCCAGGCCACCGGGAGGGAACAAAGGGCCACCCTCCTTGTGCAACAGTTTGGCGCCCAACGGGACGACAAGCAGCCTGCTCTTCCTATTACAACATATGTGTGTATTCTTTAATGTATACTCACTTATATTAGATAAAAGCTACATCTATTGAAAGTGTGCTCAAATTTTGGGTTAATGAAAATACAACCCAAACTATTGGTCTGGGCAGTGCACCAGAAAGAAATACTCCTCGCAAATCATGCAACATTCTGTTTTCACAATCCTGCAAAGATACCACCTAAAATATTACACCTTGCATGAAGCTTTTCCTGATATTTTAGAAGATATGGTGAGACATCTCCAAATTTGAGAGCATTAATATTTATCTTTAGATTCAACACTATTTGTAGTTTTTGAACTGAGAACATGGATTGTAGAACCAGGCACCTTGAGTTTGATCTTTGTTTCTTAACAAGAACTTGAGATTCACTTGGGATCATCTGAGCCTGTTTCCACATCAAGTAACTGAGCTCTTCACTTATGCAGTAGATCACAGGTAGTAGGCACACAGCAAATGTGCCTGTGTATTGTTGTGACCCCCCATAATTGAAGAAACAAAATTCTCATTGTGAAAATGGAAGCTTTCTGTGGTTTTGTAGCTCATGATATAATGAAACCATCCATTTGAATGAATACTGCCTACCACATCCTTAGGTTTTCAATAAATGTCTGCTATCATTAACCATCTCTCTGGCCCCTTTAAATTATACCTGGCTGTGTGGTGAAGTGTCTATTTTACCTGAAAGTCTCAGGCTTTCAGCTGCATTAGGGACAGATGTAATCTCATCTATTCTGCCAAATACCAATGACTGTTGTCCTCTTCCTGATCGTTTTAGAAATACAGAAGGTAAGTCCCAGTCCCTTCTCAATTAAACACAAGATTGTTTTCATAATAAAGTCCTGATTAAAACTCATGCTCTCAGTCAGCCTGATCCCCGACAGTTTCTCAGTGGTGCTGCTTAGCATTGGAACTCCATCCTCATCAATATCTCTGCCATCACCAGGAACCAGACAGAATTGGAAAACAGCTATACCCCATATGATGGAGTGGGAGTGACTCAGCCACAGAAAACCCTGGTGAAGTCAAACTGATAATGTGCCCTTTTGTGGGAGACCCTCCATGATGTTGCTTGCATACCCAAGTTCATCTGGAGTTAGAGATAGAGCCACAGTCCCCTCTACGCACAAAACTGGACCATGTGAGCTGTTTCTCCACTACATGGCCACCAGCACTGCAGTTGTCTTCTTTCTGTTTTTATTTTTTTGATTATGTTCATGTTAATGTTTGTGTGCGCATATGTGTGCTTATGCTGAGTGTACACATGTGGGGATCAAGGACAATGATGAGTCTCTTCCTCTTTTGCTCTCCACCATACTTACAGAGATAATGTCTCTCACTTCAATTGAAGCGCACAAATTTGGCTAGACTGACTGGCCAGCAAACCTTAGGGAATGTCCTGTCTTTGCTTCCTCGATGCTAGGATTATAGGTGCCTACTACAGTGCCTAGATTTTAGTGTGGGTGCTAATGATTGCATTTAGGTCCTCTGCTTACATGGCAAGCCCTTTGCCTGCCTAGCTGTTGAAATAAGGAGCGGCGGGGTTGCATCCCCAACACCCCGGCCGCTTGGCTAGCTTATGCCCGAAATAACAACACACAAACTGTATTCATTTAAAGGCTGCTTGGCCCATTTCTATCTAGCCTCTTCTAGGCTAATTCTCACATATTAATTTAGCCCATTTCTAATAATGTATGTAAGCACCCCAAGGTGCGCTTACCAGGAAGATTCTAGCCTACGTCCATCCTGGGTCAGAGGAGCTTCATTGCGTGCATCTGCCTGGGAGAGCGGAGCATGCCTCTCTGTCTGAGGCGTCTGGCTCTGAGAGGAGCTGCATTACTTCTGACCTCACTTCCTCTTCCTCCCAGTATTCTCTTCCGTTTACTCCACCCACCTATGTTCTAACCAATAAAATGGGCCAAGCCAGTTTCTTTATTAGCCAATGACCTTCCTCTATCACCTAGCCATCTTAGCCCTGCCATTTGCTATTGATTCTGTTGCCTAAGTATGCTCTGGAGGCAGATTCCCTTTGCCTTCCAGGCAAACCTTTTCCAGTGGTCTGTTTTATGTCTCAGCAAAGAGGGTCAGACACGTATCTCTGAATACAAATGGTAGATAAGAACAAGGTTGGTTTTTTGTTTGTTTGTTTGTTTCCCAAAAAGGCTGCCAACTTTTCTGTAGATCAGTGGGCATGAGTGGATACATGTAGACATTTTCAGACCTGCTGGAATGGAGAAGGCCAACCACACCAAGTGCAGGAAAGACAGAGAATAGCACATGGTCTCACACAGTGCTGGGAGAACACACAGTATCTCAAACAGTTTCTAAAATACTTGGCAACTCGTAAAAACTTAACCATAACATGCAGCACACTGCCCAGCCATCCCAGTCTGTAATATCTATGCAAGGGAGAGGAAAGCATAGGTAAAATGACACACCAGTGTTCATAACTTTCTGTAGTATAGCAAAACTAGAAATGACAATATTTCCCAGAAAAGATGAATCGAAAAGTAAATTGTAATAGATACCAATTCAGTGGAATGTCATTTAGCAAATATACATGCATGTATATGTATATATTATATAAACATAAATACACACATTCATATATAAGGTGAAAACTGTTTATACACAAAGCAATGTTAATTAGCCACAAAGTGATTGTGTTAAGTGCAAAAAGCTGACTAAAACTGTATATAGAGTATAACTCATTTGCGTAGTATATCGACTGTAGCCTAATCTATGACAGGGTGAAGGGCAGAATTTTCTTGGACTCTGCAGAGTGGGGTGACACAGAAAGATTATTAAAAGCATAGGCCAATTTTGTAGGTTGGTGTACACATTCATCATCTGCATGATTGTGGTGGTTTCATGGGTGTTTATAGATGTCAAAATGTATCACACCGGTCCCTTTAAAGTCTGAGGTTTATAGTATGTCAGTCAAACCACACCACAGCTGCTTTATAAAACAGACACTGCAAGGAATATGCCACCTAAGCCTTTTCTTCAAAATCATCTGTGTGACTCCCCTTCCTATTGAACCAAACGCCCTCTTCGCTGTCCAGGATTTAGTACTTAGACAAGTGGAAGCTAGTTCTTTGAGGTCAAACACACCCTTCTGGAGCTCTGGTCTCTATAAACTGTAGCATAATATTGTGCAATCATCAGCTCATATGGCATGAGTGGAAATTTAACTAACTGAACAGTGATCCATTGTAATAGCACAGAGTTTCTATGCGAAGCTCTGCAGTTGCTGACTTCTTGCTGGGAGGAAACGCTCCTCTTGATACACTGGCATAATTCAGGACAGATTATCAAGCAAGAAACCTCTGTGAGGAAGATCAGTGAGTAGGAGGGATTCGGTTCCTAACTAGGGAGGGGGTGTTTCTTCTCCAGACAGAGCAATGAGGCAGCCTCTTCACCTTTCTTCAGCAGAACGACAACTTGGACCTGTAGCTTACTACTAAAATTCAGTTCAGAGACTACCTGCCAATACTCAGAAATCTCAGAGGAAATGGGAAAAGATCTGTAAATAAGGCCTAGGCCAGGAAATGGGAGCTGGTGTTTAAATCCAGAATCTGAGGCTTCTCAACTGAGCCTGGAAAAAAAAATATAAAATAAAATAACAAACAAACAAACAAATGAAACTGCTCCATTGTTCTTGGACTTCTTTATCAGCCTTGAAAATAAAGGATCAGGGCGAAGTGCTTTGGGGACATTCTCATGCCAACATCCTTGTGACTTTGTGATTCCAAGACGGATCTAGTTAAAATGGATCAAGGATTTCAGAGCACTCTAGGGGAGGAGACAAATGAGGTGGCAGTTGTGGGTTTAAGTGGAAGCAGAAGAGGTTTAATTTGCAGAGTGCTCCTACTGTCCTAAAACTGCAATAAACAGGGAGGGTTATCGGGGACCATCTCTTTACCTTCAGCTGTGTGCTTAGGGTCACACCTCGCCCAAATGTGCTCTTATTTTGAATGGAGCATGAGCCACCGGCTCTGTAACTTCTCTGTGCGTGTGCTTCTTATCCAGGGACGCCAGGCAAAGATTTGGCATAATCTCTATTCAATCACTCTCAGAGACTGGAACTGCATTCTGTGCCTCTATTTCTGGCTGTCAAGGGGCCTCCTCATGCGGCTGCCCAATGTGGTACCGTCTCCAGAAGAGTGATTGATTGCCAGGTGCAGGCGTGAAGAAGCCGGTGCAACTGGGGGCCACCCCAGCCCCAGAACGTACGAAGCAAAGCACGCTTTCTCTGTGGGGACACAGCAGCTTTCTTTGCCCTCCCAGCTCATGGCAGAAACACCCCGGAGTTAAAAATAAATAATCAGAACCTATTTGTGCATTGAGGAGACTAGAATCCTTCATGGAAGCAGAAGGGAAAAATACATTACTGTCAGGACTCAGGGCCAAAAACTTAATTATAAGGACTGAAAGCAGAATGGACATTTAAAAGACTGTGTTATTAATGCTCTCCTTCCCAGGCTGTGCTTCTGTAGCCAAAGAAATGTAGTATGTGGGGCGCCCCTGTGAGAGCTCCGCATTCTGTTCCTGCTTTGGAAATCCACGTCGATGGGAAAGAAGAAAAAGCCTATTTCTGAAATTCACAAAAAAATACCCTGAATGTTTTCTGAAGACTCAAAGAGGAGACAAAGAAGACTGAATAGAGATTAGTATGATATGGAACAGATTATAAATTCCTTCTAAACACCACTTTACCCACAAAGCTCCACCTACTCGCCTTCCCAAAGGAGACTACTTAAACCCTCATTTAGTTTCTCGGCCAGCATCCCAAGCCCACAATCCGTTGGCAATCTGGTCCTTTCTGTTACCCTGGATATGGCAACTTATTCTTTAGGCGTGCACTCACCCTTAAGTACCCATGGGGGAGTTGGTTCCAGCATCCCTCTTCTACCTGGGTAGTCCAAAATCCCTCGCGATTGAGCTCCATACATTAAATGGCATAGTGTTTGCATCTGACCTATGCCCAGCTTCTGATACACCTCAGTCTCTTACGACCTGGTGAAGACGAGAAAAAGATCTGTCAATAGCGGCGAATGCTGTGCTGTTTGGGGAGCAGTAAACAGAAAACAAAAGAAAATGTTAGGTGAAATTTTTGAAAAAAAGGAATCCACTGTTTTTGAATCTGCAGTGTACAATGTCTTCGTTAGGGTTTCTATTGCTGTGAAGAGATACCATGATGATTGCACCTCTTAAAAAGGAAAACATTTAGCTAGGGCTAGCTTACAGTCCAGTGGTTTAGTCCATGGCAGCATGCAGGCTGACATGGTGCTGGAGAAGGAGCTGACAGTTCTACATCTCCATCCTCAGGCAGCAGTGAACTGTTCCACTGGGCGTGGCTTGAGCATGTATGAGACCTCAAAACCCGCCCCACAGAGGCACAATTCCTCCAACAAGTTCACACTTTTTAGTAGTGCTACTCCTTTTGGGCCAAGCATTCAAACACGAGTCTCTGGGGGCCGTTCCTGTTCAAACCACCACACACAACATGATTATGAAAGGCTGCCCATACAAAGGCAACAACTTTGGTCCACCATGGCCTCCACCCCACTATATAGATGGATCAAGCAGATTAGCCAATAAAAATCCTTTTCGGGAAGCATGAGAACCTCAAGCATCATGGGACTCTGACAGGAACAGAACACCATTGGGTCTGCGGAAGAGTCACAGTTCTACAACAGGAGAAAATCTGAAGAGATCCTGGATTGTGTCCTGGAAGGCTGGAGGCTCAAAGGTTTCCAGGGTCAGGACTGTTAAAAGTTAAACTTGCAGTTTCTCCAACAGCACATTTCTATTCAAAGGAGAGTGACTTCTGGTGGGATTGCTACCATTAAAGACACGTGATGTTAGTTTGTTCCCAGACACAGTGTTCAGGGCTCTCAGCTAAGCATTCTGAAGTATGCCTAAGACAATGGGCACAGACAGGCTGGCAAGATCTCACTTGCTCTGTGCAGAAGGACTGGGTTTCTTCACCCAGGGAAGTCCCTGAGTAACTTTTGTTTGGATTTGGCTTGGGTTTTGTGTTGCTTTTCTTTGGTTTGTGTTGTTTGTCTTTGTTTCAGTGGGGCTTGGGTTTTCATTGTGTTTGTTTCTTATAGCCTCCATATATTTCTTGCTCTTTGGAGTCCTGATGCTTTGGATTTTCAGATCCTGTTCCGACTAGCTACCCGCTTTCAGAAGTCATCCACCCCTTGCAGACTCTTGTTCCTTTATTATAAAATATTGCTAAATGTACCAGCATGTGCTATGTACCTGCATACACTGTCCACCTGCATGTGCTGTGCACCTGCACACACTGTCCACCTGCGTGTGCTGTGCACCTGCATACACTGTCCACCTGCATGTGCTGTGCACCTGCATACACTGTCCACCTGCGTGTGCTATGCACCTGCATACACTGGCAACCTGCATGTGCTGTGCACCTGCATACACTGCCCCCCTTGTATGCGCTGTGCACACAGAGAGTGTTTGTTTCTTCCCATTTTGCATGTTTTTCTATTTTCTAGAGAAACAGAACCAGTAGATGAATCTATGAAATGAACTTAACTTTGGTTAAAATAGCAACAACAGAATGGCACCTGAGAGACTGAAATTCTGTCCTTGAGGTTTGGGTGCCTCTGCACCCAGAGTAATCCCAGAGAAGCTGTCTGCTACTGGGGAAGCCTAGGACCCAGTAGTGGTTTGGTCTACGAGGCTGGATGCCTGAGCAGTCCCAATTTGGCACTGAAAACCGGGAAAATTCCTCGAGAGCTGTTGGTCCTTAGTCAATGAAGAAAGCCTGGAAATTACAGTTCAGATGTTAGTTAAGGAATCTGTGGTTGCCGGCAATGGGCAACTCAGCAGCAAGAGGGAACATCAAGCAAGCAAACGCTGAGTAATCTCCCTTCTGCAACACCCCCTTTTTCTGCATGGCTCCCAGAAGGTGCCTCCCACAGCAGGGTTAGGACTTTCTGTCTCAATGAAGCCAATCAGGACAGTTCTTTGGTTGCTCTAGTTACCCAGGTGATTCTAAGTTGTGGCATGTTTACATTAAAACCAACTGTAATAAGCTGTGACTCAAAAACAAGATACATTTTCTACCCTCCAACTTACAGATGATGACATTGCCAAGTGTTTCCCCTCCATGTAACACGTGCTGTTTTGTTCCCAGCCTCTGCGTTCCTTCCCCAGCAGCTGCTTGACCACTAAGCCAAATCCGCAACTTCCAAGCGTGTGTTAAACAGCAAACACTTCATTTGATGTCTGGTTAATTGAGGAAATAAAATAGTTGATGCCAACAAGGAGAACTCTTCTTACCAATACACATATAAACACATACACATGAATGCACACATATACACAGACAGATAAAACTTATATGGAGTAATCATTAAAAATGTATGTGCGTGTAAGATAGTATGAACAGAATCTCAAAAAAAATCCTTTATATTATAACAAGCTACAAAGAACAAGTAAAACTTTCCTTATCTCCACAACAAACTGATGGCCTGAAGCTTGGGACCCGCTCCATTCCCCTCCTAAGAGATTTCTGAGTTAATTTCAGGCATACCACTTTTACATAGGGGAGGTGATTTAGCTCATCGTCTTGGAGATAACTCTATATTGTAAAAGCCAGAGACTCGGCTTACTCTGCAGAGAGATTCTTCTGCATTCTAAAACTTAGATACCAACTCAAATTTACCATGACTTTAAGAAACACTTTCGAAAAAAAAAAAAAGTGAAGATGACCCCTTTGTCTCTTAATCATTGAGAAAAAAAAATTTAATTTAGCCTTGCATTAGTTAGAATCACAAAAACCAAAAGGCATTTTATAAAGGAAGCAACATGAAAAGTTTGTTTCTTGTTCATATCATAGTCCAAAGTTGGTGCTCCTGGTCTGTGGGCCCTCTTTCTGCCAAGCCATCCACGCATCCATGTTTAGCATCTGCCATCTTCACTAACATTTTCAGGATCATGTGTGTATGTGGGGTGGGGTATGAAGACAAACCAGTTAGTCACAAAGGAGAGTGTAGTGGAGGGGCTTCTCTGTCTCCAGAACCTTCGTTGGCAGCAGCACCCGTCTTGCTGCCACACTCATAGCTGATATTTACTGCCAAAAGAGTCTGGAGAAGACATCCTAACTTCCCGCCAAAGGAAATCAATTGTCAGATAAAATTAATTTGGTAAACAGCCATATTGACCATAAACAATATAGACAGTGATTGAAAGCTGGGTCAGAGGACCTGTAGATGAGTTCATTTAAAGGCATTACTTTAAAAACACGTAATATTTTTATGAATTTTTTAAGAATTTCATACAATATATTTTGATCATATCTGCCTTACAGGCTTCCCCTAACTCCTCCCTGGTCCTTCTTTCCTAAACCTTCTCCATTTAGTTCTTGCCTTCTCCCTCCTTCCTCTTCCCTCCACCCTCCCTTTTAGGGGAATGGCTGACCAACAACTCAAAAGGTGGGTTTTCCATGTCTGACACTGTTTTCTTGTTTGATAGTCTGGAATTTGGGGTCTAGAAACATTGCCACCCCAAGTGGAGTAATGTCAATAAATATATTATAACTAATGTATATGTATTATATATAATTAATATAGACATATATACATGCACATACACTTATACATATTATATGCAGTTTTAAGTGAACACATAATATAATTCCCTATGGCTTTTAAAAATCTCTTTAATGTTATTTATCTTCTTTCCTTCCCATTTCTTTGGTACTGTCCCTCTCCATTTTTCTCCTTTTCCTTCGTAGTGACTGTGTTCTGTTGTCCCTCTCTCTAAGAACTCCTGTGCTCCCCGACACCCCTCCTCACCCCTGCTACCACAGGGTTACTTTTTATTTTCTTGGTCTTTGTGGTCACCCCAAGTTATATGTTCACATCTACAGATCTGGTGCTAGGAACCACAAAAGGAGAGGGCATGCAGGGTTTGGCTTTCTGGGCCTGAGTATTTGCTGAAGCAGCCTGCCGATCTCTTCATTACCTCCTTGCCTTGTAACAACCTGGAAACGCGTCCAGTCCCTTTGCACTGTTACCTTGCTCATTCAGAAGTCAGCTTCAGCCTAGACAACTTGATGCTACACAATCGCGCACTACTACTCTTGGTTCCTTCTGCTCAGCATTGGACTGTTTTGGTCACCAGCCTCTGTGCAGGGTCACACATGCAATTCTTTTCTATTTTTCCAAACTTCTTAGATTTAAAAAATCTTTAGGCATTCATTTATTTCTAATGGAAAAGCATTAGGAACAGGAACAATGTTTGTCTTGGCCATCATAGACACTGCTCAGTTACAGCTGCTGAAGCATTTTTGTTTAGAGGCTTGAATGGTTGCTATTAGTTTCTATAGCTTCTCCATTTACAACGTATTAACCCTAGCTCTCTAATTTCTGTATTCATATGCTTTGGCATCACTAGAGAGACTATAGCTCTTGGAACTCAGACAATTCCTAGAGGTTGTATCTTACCCAGAGACATGGTTTCCCAAGGCCAATCCAGAGCCCACACTCCCAAACACCTATGAAATATCATGGGCTATCCACCTGCCTCATTTATGCCAGGGACTTCTGGAAGCAGAGCTACCAAGATGAGTGCATGTAAAGAGATAATTCACTTTCCTCCCTCCAACCTCTGACTCCCAGAGGAGGAAATACTTGGGCTTTTGTGTCTGTCGTGCCGAACCCAGACTTCTGATGGACTGCTCTGCCTACCCTGGCCTTTTCTTCTCAGAGTCAGGCTTCCTCAACACAAAGACCCTGGCAGGCTGTACCTGGGCTTGGCCCTGGGAGGAGCTGGAGGTTAGATCCTTTGCTAGCTCTTGTTTAAAGACTGGAGATTTCCTGCTTGGGTTCTGATCATCCACACATCCATCCAATTCCTCATGCAAAACTGTAAAGATTTACTATGTGTCAAAGGCCATGTTAGACTCCAGGAATAAAGCAGGGCCTTAGAGTCACTAAGCATACAACAAAGATAGTAGCAACTTTTGAATAAAATAAGATTTCACAGAAGATGGTACAGACTAATAAGCAAACAGCACACTGTGTTAGTGTGACGGGGCCTCCCTCCCTTTCTCCATCTGTCACCTGTGACTCCTCTTGTCCCTCGACTGTGTCACTTACACTCTTCCACCACTGCTTGCACCACCATCAAAGTGTCTCCCCCTGGATTCCTAGTGTTTTCCTTTCCTGTGAAATGAAGTCCCTGAGGATGTGTTGGGGATTCAATGAAAGAGATTTAAGCAGGGTTTGGAGCAGCTGAACTGAGTGCGTAAAATCTGTGTTGGGATAATGAGCTATCTGTGCACATATACACTCTATTATAGAAGGGGAGAGAAATGCCTGCTGTAGCTGCTCTCTTTGGGAATAACATGGGAGCTAGGACAAAGTAATATTACTCTACTATTGGCCCAGCACCATGAATTTAAAAACGTTTGTGTGGAAATACTAACAAGGGACACATGTTACACTCCCACACACGTATAAAAGAGATGTGATCCAAAAATGCTAGACATAGCAATGAAAAGCAAACACTTTTGCTTGAATAACCAGAGCCATGTAAAATGGGGGTGTGTGCCAGAGTCCACAGGCAAACCAGACAGGGTCAGAAACCTCTTTCTTTAATCTGCTTCCTGCTTTGGTAGCTGTGCAAAACTCTTTCACAGGAACCCAGGGAAGCCATCCTGGTGTGCTGGTCAGTCTCTTTCTCTTGTTTCTGCAACAGATGTTTATGAAGGGCCTACATATGCCAGACCCTATTAGGGCAAGAGATGTCTGTTGAATCTGAAGGACACGATCTTTGTCTCCATAGAGTTTATAGGCCAGCAGCTACTAAGACAGGAGCTAGAAGTAGGTAAAGGGAGTCATTGAATGGTCATGATACTTCTAGCCCTGACATGTAGGTACAAGGGACAGCGTCTATTTTATCTTTTTTAAACGTGTGTGTATGTAGTGTGTATGTATATGTATGTAGTCACATGGGTGTGGGCATAGATGTAAGAGGATATGCATGTGTGTGTGTGCACATGTGTATGTTAGCCAGAGGTTGGCATAGGTTTTCCCCTATCACTTTTTAGTTTCTTTACTGAGGCAGAATTTCCCACTAGACTCAGAGCTTGCTGGCTTGAATAGTCTAGCTTGCCTACTTATTCTGATGACAGGTTGGTTGTCTCTCTGCCTAGTCTTTAATATGGGGCTGAGAAGCTGAACACACCCCATGTTCGTATGGCCAGTATGTCATCCAGTGAGTCGTCTCCACAGCCTTACCTGTTTTATTTTTATCAAATCAGTTTTCTCCATTTTACAGAAAAAAGCTGAAGTTTACAGGAGTAAACTTCTTGTATGCCGTCTCTTTCCCCAGGAAGTGTAAACAATGTGTCGGTAGGCACAACCACAATGCTTTTAAAACTTCTGAAAAGAGAAAGCAGAAGCCAATTGGCTTGCAAGGGCAAAATGCAACGATCTCTACTTCTAAAGCTGAACTTGAAGTGGCTGTAAACTGGAGGGAGTAGTGGATGGGCCCTACATAAGTTCCACAACTAGGGAGCCAGGGCAACATTAAAAGAAAGGAAAGACTTAAAAACAGGTGCATATCTCTATCTCTTGCTCCACTGTTTCCCTTATGGTTTCCTTTGCCCATCCCCTGACCTACTCTTGGCCCAATCTCTTCTTCGTCTTTCTTTCGTTAGACCTCACATCTCCTTCCCCGAATCCCTGTCTAGGCCAGCGTCTGGTCTGGATCTCCATCTGCTATTGTACTGCATTGCTCTAGGCCAATGTGTTCTCTACAACTGCACAGCCCCGGGAGCGACAATGCCTTACAACAGTCCAGGTTCACCAGCCCCGGGACAAGGCATGAAGACACAGCATCCCTGAGGGTGTTCATGTAAGATAGATACAATAGGGGCACATTTCAGGTTCTTGAGAATGCAATAACTTGAATCTTGGGTCCTCCGCCTCTGTCATAATCCAAATCAATAATACAGCCAAAGATAATGGGAAGCTGCATCAGGAAATCCATTCTTACTTGGTGCTGAGTTTGCTTGTGGACAAGTAACATAGCAACTGGATTTTCTTTCTCTGCCTTGGTTAGCAACTGAAATTGGGAAGATTTATTTTTTTCCTCCTGGTTACATCTAGAGATCCAGAAACCTTTTGTCCTGGTTCTCAGCAAATTCCCACTGTACACTTGGGGAAAAATTCTCCCCCTTGCCTTATAGCCGTCTGCTATAATCAGGAAGCTAAGTCAAAATGAAGTTGCAGGGCAAAGGCCATCGCCTTTGTCACATTGTAAGAACTGAGTGGTCAGGTTTTCTGAGTGGTCAGGTTTTGACAGAGGACAAATTGGTTGTGATTAGGGGAATAATTTAAGTCTCGAAGGTCCCGATCAACAAAGCCAGGCTTTTCTGTTTACAGGCAGAAAGCTAAAAACAAAACTATCAGTTGCTAAAGTCATGTATTCCCCTGCGCTTTAGATCATTTGTCTCCTGCTTCCAGCCAGGGAGGCAATGCTTCACAGAAATGGCCTTGCTGCCACTTCTTCATCAGGGGGTGTTATTCTCTAAGACTTGTGCAACACAGGAGCTGGAAGGAAACCCTGAAACCATCCAGACAAATGAACTCATTTTCCTGTTTGAGAAACAGGGGTCCAGAGAGAGCAACCGCTTGGCAGAGGTTAATGGAAGAGTCAAATCGTGCCGAGGCCTTGAATTTCAGTCAAGTGTCTTGTCTGTTACATTTCAGCTGTTTCTAGAGAATTCTCAGGCATTTGACTGTGAGGAGATGCTCCTCCATCAGTTGTACTTGGAGGAGCAGCACTACCCTGTAGGAAACAATTGTTGATGGTAAAGAAGAGATTCAACTGCTGCTGCGGATGGTGATGATGATGATGATGGTGATGGTGTTGGTGATGATGATGGTGATGGTGTTGGTGATGATGATGATTATGATGATGATGATGGTGATGGTGATGATGGTGATGATGATAGTGATGATGGTGATGGTAATGATGATGGTGGTGATGTGATGATGATGATGGTGATGGTGATGATGATGGTGATGATGGTGATGTGATGATGGTGATGGTGATGGTGATGATGGTGATGATGATGATAGTGATAATGGTGATGATGGTGATGATGGTGATGGTGATGATGATGATGATGGTGATGGTGGTGATGATGGGGATGGTGACGATGGTGATGATGATGATGGTGATGATGGGGATGCTGCTGCTGCTGATGGTGTGGGTGATGATGATGGTGGTGGTGGTGACACTGCTGCTGGAGGCTCTTCATTCTCACATCTTATTGATACCTCTTTCATCAAACAGTGTGTTACAATAATAGCTGCCCAGAAGAGAAAATGCTGACTTTATTTGTGTGTGTGTCTAAAACTACCCTTTTCTCTTGGAAAACAATGTCAGAATGAAATAATTGTGTTCATAATGTACTGTCCTTCTTCTTTTTATAAAAACTATTTCCCCCCAATGTATAAAATGTATAATGCGCACAATAGAAAACTTCTCCCTTGAAGTAGAGAAGCATTAGAAAGATGAAGGAGAAGCTAGGATTACTTTCCATCTGAAAATTAATTTAAAAGATAGTTGTAGCCATGATTGCTTTTTAATTAGGCACATAAAATTTTAATACAATTAATATATAGCAATCACCGAACACCACTTTCCAGAGTTCTCAACAACTCCTCCCACAAGACTAGCTGCTAAATGTGGATTTTGTGGTCAAATGAATTTGAAAAATGCATCTAATGCAGACTCTCAAAAGTATGAAATCCATATTTCACAGGCTTTGTCCAACTCCTTTGAGATGTTTCACTGTCAATAAAAATGCATTTCCAGGGTATTTTATCACAGAACTGCTTTATATTCTTCAAAATTATGTGTGTGGATACATTTTTAAAAGATCAATATGTATTTTAAAATTGTTAATAAACTGGGGGCTGGGGAAATGGCTCAGTCAGGTAAGTGCTTGCCGCACAAGCATGAAGGCCTGAGTTCAGATCCCCCAGCTCCCATGTAAAAACCAGGCATAACAGTGGCAGGTATATCTCTGGGGCTTCCTGGCCAGATGGCCCAGACAAATCCATAATCTCAGACACAGAGAGAGACCCTGTCTCAAAAAATAAGGTAAAGAATGACTGAGAAAAAAATGTCTAGTATCAATCCCCGACCTCCATAAATATGGACACACATGCACAATCCCTGGTACACGCACACAGCCACACAAACACGTGCATTCCATGTACACAATATCAATAAGTGAAGAACAATAGAGCTCAAAACAAGGAAATGAATCTTTAGAACCTAGTATAGAAATATGACTAATAACACATGCAAATAAAAACATGATCATAAAAAATGAAGGAACTGTTGTCCAACTTTGAGACTGTCAGAGAACCAAAATGCATTCAGGGAGGTCCAGGATAAACGGCCTTTAGCATGAGTTCCTGTCTAAGAAGGTTCAGGAAGAACAGATGACGCCAAGGAACAGAAATCTCCAGTGTTCATGCAGCCTGAACTCGGGGGCCAGAGGCCCAATAAAGTGATACTGCACAGAGAAAGAGTGCCAGAAGCCTTGGTGTCAGCCAAAGTGAGGGTTAATTCCACACAGGGAAAACTCGGTGAGACCTGGTAGAGAAGCACTGTGTCTGACTATCTGACTATCCATGGGGAGAAGACCTTCCTGAGCATGGAAGACACCGTCTCTGGACCAGAGGCCTTGTCTGCCCCTGCCTGACTAAGTTGAAAATCAATCCCCCAAAGGGACCCAGTAGGAAATTACCATGGCAATTCAACATGCCCTCAAACATGGAGATGAGTGAATTCTAAGATATGATTTTTTAAATTATATGATATTTAAATATGAGATCACAATAGAAGGCAGTAGTTAAAGGTGGGAGTCGATAGACATAGATCCTGAGATCACCAAGATGCAGGAATCGGCAAACGGGAGCTTCAAACATTTGTTACTCATATGTTTTTAAAGTGAAATGTGGACACAATGAGACAGGTTTCCAAACTGGAAAATAGCATTCCTGAGGGGTGGGAGTGGGACAAGAGTACCAATAAACTGACAAATACATGTTTTTTTTTTCTTTCAGCAAAATACCTTCAAGACATCTAGCAATTAATTCCTTTCCATGATAAAGTTTCAAGTTTCATATTTAGATTCTGTACTTGGACTTTTCAGGTAGAAAGGGTTTAAAGGAAATTCTAGAACAGTAAAGATTCTTATACACAGAGACAGAAAAGACACACGGATTATATCTAGGTACAAACATTAAAATCTAGCTGCTGTTGGCAAGTCACAAAGGAGCCATTTACCAGCTTAAAGGTGGGGAGTCAGATGTCAGAAGCAGTGAAAGACAATGTTTCAAAACCAAACTGTGAGGCCCAAGCAAGCCCTTGATATGGAGGGCCACCCTCAGACAAGGAGCTTCGGGATTTGATGCTCGCTTGATGCTTGCCCAAAGCCGATTTTCCCATTTGCGGGAGTCATTTTTTATCACCTGATGCTATCTTTCCACACTGCGCTGCAAGTCAGCCAAGAGGAACTCAGACTTCTGTACGATCTCTCCTGTTGGAAATCTTGCGGGAATCTCTGGATGCTGGGTCAGGAGAGGCGGACTGGGCATTGCTTAAGTGGGTGTGTGGTGTAAAGGGGATTTAGATCTGATAGCCTGTGACCAGCCTTGCAGAAATGTCGGATCTCTGTTCTAAGACCCTGAGGTGGGGGCGGGTGTAGAGGGGAACTGGACTAAGGCTCCTCCTAAGGGAGGCCTCTTATCACTGACAAGTCTAAAATTACTGAGCATGTACAAAGTTAGGGTAGCTTCTGGCTGGTTTCAGTCTTTTTCTTTTTCTTCCCTTGTTGGGGTTTGTTTGGTTTTGTTTGAAGCAGGGTCTCAGGTATCCCGGACTGGTCTTGAACTTGTGTCAGTAAAGATGACCTTGAACTACTGGTGGTTCTGCTACTACCTCCAAAATACGGGGATCACAGGCTTGTGCCCGGACAGAGACTTTCAATGTTGTTTTTACCATCCTTACATTATCAACTGTTAAGAGTGTTTGCTGTTCCTCTAGAGAACCTGAGTTCAGTTCCTGGCACCTAAGTTTTGGGGCTCACAACTACCTGTAACTCCAGCTCCAGGGAATTCTGGCCTTTGCAGGCACACACACACACACACACACACACACACAGAGAGAGAGAGAGAGAGAGAGAGAGAGAGAGAGAGAGAGAGAGAGAGAGAGAGAGAGAGCTAAATGGTTTTTAATGGAGTTTTACACCATTGTCCTCTGGTCTTACAACTACCCGGACATTTGTGTTACCTTCTAGGCCATCCTTTTCTTGTTACTCAGATAGTAAATCGTCATTTGAGAAACTTTCTTATACTCTGCGGTACAGCAGATTCCATGAGGGGACTGTGCTATCCCGGGGGTTTAGTCGTTACTATGAATCTATTTTTGATTTTGTTATTATTTGTGTGTGTGAGCATTCATGGATGCACTGGTGTGGATGCCAGAGGGCAACTTTTGGAGTCAGTTCCTCCTTACATTCAGGTTACCAGGGTTGCATGGAAAGCGTTTTTACCCATGGGGCGTCTCCCCAGCCCCAGTGCATCTACTTTTAATTGTCATCAACAGATGAAAGAATCCCATGCATAAACTGTACGGTTGATTTTAGAGAAAAATCTGATAAATCTACTAAAATTAAATTTATACGGTTACTAAATATTTTTTTTAAATATAAGCTTCATCTAAACTTGGTAGTACTTTACTCTTGACATGTGGTATAGCTCAGGCTCAGAAAGAGGACTAGCTATAATCACAATGTTCTTTAGAGAAAATGAGTAGATTACACTCTTCTCTTACATTGCCCCATTTTGTTTCTCCTGTGTGTGTGTGTGTGTGTGTGATGCATGACTATGTATGTACACATTTCTGCATGTGAGTATATGTGTCTATGAGCTTTAGTGTACATGCAGGTCAGAGAATGACCTCAAGTGTGGGCCCTCACTTAACCTCATCTGAGACAGAGTCTCATTCATTCACTACTGTGAACACCAGCACAGCTGGCCCATGCCCTTCCAGGAGTCTCATTTAAGGCAGGGTCTCTGCTATTTGCTACTTTGAACATCAACACAGCTGGCCTATGGCCTTCCAGGAGTCTCGTTTGAGGCAGGGTCTCTGCCATTCACTACTGTGAACATCAACTCAGCTGGCCTATGGCCTTCTGGGATTCTCCTTTCTCTGACTTTGATTTTTTCACAGCAGCACTGGGATAGCAGATGCTTGCAAACACACCCAATTGATTCTTCACATGGGTTCTGGAGTTTCGAACTGTGGTCCTCACGGATGTGTGGTAGACCCTTTACTCAGTGAGCCATTTCCTCAGGCTCCTTTTTCTCTTTTCTAAATTAAGTCACGACACTTATAAGTCTATTCAAGTTAGAAGTTTTAATCAAAGATTATCAAGAAAACTATTTTGTATATTTTTGCTTTTTATCATTATAGAT
The DNA here is from genome assembly GCF_014885135.2 of Alexandromys fortis. Classification (NCBI taxonomy): domain Eukaryota; kingdom Metazoa; phylum Chordata; class Mammalia; order Rodentia; family Cricetidae; genus Alexandromys; species Alexandromys fortis. The sequence goes on from NW_026067992.1 coordinate 1,012,395, forward strand.
AGTGAGAAATCCAAACCTCGGCAGCCTTCACTTGCTTGCAGAATGAGATGGTGCAGTGACCATGGAGAACACAACGCAGGTCCTTACTCCAGCTCGGGGCAGCCTAGGCTCTGTCCTTCAAATGGATGACTGCTTTCTCTAAGTCTGACTGATAAACAACTTTATATCCAGGAACAAGAAAGTCATATGATGGCCATGATAGAAGGTAATTATTAGGTCCTTGCAGTCTTCAACCTTTGAGACAGCTCTCATGCATCGCCATAAGACAGGATGTTGAGTCCTCTGTCAAAGACTTGGCAACCAAGCCTGAGAGTCCTTGTGGCAGCAGTGGGAAGGTGGAGGATGTGACCTGGGGGTGACGTAACCAACCAGAATTTTATTCATTTTCTATCAGTTCTAAGTTGATAACACCTCAGATGAGGAGGCTGTCAACAGTGATAGGTTACTTCCTGGGGCCTTGAAGGGCGCTTTCTGTTGATTCTTGCCCTGGGCCTATGCAACTACTTGATAGTTAATTTTTAACATCCAAGGCTCCAAACACTACCCTCCAGGGGCGAACTTTTCTGTCCTGCTTGTTACTCCTCAAATAACCACACAGAGACTTACTATTAATCATAAATGCTTGGCCTATAGCTTAGGCTTTTTTTTTTTTTTTTTTTTTTTTGGCTAGCTCTAGTAAGTTAAATTAACCCATATCTATTTTGGCAAGGCTGTTTCATCTTGCTTCCTTTGAGGCTAGGTCATAACTTCCTTCTTTACAGAATTCTCATTGTCCTGCCTCTACTTCCTGCCTGGTTGCACTACCTATACTTCCTGCCTGGCTACTGGCCAATCAGTTTATAATTAATGTAACCTCTATGTGTTTCTTTGGTATTGAACAGCTGATAGCTGTGGAACTGGGTGGAAGAGAAACCCCAGTCAACAGTAAACCTTGTTCCTGTGTGTGGTGGACTGTGCACTAGACAAAGCCGGCCTCTGTTCCACAGTGCTGAGGCAGACAGTGCTGGGAGACAAACAGATCTGATGATCTCCCTCCTTCAGAGGCCTATGTTACATAATCTGCTTCCCTTCCACAGTCACAAGCACTCAGTCCCTCAAACAATCTTTGGAAGAGGAGCATAAGGGAGGGAGAGTTAAGTAGAGCACTTTGTGCCTTAAAGTAGAACATTATCTGGAGGACTATTTAAATCGCTGCCTGAGAATAGGGTTTTGAAACTTGGAAATTATCTCAAATGCACAGAAGTACTGTGTGTGCAGAATAAACCCATGTGCATTCAGGATGGCTGAGAATCTCTTACTGAAATGATACCTTCTAACCAAGCAAATAATTCAGGGTGTCAAGTTAAAAAAAAAAGGAAAAGAAAATTAAGTTTGCCTCTATGACTACAATATAACTATTAAAATGGAGAGACTTCACATTCACCGTTTGCCAGTATTTCCTTCTTGCAATCCACTGAGACTTCACTGGTTGTCTCACACATAGTACATAGTTCAGAATCACACAATGTGCGTCGATTTAATTATTTCATTTGGAATGTTCATGGCCTTAATTCTTTAAAGATTCCAGGGTAGTCATTTTATAGACGGCGCCTCTGTTTCGATTCCCAGGTGCTTCCTCCCCATCAGACCTGCGCTATTCACCGCTGGCAGGAACACTGCAGAGCTCTGCTCCCAGCTTCTCATCCTCATCTGAGCCAGTGCTGCACCATCGTCATTTTGGTGCCTTACTTTTAGTGCCCACATTTACTGATTGGTTAAAATCTATCCTTCGTAGAGTTTCACTTTTTCTTTAGGAGTCCTTTCGTTATTTTATGTGTGTATCGTACATGTGTTTCATCTGCATGCTTGTCTGGACACTACATATGTGTCTACTGTCCTTGGTAGCCAGAAGAGGACTTCAGATTCTCAGGAACTGGAAATACAGATGGTTGTGAATGGCCATGTGGGTGCTATGACCCAAACCCAGGACTTCTGGAAGGGCCAGTGCTCTTGACCACTGATCTATATCCTGATATTCCATCTCTCTACTCCCTTATACTTTCTATTGGCACATGCTTGTGGGAGGGGTTTTGAAACTATGTATATTTGTTGGTTTTCCATATAGCTCTGTTTAATCTAATCAATCAATTCCATTTCCTTGAGTCATTTTATTTCCTGTAAATCTTTTATCTCACTTTGAGTCTTTTTTGCTGCACTATGAACATTTTAATGCTCCACCGGCTTCCTGATAACGTTAGGTGTGATGGCTCCGACCTAACTTGTTCAGTTCCACCGTCTTAGTTAGGGCTTGTATTGCTGTGAAAAAGACACCATGCCTATGGCAACTCTTATAGGAAAACATTGAACGAAGGGGACTTGCTTACAGTTTCAGGGGTTCAGTCCATTATCATCATGATGGAGAGCATGACACCACACAGTCAGACATGGTACTGGAAGAGTAGCTGAGAGTCCTGCATCTTGCAGACAACAGGAAGTCAACTGAGACTCTAGGTAATATCCTGAGCACAGGAAGTCCACCCCCACAGTGACACACTTCCTCTAAACAGGCATACCAGTTCCAAACCTAATAATGCCACTCCCTGTGAGATTGTGTGTGCCAGTGACATTCAAACTACCACACCATCTAGTGGTTTCAGGACTGAACATTCCAGGGAGGGAAACGAAGGCAAGAAAAGCTGACCAAGTTTTAAGCCTCAACAAACAAGTTCCTTTCTGTCCGTACTCTCCTATCCACTATGCCAGCATTCACAGGAAACAAAACAAGGTATTGACTCTTGGCTAACGTTAAGTGGTAGCAAGAAGAAACTTGAAAGCTTTTTTTTTTCTCCATTTCTGAAGTCTCAGGCTCTTTGTGTCCCCAGAACCTGAGACTTTGTGGGTTCCCCATGATGGTTACTCATATGTCCACTCAAGTTCATCCCTTTGTCAGATGTAGCAACAAACGTATTTAATAGAGCAGGGATGGAAACCTGTTTCAGAATCTTTGAAGATGGACAAAGTAGTGAAATTTGAAGACTTTTCTGGTGTTAGATCTGGAAGTAGGTTCAAGAGGAAGTGTAGACAGATGGAGGGGATTATGGGAAAAGACGAACTTCATTCTGCTGTTTGGGGAAACAAAAAAGATGGAGAAAACTGGAACTTGCCCAGTACCTAGGAGACTCGATGAATTAAGAAGCAAGGGTTAGTTACTTGCACCTTCTACACAGGTTCATGCTGTTTTGGAAAGGTCGTCTGGTGGGTGGCAACACTCCACACTTCTGTGCTCTCAAAGGTGCTACTGTTCCAGTGTAAGAACACAACCTACAGATTGTTAAAGTAACCATGTTTTGTCTTTGGGATTTGGCATTTTGAAGGCATAATTTTTCAGATTTTACATTTTTGATTTGTTGGAGTTTTTTGAACACTTCGTAATTATGCAGTAATAAAAGGATTGCAAATGTGAAAGAAATGTCAATATAATTGTGGATAAAGAACCAGATACTTTTATTTAGATATTTTGGGGTTTTCCCCCTCACCTCTGGGGTCTAGAGTTGCTCTCTGTAAAAGACGAAATCTTGGATGAGTAACTAGAGATTTTATTACTATGCATGTGCTCAGCATCTGGAGTTATATGACGATGGCATTTCCATCACACCACACAGGTCCCTGAACCGCTTCCTAGCCTTTCTTACAAACACAGTCCTCTGCTGATTCATGTGGCACAGGCTCAGGCTGAGAGGACAGGTTTCAGCTCTTCCCTGAGCATGAAAGAATAGTGCCAACCTACACAAATCCTATTTTATCCATTTGTCCCAGGAAACAGAAGAAATGACCTGTACATTGGAGAACTCCTCCAGTTTAGCTATTTGGGGAGAGATACAGCATGTTAACAGTGAAACATTTCCCTCAAGGTCATCAGCAAAAGAGCACGAAGAATTCTCTCCCTGCTTCCGGACCAAACTCCGTCTACTGAGCCTTAGACGAAGTAGATTCGTCTAGATTAGCTTCTAAAGCTAAGGCCAGTAGAGTTTGTTCACGTGAGAATGTGATATTTTCAGAATGAGAGCACAGGCTCCAGTGAGTGGAGGAAGACATTCCAAGGTCAAAAAAGAAAACCAGATCTATGAGGGCAGAAAATTCACTTGCGGCAAGACCGTCAACACAGGCTTCATGGAGAAGCCTTCTCTACCACGTGACCATGAATGACAAGTAGAAGTTAGTCATACAGAAGCCAAGTGTCCTTGTTTTTTGTTATAGTATTTCATCACAGTGCCAAAAGCAACTTAGGAAGGAAAGGGTTTATTTGGCTGACATATCCAATGTCACAGCCCACTGAGGAAAGACAAGGCAGATTTCTTGGGATCCTGGAGGCAGGAGCTGATGCAGAAACCATGGAGGAGTGCTGCTAACTAACTTTCTCCTCATGGCTTTCCTAGTTTGTGTTCTTATAGAACACAGGAACACCAGCCCACAGGAGAAACCACCCAGAATGACCTGGGCCCTCTCACGTCCATCACTAATTCAGAAAATGACCTACAGGCTTGCCTATAGCACTATCTTATGGAGGCATTTTCTCAATGATGTGGGATTCCCCTATGTTTGCTGTGAATAACATTGGTTAATAAAGAAACTGGCTTGGCCTGATAGGATAGAACAGAGCTAGGTGGGGAAAACTAAACTGAATGTTGAAAGAAGGAAGGCAGAGTCAGGGGAGAAGCCATGGAGCCTCCATCAGAGACAGACATGCTGAAAGCCTGCCAGTAGGCTACAAGCCTCATGGTAAAATATTAAAAAATGGAGAAGGGTTAATTCTAGATGTAAGAGCTAGCTAGCAATACACAGTGATTTAATTAATACAGTTTCTGTGTGGTTATTTCTGGAGTCTGGGCAGCCAAAAAATGAAGAAGCGGCCTCTTTACAACATCAATTGATGTTCCTTCCTCTCAGATGACTATAGCTTGTGTCAAGCTGACAGAAAACTACCTACCACATAGAGATATCAAATGTGTTATCATTTTATGAAGCTGATATGCTCCACCCACAGACCAAGCACAGAGAATGATTTTTCCCAACAAGTTTGATGCTTTCTACCTATAATTCACAGAGACTGACTACAAGTTTATAGTGCTATTGTTAGAGAAACCAGTTTCTCTGATACAGACAGACTGACAACAGATCTTAGTTCATAACAGAGAAGTCCTCAGAACCACCGTGTGGCTAACTGAAACCACAAAAAGCCTGAGAAAGCTTGGGAGAGAATGGAGTGAAGCATGTTTTCTTGGTAGCAGAAATTTCTTGGGTCTGTTCTGCTTGCTAGAGGCAAACAAGCACTCTCATCTAAGAGAGGCTTCCTGACTCAGCTTTAGCTGCAAAACCCTGCAGCTCACTGAGAGGTCCTGCCAAGAAACACTTAAACGGTGTTGACAAAAAGCTGAACACATGCTTTTCGGTTTTCAGCCGTAGCAGAAAAAAAGCTGTGCCGTTTAAAAATGCCGGCTTTCTGGGCCGTCCTGCCAGGGCAAACTCTGACTGAGGCAGGAGGGCCAACTATCGAGAGAGGACTTGACTGTTGTCTGTTGTAGCTTGCTGGCTGGCAGGGACCTTGAAACGCCATAGAATTGTGGCTATAAACATGGCTACAGCCTGTATCTCTGCCATGAGGCTGGAAAGCTAAGGAATGGACTGGATCTAGCTGGCAAAGCCACGGCTTTAATCCTACTCATATTGCTCAGTAATTTAAAGGCTCGTGTGGTCAGAAAAAAAGAGAGATATACAGTAAAGAGATTCAAAGACAAAGAAAAATTTTAAATGATTTACAGTGTGTTGAAAATAATATGCAGGCTAAAAGTTAAAATTCTTAAAGTTAAAAAAAGTAAGAAAAAGAGAAGTTGTGTGTGGTAGTACACACCTTTAATCCCAACACTTGGGAGGCAGAGGGAGATTGACCTCTGTGACTTCAAGGTGTGGTAGCACATGCCTTCAATCCCAGTGCCTAGAAGGCAGAGACAAACAGATCTCTGTGAGTTCAAGGTGTAGTAGCAAACACCTTTAATCCCAATGCCTGGGAGGCAGAGACAGGCAGATCTCTGAGAGTTCAAGGAGAGCATGGTCTACAGAGTTATTGCATGTCAAAGAGATACAGAGAATATAAAATAAAAGTAAAAATAAATGAAATAGAGGTTAAAATAAAGCGTACAAAGATGGAAAATACACAGAGAATCTTGATACTGTATACTATTATGCTCTCTTTGAATTGTTTGAATGCTGAGGAAGGAGCAACAGATGCTAAAAGGTATTTGTTTATAAATGCTGCTGAACTAATCCAACGTAGAGATTTTGATGCCTTGACTTTGAAATTTGGATCTAAGGACATGATATTTTGGAAAGGAGTTTCTTTTTTTGTTTTCACAGAGGATGAGACCCTGTTCATTTCTTCTATTCCGATATGGTATGATGGACCACACCCTCCTGAACAGAAAATTGCTTCACTCAACTGCCAACTGAGATGAAACTAGCACACAGGTTATACCATGAAAGACCTAATTAACGACACCCCCATTCAGCAGGAAGCAGTTTGGAGAGAAAAAACTGCGCCCATATTCCCAAATATTGTTTATAAATGTTCTTTTACATTTAACGGGGGAGATGATATAGGTATGAATAATTTACATTGATATGGATTTTGCTTTAGTGATTTAAATTTAAGGTTAATTTTGTAATGTATACAGGTTGTTAATGGATAATCATTAATAATAGTCAAGTTTGTAGTCATGTTAGTTAGATTTTCTAGATATATAGATATATATTTCAGTTAGATTTGCATTCTTCATATTTTTCAAAGACTATGGAATATGCTATTAAATGTTTTAACAACTTAGGACTTTTCATGACAATGAGACACTCTGCTCCTGGCAGCACCAATCTACTTCAAGAGGAAGATGGGCATCGAAGAGGAACCTTATGGAGTTTGATAGCCATTTGGGCAAGAAACTGCTCTTGCCTGGACTATTGCATAAAATGGACACAGAGAACCCGCAGAGAAAGGACTGCTGAAATTGCCTAAAGGTGAGATGATCTTTCAGGGTTCCTGATTCATGAAAGAGTCTGCAAGACATTCTTCAGGACAAGCAGATAGTGACTGCCTTTGAAATTTCCTGCTTTGTGGAAATGCCTGCTGGAAACTATGGGCCTGTAGGCCGAAGATGGATGCCCCAATGGTATAGAGGAACTTTGGGTGACTGTCCAGGCAGTGAGATGTCTCTGTCATTTCTAGAGTTTTGGATTTCTTGTTTGCTTAGGTAATAGTATATCTTTCTGGAATCTTTTATGGAGTTAAAGAATAGTTAGTTATAGTTTTCCTTAGTTATGATATAGATTATTATAATTTTTATTTGATAACTGTTTTGTTATGTGTAATTTTGCTATGTTAAGTTAAAGCCTTCCTTTTTTTGTTTAAACAGAAAAAGGGGAAATGATGGGGGAAGGTAATTGGTTAATTATAATAAACCAACTGCTTGGCCTCATAGCTTAGAACATAGGTGGGTGGAATAAACAGAATAGGATGCTGGGCGGAAGAGGAAGTGAGGTCAGACTCTGCTCTGCTCCCGGACAGACCCGACAGCTCTGCGCTCTGGAGCAGAGACGCCAGGATGGACGGAGGCTAGAATCTTCCCGGTAAGCGCACCTTGGGGTGCTTACACACATCATTAGAAATGGGCTAGTCCAGGTGCAAGAATTAGCCTGTAAGGGCTAGAGTTCATGGACCAAGCAGTTCTTAAATGAACACAGTTTGTGTGTTGTTATTTCGGACATGAGCTAGCCAAGTGGCCGGGGTGTTGGGGACGCAGCCCCGCTGCTTCCTATTTCAACAAACCACCACCTGGTATTGACCCTGGCTAGAATGCTCCCTGCGATGCTCATCCACTCACAGAGCTATAACATCATCTTGCTTGGATGAACAGTGAAGGACCCCATATCCCACAATAAAAAAGGAGCTTCTCATCTCCTAGAGGAAACAATACATCATTATGTCATCTTTTCCTGTGTTGTTGGTATGAACATTTCCTCATTGACTTCTGAAATGAGTGGCCCTGGGCTTTACTCCTCACTGCTTTCTGAGATGAAAAGAATATCCTGAGGCCTTCCAATTTGAGCTGCCTCATGCTGTGTCCTGTGAAAAGCTCCTTTTATAAAGGCAATGGATTAAGACTCACATGGTGGGCCCTTTCAGGAGAAGACTATTAAGTTCATTGTTAATTTTTATAGCTATTTATTTGTCTTAAATTATGTGCTTCAAAAATTTCCTACACACAGTTTGTGTTAGCTTAGCATTTTAATTGAATATTAACATTTTCTTATTTAAAATCATCTTAGTTTTTCATAAACATTCATCGGGCTAAGGATTATGGAGATGAAGAGCAAAGAGGAGACAATTTCTTGGCATCCTGTATTACAGTTTTTGAACAATTGCCTTTGTATACCAGGAGCTGAGAAAAGAGAAAGGCGGGCTACGGTCTCTCTCACAAACACAACATAGTTTTCTTTGTGACGGCCTGCTGTCTTGATCGTAACACAGGTGAGTTGTGTTTTCTGTCTTAGGGTTTTCATTGCTGTGTAGAGACACCATGACCATGACAATTCTTCTAAAAGAAACATTTAATTGGGGGTTTCACACACAGTTTCAGAAGTTCAGTCCATTACCATCATGACAGGAAGCATGACGGCATGCAGGCAGACATGGTGCCGGAGCTAACAATCCTTATATCTTGACGCAGAAACAACAGGAAGTCAACTGGCAGGCGCACTGAGGGAAGCTTGAGCAAAAGAGACCTCAAAGTCAGCCCCTACTGTAACACACTTCCAACCAGGCAACACCTCCCAATAGTGCCTCTCCCTTTGGAGGCCATTTTCTTCCAAACCACCACAGCTTCTCGGTATAAACCATAACTGCTGGAGAAGAAGCCCTTGGGTGTGCTCTGCAGATCTCTAATGGCCCACTTTTTCAACACAGGAGATTGCAGCTCAGAGAGAATTTATAATGTTACTCAGGCCATGTATCTAGTAAGTGACACAATGAGGGCATGGACGCTCTCTCTGCAGTAGGTTGTCTAGAGTAAAATAACGCCACTTTCATAGGAATCCAAGAAATCTGATAACTGTCTTCCTGAAATGGACTTACACGGTGATGTACCAGGAAGTGATGATTAAGGAAATTTCATCATCTTTCTTGGGAAAACAGTACAGATTCTATTGGATCCATTTGGTTCTTCCCAGTCAAGTGTGCTCAGAGTCACCAGGCTCAGGTAGGAGTGGAAAATCCCATAACCTTCCCAACTGATCAACGACAGAATGTGTTTTGCTAAGAGCAAGTCATTTTGTTGTGTGTTCTTATTTTAAGAGATTATTTGTAACAAGGGAAAACTGAAAGTATATTATATTATGCTACCCATAGTGTAACAATGCTAGCTCAAGTCACCCGTGCAACTGGATCTTAAATAATTTTAAATTAATAAATGTATTTTTCTACCATAGCCTTTTAAAATGAAATATTACTGTCATTTTCATTTGTATTTTGTATTTATCCTCTATTCTGGGTTTTAGTAAGAAAAGAATATACTTTCCTTTCGATACGCCAGCTTATAGAGACACAAAACCATAAATTACTTTTTCAAACTACAGTTTTGATACTGGCTGTTCACTAGCATATTTTCAAATTTATTTGGCAAACTTTGAGCATCTCCTGGGGTAAAGCATTGGATTGGTTGCTGGAAATATGAGAATGAACACAATGTCATCCTCTGTCAAAAAGACAAGAAAGCAAGATTGTTCCACGGTGTATGACAAATGCCACCATAAGGTAGTCTGACTGCAGGAGCAGAAAGTCAGGCAAGTGACCGCTATTTCTCCTGTTCAGTGACACGCCCACACCGAGGCCTTTTTATTCCCTGAAATGAAAAGCCACATTTTACAGAGTTCCGGTCACCTCTTCTGTCATCCAGAACTCACTAAGGTTCTGTTAAGTGTGCCTGCTAAGTGTGTTGAGCACAGTCCTTGGCAGAGAGGATCCAATAGAGGGCAGAAGATGAAACTTTCTGCAGTCTGGAAATGTACATTTCAGAGAGGAAAGATGAACACATAACTAAACAGAACGTGTTGGATATTGAAAAGAACTCAAGAGCAAACAAATCACTTAGGATGTGTAGAGAAAAATGTTGATGGAAAACAGGTTGTAGTTTTGTAAAAATTCATTGGGGAAACATTTTCCAGGAAGATGACATTTGTCCTGGGTTCCAAGAGGAGTAAAGAACTGAATTGTCTAAAGGAACTTCTCTCCAGCTCGAGGGGACAATGAATACAAAGACCCCGAAAGTGTTCTCCCTGTTTGAGGAACACACAAATCATCACGATGGCAGAAGCGAAGGCATGGGTTGATTTTGCTTGCATTAAATGTGCACCTGAGTATAGACACAGTTGGATGGACACAAAAGAGGGTGTAGCTTATTCAAAAGGCTGTGTCGTAGATGTAGTTTTGGAAGGTCATTGTGTTTGAACAGAGGTAACAGAAAGGAGGAGGGGAAATGGGATCTGATTCTGGATACAGTTTGATTGTAAAGACAACAGGGTTTGCTGATGGCTGAGTAAGAGACAAGAGGAAAATAAAAGAAGTCAAGGTAGACATTGGGAATACAGCAGTGGAGAAAACAGACAGGGCTCCACTTCTGGGAGTTTACCTATTAGGGCACTGGGTGTCCAGCAATCTGGGCAGACAAGAGTGTGTTTTGTGGTCAAGTGTAGAGTTGCCCACAATTAACAACCACGCTTGCCTTCAGTTGACAGCCTCGGCGACCTTACTGGGAAAGGTGTGTATATGCTAATGCTTAGAGACATGACAAACCCGAGTCTGAAAAGGAGAAAAATAGACTGAAACCAGTTGGTACCATACAAGCCTGCTTTGGTCATTGTTTTTACTTTGTAGATTTAATTTTAAATGATGTAGCATATACATGTCTGTATGCATGCATGTTTTCGTACGTATGTGTGTGTCTGTGTGCATGTATGTGTGGTGTACATGTATGTGTCTATGTGCATGTGTGAGCCTGTGTACAAGTGTGTGTATATGTGGGGGTGTGCCCATAGGAATCCAGGCTATGAGTTGCCTGGCCTGAGTGCTGGGAGCTGAACTTGCATCTCCTGTAATTGTACTTTGCTCCCAACCACTGAGCCTTCTCTCCAGCTCAGCTTTGCTCAACTCCTAAGCACTCTAGCGCAGGGGTTTTCAAAGTATCATGTGCAGACCCGAGTTCCCTGAGGCCCTTTTAGAGCCCTGTGCAAGGTCAAAACTCTTCTCACATCAACTCGGAGCCATTATTTTCATTTTTCATATGAAGTCTCTCTCATGACTACACTGTGCCTCCCAGAAGCTGCAAGACACTTTCACAACAGACTGAATGCAGTGCCAGTAGGGGAATCCAGCTGGCTTCTGCCGAACCAGACATCAGAGACATGTGGGAAAGTGTAGAGAAATGTCACTCTTCACATTGCACGGCGTCTCTAAAACCTATGCCATTTAATGATAAATTAAATAAACCAATTAGTATTTGAAAAAGGATTATTGTTACTTTCACTAATCATATATGGAAGTGGTTATGGTTATGATTAAAGCAAGTGTTACTATATCATGCACACACACAGAAGCCTCGGTTCCTCCATCGCTTTTGAAGAGTGTGAAATTCCTGGGACAAGTTTCAGAACTGCAGCTCTGCTGTTGACATCAAGGGGCCCTCCAAGTCAGTAGTTAGGCTCGAGACATAAACTCCTCTTGCCCTCAAAGTGCCCCTTAGGAAACAATGGGAAGAGTTGCTAACCTGAACTGGTTCCTGTGTGTCTAACGTGAAACAGACATTTTGAAAAATGCAACCATGGCAAAGGAACCTAGGAACAGAGAGATGTTACAGTCTGGCTTGGAACACAGAACTAGTGAGTGATGGAACTGGGACTTGGGCCCTGCTGTGCTGTCCATATTCACTATTCTTTTTTGTTGTTGTTGTTTTGTTTTGTTTGAGACAGCATTTCTCTGTAGCTTTGGAGCCTGTCCTGGAACTTGCTCTGTAGACCAAGTTAGCCTCAAAATCCCAGAGATCCTCCCATCTCTGCCTACTGAGTGCTGAGATTAAAGGTGTGTGTCTCCACTCTCCAACCCACATTCACTAGTCTTAACATCAGCAGCAAATTAATATGTGTGAGCAGATCAATGAAGGTTTAGGGTCTGAGCTGAGCAGGCCATCACAGTACCTCTAGCTGGTTGGTTCCCCTGACTCAGGCTGGCAGGTGGAGTCAGATACCAATGGTAAGAAGACCCAACAACTGGAAAAAACCTGGATAGACAGTGTTGAGCATCAAGCCCTGGGCACAACTCTGCTATAAAGACCCTCAGGCAAGCATCAGCTGGGATGAGGTTCAAAACTCTGAAGTCCAAGCCTACACGAATTCCCAGTAGACCAGACTGAACAGGAGCAGGGCTAAGCTCATGCATCGCCCCCTTCCATCTGAAACATGAGTATCTCTAAGCGCTGTACCCCAGCTCTTCTGATCTTCAGGGGGGACCAAGTATTCACAGATTTTGTGTGATAAAATAACCAGCAAAAATAATTTAAGAGGAGAAAATGTTTACTTTGGTGTTGATTTCAGAGGGTTCAGTCCATGGTAGTCTGAGCCCATGTGTTTGAGCAGAAGAGTATCCTAGTAACAGGATTATGTCGAAACAGAAGATGTTTATCTCACTAAGAGATGGGAGGAAGGGAAGGAGACAGAAGGAGAAAGAAAGAGAGAGGGGAGAAGGAGAAAGAGAGAAGAGGAAAAGGAGAGGAGAGAGACAACTTGAGGACCACCTGTTCAATGTGCATGTCTTTGGCAATGGTGGGGCAAATACTTCCCATTGAAACCACAGTAGTCCAAATTTCTTGAAGATCATATCTACAGGGGAAGCTTTGCTCGAGTTTGGAAAATGTGCCCTTTTCTCTTTTCTATTGTCCCAGTTAAGATCACAGAGCTGGAAACTGGTTTACTTATGGTACAGAGTGCCCAGGATATGTCTTTTGAGACACAGCAGCACCCTATTGCGTGGAGTTCCCACAATGTGTCTATGGGTCATCGTGGAATCCTTTATAGGAATTTACAGGTGCTACAGGCAAGCTTTCTGGTTACTGCACTGGCTGAGGGAGAACACTCATATTGACTTTTATTTTTCCATAACATATTCTATTCAGTGGCTTAAATAATCACACATAGTTTGCAGGCTTTGAGCTTTCACAACAATTCAAATTTTCAATACCAAAATTACCGAGTGCACATTTATTTAAAGCTGCTAAAAAGGCCAGAATCAATAAAATATAAAGGGCTAATTATATTCTACTGAGTGTACAGATCAACTCTAGCAAGGATTTGAAAATGGCGCTTAAAGATTTTCTGTTGAGGAGAATGAGCAGTTTCTACTTTCTGTGTAATACAATTGCAGGCTAAAAGGGGAGTTTTCAGATGTGAGAATCCACACTGTCTTCTGCCATAGGCTAGGTGATGTCCCCTGACTCAGCTGAGGTGAGTTCAGTTTCTCCTGGGTATGTAATACATAAATTAAGTGAATTAGAAGTGAAGAATCTCAGAGATGCAGACCTTGTATATGCTGAGAAGACAGGATGTAGAAGGACACTCTTCTCAAGAGACATCTTTGATCTCTTCTGTGCCTTCTCTACCGCCCTAACCTGAGGAATGAGTGCTGGCTGTATGGCCTTATTACAGATGTACTCATTCCTCAAAACATTCTGCCTAGTTGCATGTGTTTTAAACATCTTGTAGATAAGATTGCTCTTGCACACCATGATTTGAATACACCCCTCCATTCCCGAGATTTACCCTGTAGGTGGAATCCTTCCCTTGCTCTTGGCGTAGGATCCTACTAATGGCCTCTACCTGGTTATTTCTCCTCTTGGTTCACATGCAGCAATTACAGTGACTGTTTCTAGCTTTTCAAGTGGTAGTCAACACTTCTGTGAGTCATTTTATATGTGACCCAAAGCACACGTAAGATGATCCTGAGAATATTCATGCACTATCCGAGCTGCAGAGCTGAGCAAGGATCCGTTATACCATTTGTTTAGTCAATCCCCACGAGAAATAAACAAAAGTGCCACGCAGTGAAGATGGATTTTAAAAGCCCACCTTGCCATGCCAATGATTTTGGCTTATATTTTAGAGCAGAGAGCTGATGCCTTTGAACCGTGCCGTGGACTTGAGAATTACAACATGCTTGACTTTATCTGTAGTGCTCTCCATTTATTTCTGCTCCTACTGTGGACTTTTTCTTCTTTTCTTGGGCTCTTTTCTGATTTTGTGAAATTATGATACATTGTCAAAAATGGGATGTAATTCTTTCTTTCCCTGTGGAGAAATCCTCTTAGTAAGAAGAACTGCCTTTCCAACAAGCAAGAGGTAGAAGCAGAGCCATGCCAACTCTAAACCTAGGCCAAGAGCAAACAAACTACAGCCTATGAGCCAAATCTGGACAGCTGTCTATTTTTATAAATAAAGATTTATTGGAACCCAGCCATCCTCGTTCATTTACATTTTGATTAGGAATGATTTCCTGCCAAAACAGCAGAGCTGAGAAGCTCTAGCCCTACAACTTGCAAACCAAAAATATTTGCCATCTAGACCTTTCTGAAAAACTCAGCTGACCTCTAGGCTAGCTTCAAGAGATTTTGCAGCCAATTTATTAGAACATGTCCAACCGCTCGGGTGAAACAGAACAAGCTGCTGCCTTTGAGGGTGTGTGACTTCATGAAGCAGAGAGATCACCCTTCCTAGACAAGGCCACTGTGTACTCACCAGGCTTGGCAGAAGCCACTCCATCCAAGAGCAGCTGGCTCTAGGCTGAAATAGAACTGTGTGGCTAATACAGGAGTTCATGAGCAATTAATAAACGACCTCTGTTTTACGGCACGAGATCCCAGGATGGGGTTTTCACTCATCTCATTTTTAAAAAATACATAGATCCTCTGTTGCCTTCCATTTTTATTCTGTTAGTGCTTGCTGTGAGATCTTAGCGTGCAGCTTACAGTTCATCTTAGCCTCTGTTTCCCACCACCAGTTCTGGCCCTCCACTGACTTCTCTCATCAGCCTCCTCCCAGTTTCCATGACATTTGTATCAGATTTTAGTTGTGCTTTAAAATAGGCCATGGATTAGACACTCTCCCTCCTTATTAGTTTTCATTGTTGAGTTCTGTTTGGATTTACTCATTGCTTCGTCTGTTTTCGCCTCGTTATTTCCTCTTACAACATGAGCGTGTACAACAGAGGCTGTTGCTGGCACATTCTGTTGTTTTCAGCAGCAGACTAGACGACATTTTTAAGCAAACATACAGTTGTGGATTGGTGTGTTCTTCTCAGTGATTGGGGGCATTCCTCTGGCTTTCATTTCCCCAGCTGAACAGAACCACCCACCATTTCAATGCTTGTCCTTTTTTAGAATTTTTTTTACTCCAGGTAAAAAACCCATCTTCTTTCTGTCTTCGGACAGTTCCATGTTGCTTTCTTTACTCTTAGATTTCTGTTTTATTGATAGGACTATTCAGATCTGTTTAGTTCACTGAAATGAGAAAGATATATATTTGAAGACATTTTGGACATGTATGGACTTCTCTTGTCATCTGTCCTGTTCCTATATGACTCCAATTGGTCTTATGTCAGCCTTTCCCCCCTTTTGTTCACAGACATCTCTTTTCTCTGAGTAGCATTTTTGAATGCATACTGATTCTTTTTCCACTTGAGTTAAATCATCTGCAACATATATTAAATGTTCAACATTTTTAAGTGTATAATTTAGTGGATTCTAGAACATGTACGAAGTCGTACCACTGTCACCACTATCTAACGTCATAATATTTTGTCAGCAGCTAAGCTGCCTACAAGAAGGCTCTAGGGTTGCAGCTTTCGTGAGCTATTGCCCAGGCTGGGCTGGTCTTCTCAGTGATGCAGCCCTCTCTCTCAAACATCCATGCCTTTACCAGTAACTCCTCACCCCTCTCCTTTGAAAAAGTCAGTAAGTCGTTAGCTTGCCACATTGTGCTTTGGTAGAATAGTTACTCTGGTCTCCTACTGACTTTCTGCCTGGGGTGAATAGATGCATCTCCTTGGGGAAAATCTCACATAACAGGGTACAACAAAAATCTGTCAACCAACCACAACCACAGACAGTTTTAACTATGGAAATGATAACGCCCTCACTTAAAGAGCATTATTATACATGTAGTTATTACTGAAGGCATATGATCCTTACAATAATTCCAGCCACCAAGTAATAAAATTTAAACATCATATCTGTATAATATCTTATACCAGAAACAGGTTCTCACTCAAAAAAATTGAAAACCGTAATATTAGCATCACATCTTCTGACACTGTTACAGGGGAATTTAATGAGTTCACAGACTCCTTGAAGAGATTGGAAACAAAACCTATTCTCCATAGAAAATGACCTTGTCTTTTTAAAAAGGTTTATATGGTTTTATTTTATGTGTGTGCATGCTTGCTAGCATGCATGTATCCCCATTGGGTGTGTACAGTGCCTTAGGAAGCCAGAAAGTCACCCAAAACTGGAATTACAGACAGTTGTGAGATGCTGTGTGGATACTGGGATGCTTTGCAAAAATGGCAAATGCTCTTCATCCCAAGTCATCCCTCTCGCCCCCGCAATGACCCTTCTCAATGCTGTGACACAAGCCAACCAGTTTGCTCTCCCAAGCAGCTGTGCACTCACGATGGTTTTCACAGCATAGCTTCTTTCTTCCGCTCAGTGTCATACAGGACTAACAGGCCTTGGAAGCGACTGGAACACAGGGTGCCTACAACCCTTCCCATCTCGTATTTCACACTTCTCCCTTCTCTCCCAAGATTCCCTCAATCCGAAAGAAGATTCAGTCCATTCAGTGTGAAAGAGACTTGTTCAATAAGGCGAGGAAATGGTTTGCTTTTAGAACACGCACATAAGCTAATCAAGTGAGACGGGGAAAACTATAAAAATAGAGAGAGGCTATAAAAATAAAGGGATTATTTTTATTTTAGCTTGCGCTTTTCCTCCTTAGGGAAATTATAAATGCTAAGAAAGTAATGTTGTGACTTTTTTTCCTATAAACTTGGTAGCACTTCTAATTAGCACCTTTCTTTTATGGGGAGTTTACAAGCTGCAGTGACACTGGGAGACGTAAGATCTCATTTTGTTATTAGCCACAGGTGGATAGCAAGTTAATAAGCCGTTGAAGGGGCGGGGGTGGGGATGCAGCGCCTAGTCACAGCTCCAGCTTAATGTCACGAGGAAAGAAGACGCTTCTGAGACTGCAGAACCAAGCGATGACTCACCCTTGAACAACTGCAGACAGCTGCACGTCAGTGTGTGAGCTGCACTCCGTCCCCCTCAGTGTTAGGATTGCATCTCCGGTGTCCACATTAGCCTCTCCAGAAGCCTGGCTGAAAACCCTCCCCAAGGCATCCTTCGGCGTGCATCTTCGGGCTTGCACTCAGTGGTGGTAAATGGATTAACTCAGCAGTTTCTGATAGCATGATGGATGGAGTCAGAAGAGCAATTTTCTAAACACCCTTTCCTTCCTTGATGGATGTTTCCATTGCCATCTCTTCCCGTGGGGCTCTTTGTGTGCAAAATCTCTCTTCTGAAAGGAGCTTTCATTGCATGCTATTAGCACTGAGTGGATTTATGGCGTCTCCTCTTGCACACAGTCTCTCTGCCATTCTGGAGGTAAAGTCGGCTCTGGTACTCTGTAAGAATAACATCCTAGGGCCTCGATCACAAGCGTCCACTGTATTAGCCTTGTTAAGTGGGTAGCATAATTAAATACTTGAAATTAACACTTACTTTATCCTAAGCATACAAAGCACAGCTAAAACTTATCAGCCATCAAAAGCAGCATTTTCCTCCTTAAACATTTAGATAGATTCCCCAGGGTTCCCTTGATACCCTCAGTGTCTTCAGTGATAATCTTGTCTAGCTCCATCACGAGCCTCAGCTAGGGTCAGATAACACAGCTGATTTTACAAATCGTGATTATTTCTCCTCTGTGACCTCCATCATTTGAGGCACTAAGCATGTCCACGTCTGTGATGGATGAAAAAGAATTTGCCAAAATTGATGGATAAAGGCGTCAAAATTCCAAGAGAGAAAGATTCTCGTAAGGAGCCAAGGATGTGTGTGTGTGGTGTGCGGAATTTGAAACTGGTTACACTGTGCCAGCTACAGTCAGGTTGAACTGTTGTTTCTTTCCTTTAAACCTTGCTCCCACCTTAAAATAACATTTGAAAAGTTGTGAAAGGAAATCCATTTTGTAGAGAGAATTGGGAATGTTCGTGCCGGTGTTCCATCACTGTGACTAAACACCTGCGGCAATTAACAAGGAAGAAAGGTTTGTCTAGGCTTAGGGTTGAGAGGTTCAGTCTATGGCCATTGGCTCCATCGCTTTGTGCCTGTAGTTACTTGGTATGCCCAGCTAGCCAGGGTCACATGGCCAAAGGTCTGCTCACTTTATGGTAGCTAGCGACTAAAAACAGCATGAAGGGGCGTGGATTTCTTCATCTCCCATGAGGTCTTGCTTCCAGTGTTTAGTCTTTCTTTCAATGGGTCCTCTGCCCTAACAGTTCCAAAACTTTCCAGTAGTACACTGAGCTGGGTACGAAGCCTCACAGCAGTGGGCTTTAAGGAGGCATTCTACACGCAAGCTATAACAACTCTGACTTGATAGTTGGGGGATGATAGAACTAGCTTCCAGTTGAAGGTTTTATTGATTATTTAACTTGTTCTTTGACAATTTCATACTTCATATTTTTTTCGTCTTTTTCTACTTCCCATGTAGATTAGATATATGTATATCTCTCTTAAGGTCCTCATTGCTGTTTAGATTCTCTGGGATTGTGATTTGTAGGCTGCTTTTCTTTGCTTTATGTTTAAAAACTACTTATAAGTGAGTGCATATGATAATTGTCTTTCTGAGTCTGGGTTACCTCACTCAATATCATGTTTTCTAGTTCCATCCATTTGCCTGCAAATTTCAAGATGTCTTATTTTTTTCTGCTGTGTAGTACTCCATTGTGTAAATGTACCAAAGTTTTCTTATCCATTCTTTGGTCAAGGGGCATTTAGGTTGTTTCCAGGATCTGGCTATGATATAGAATGCTGCTATGAACATAGTTGAGCACATGTCCTTGTGATACAATTGGCATCCTTTGGATAGATATTCAAAAGTGGTATTGATGAGTCTTGAGGAAATTTGTTTTCTAATTTTCTGAGAAATCACCATACTGGCATCCAAAGGGGCTGTACCAGTCTGCACTCCCACCAGCAATACAGAAATGTTCCCTTTACCCCACAACCTCTCCAACATAAATTTCCATCAGTGTTTTTGATCTTGGCCATCCTTACAGGTGTAAGATGGAATCTCAGAGTTGTTTTAATTTGCATTTCTCTGATGACTAAGGATGTTCAACATTTCCTTAAGTGTCTTTCAATCATTTTAGATTCCTCTGTTCAGAGTTCTCTGTTTAGATCTGTACCCCATTTTTATTGGTAAGATTGCCATTTTTACAATGCTAATTCTACCTACTCAAGAGCATGGGAGATCTTTCCACTTTCTGATGTCTTCTTCAATTTCTTTCTTCAAAGATTTAAAGTTCTTGTCATACAAGTCTTCCACTTTTTTGGTTAGGGTTACTCTGAGATATATGATGCTTTGTGGTTATTGTGAAGGGTGATGTGTCTCTGATTTCTGTCTTAGCCCATTTATTATCTGTGTAAAGGAGGGCTACTGATTTTTGTTGAGTTAATCTTGAGTTTCCTACTCAGCCATGAGTCTCTGTGTTCACTAATATCCACTGCAAAGGAAAACCTCTCAGACAAAGGCTGAGAGTGGCGTTTGTCCTTGGGTATAACCATAGATATTTTAGGAAGGCATTGACGCCGTGGCAATTTAGTTCAAGATTTTGACGGACAGCCTCATTTTTAGTAATAGCATTTGAATCCTTGGCCAGGGGAAGGCAGGCAGGTGACAGAACGAAGAATGTAGATAGGAGCACCCTGAAGCAGCTCCTTCCTGAAATTTCCTATGTGAATAGTGAAAAAAAATAGCCACCAAATTTTGTGCCTTTAGAATGTAAAAGTTTACTGAATCTACCCTTGCTGGGAAGTTCTTCGGAAGAATGAAAGTCGCGGTGACAGCGATGCTGTATTTCAGTCACCAGCCGGGACCTGTGAAGCTGAAGGGCTTTGTGTCACCTCTGGTGCAAAGTCAAGGAAGGAGCCCTCGTTATTTCTGCGGCAGAGCAGTCACTTGGGAGACCCAGGACAGAAGGTAGAGTACACATCACGTGAGCAGCGGACATCCATGTCAGTCCACCTGGTGTCGCCCCCCCCCCCCATCACCTTCAGATTCAGCTGTGAGCCAGGAAAGGTGTAGAGGAAGAATGTGGCCTTGATTGAGTCTTTAATCCAGGCTGGCAGGAAAAAAAATTACTTGGGTGCCTTGAATGAAGCACCTTGAATGTGCTTTTCGGCAGGCCCGTGCCATAGGAAGTGTGCTGAAGTTGGCTCACTTGAGTCCTTTGTGCTGTAGTAACTGACATTTGCGATGATAAAATCAAGTCAAATAATTGATTCTGGTAAGGAAAATGTGAATATTCAATATGGAGGAAAAGGGTGATATCGAAATTATAAGAAAGTGTATTCAAATGTTTGCCATTCTAATAAAAGGAAAGGCTTTGCTTGGGCCTAAAAGGAACAGATCTGAGACTGTTAATCAGTGGGAAATGTTATATTCTGGACAGGAGCAGGTTCTAGAAATGCTAGTGCCCATGGCTTACAGAACAGCTTTAATCCAAATCAAGCTTCGATCTCTGTCGAAGAAGAAAGAGGAAGGCAAATTGCCTTTGGAATAGAGAAAGATGAAGATGAACGATAATGAACTCTAGAATATTAACATACCCAGGCCTGAATGTGCCTGACTTGTTTCCTGTCTGAGTTACAGAGTTCTATCTCCCAGTGGCTACCCAGGAGGGGGAAGGTAGGAGCCCAGGCAGAGGCCGTTTGCAGGAGGAAACTTAGACTTTCTAGATAGGGAATTGTCAATGGCAAAGCCATGTGTGTGCACACTTCCCAGGGTCATAGTTGACTGAATATTATCATTTAGACCTGTACCCTGGGTAATGTGAGTCACCAGCCTTGTTTTTGGCGGGTAGTGATTTGTGGGACAGCAAGTTTTTGAAGTTAGTTTCCGCTCTGGATTTAGTAACTAGAATCTTTGTTTCTCAGCACAATACACTAGCACAGATTTTAACTGTATGCTTAAAAGAAATCCTAATTTCCAAATGAAATGCATCTGAGGTTTTCTATTGTTGACTCAAACAGCCTCTTTATTCATGTATCTTGATAGCTTTTTGTGTTTTTGAAAACCAAGGAACAGGCTAAAATGAAACAAGGGTTACCTTAAATGACCCCTACTTCATGTATTCTTAGCAAGTTAACTCCATCTGCCACAAGGTGCGGGGAGTGGTGATGGTGGTGGTGAAATTGACATGATACTGTGAGCAAACGTCAGTCCCTACCGTCTCTGTTATTAAAATGTACCAGTTCCCCCGGAATTATTTCACACCATAAATCCATTTTTCTGTGCAAAAGATTAAACCCCTTGGGCTCAAGCTCACGTGAACTTTTCTTCAGCCGCCGTGTGGCAACTGTGGCAGAGTTCTGAGGAAATCATTCACACCTAAGCTGCCTCTGAATTGTAAGGAACGCCTTGTCAAAGCCAGCACCCCAGTGAACAACAATGCGAAATTATCGTCATCACCAACCCTTTCAGTCATATTTCATGAGTGTGGGAAAAATTACAATCACAAAGGGTTTTTCCAAGAAAAAGCATCTTTGTCACTTCTGCTTGTCTGCAGGCCCCAAGGCAGGGGTGAGCATGTGAAATGAGGCCTCATTATTACAGTCAGTAATGGTGAATGAAAACAGAGCCCACAGGAAACTCGGGACAGAGTGAGCTGTAAGCAAAAACGCTTTCCAAGGTAACCTCGCACAAATGCACAGATGGAGTCTCGCTTCCTCTCCCTTCTCCCTGCATCTTCATCTTTCAAAAGATCATGTTTCCTCTCCCTGACACACCTGACGGCCCCAAAGCACCTATCATCTTTGCTCAAGATCTTCCTTCTAACGCATTTTACAACTTCTCAGTCTCCAGAAATTGTTTTTACTTGAAAATATTAATTTAAAATCGTTTTAAACTTCCAGGATCTTTCTTAGTCCCATAGTAAACATTTTTGTCTCCCAGCAAATTCAGGCTCCTAGAAATGGCCCTCCAGGGCCACTGTTGACCCAGATGCACCTCTGAGCAGAAAGGCTCTCATGAACTTGCAGAGCCTTGCCCTAGTTTCCTGTCTAAGCTGGGGTCCTTGTCTGAGTCAAGTCTGGTCTACTCTTGCCACCTCCTACATTCCCCTTTGCTTTTTATTATCTCAGCTCCTATTGGCGAGTCTATTTTCCATCACCTTCGATGTGTTTCTGTCATCCCTGCCTCCTTCCTAAACACAGCACTCACTAAGAACCGGCAGAAAAGCCGGGCTCATTACCGTCACCGGATAAATCAGATTCAGCCTCTAGCCAAGGTTCATGACAAGAAACGATGCCAAAAAGTCTTCCTATGTTCTATGAAAACAAGATGCACGGCCTCTAATGCTATCAAAGTTAAAACCCTCAGGCACTTCAAGTCCAAACAAATAATTTCTTGTCCCAGATTAAGACTATTCACGGGAAATGGATTTGCATTCATCCCCCTTTCCGTCTGCTTCACAGAAGCCATGAAAACTCAGAACTCGTCTGATTAGTGTTATTAGCTTTATTTCAGTTCAACAAATACTCAGTGTTTGCTACACGAAAGACACTGTGTTGGCCAATCTGGAGAATTCAGTGATGGCTAAGAAGAGCCTCTGCTATTCCAGAATACAAAATCAGGGCCAGGCAAGATGGCTCAGTGGGTAAAGGCGCTTGCTACAGGGGCCTGGTGTCCTTGTTTAATTCCCAGAACTTGTACAAAGGTGGAAAAAGAGAACAAACTCCTCTAAGCTGACCTCTGACTGCCACACATTTGACATGCGTGTCCATGCGCTCGTAGTGGACAGACACACACAGGATATGCACAGAGTTATAAATGGAAGAATGTATAATAAGACGGCAAAAGGTAAATATTAGTTAATATGTAACCTGAAGGGCGAGAGAAATAAAGAAAGATTTGCTTTGAACAGAGCACTTCATGATTCCTAGAGAAAGCAAGGTTTGCATTAGCCTTAAAGGATTTGCAGGATTGTGTGAAGCAAGGCAGTCCTGCCGAGCGAGGCAGCTGTGGCTTTCCCCAGCAGCAATGCCCTAAGTGTGCCTGTCTCCAGATGAGACAAGATTGGGCTCTTTGCACAACCCATTTTGTATCCACTCTCAAGTCCTCTCTGCCTTAGTTCATTGGATGTTCTCAGTAAATGTTCAATTAATTGAATTCATGGAGAAAAGGATGCTTAAATAATGCTTCTCAAATATGGACCAGAAGTTGTTGAATGAACTTTTGCTAAGACGTTACTGTGCTGGATAGTTTTATGTCAACTTGGCACAAACCAAAGTCGTCTGTAGAAGAAACCTCAATTAAGAAATAGCCTCCGTAAGATCAGTCTCTAGGCAGGCTTGTAAGGCATTTCTTAGAGGCTAAAGGGGAAGAACGAGCCCATTGTGAGTGGTGGCGTCACTTGACTGGTGGTCCTGAGTCTATAGGAAGGCAGGATCTGCAAGCCAGGGGAAGCAAGCCAGTAAGCAACACTTTTCCATGACCTCTGCATCAGCTCCTGCTTCCAGGTCCTGCCCGGTGTGAGTTCCTGCTCTGTGTGAGTTCCTGCCCCCATTTCTTTTGATAATAAACTGTTACACGAAACTGTGAGTGAAATGAACCCTATCTTTTCTCCCCATCTTGCATTTGGCCATGGTGTTTCATCACAGTAATAGTAACTCTAACTAAGATACTTTGTAATAAAAAATTCAAAGCTTAAAAACACAATACATTCATCCCATTCATTCCTGTCACCTCTGCACAGACTAGGTGAGCCCTGTGGCGCTCTCTACAGTTCAGTGAGGAAAATCTTGATTCTTATAATACTATACTTGGTACCATGAGAGGAATCCTGGTCCTCATAGTATTATATTTGGAATTACCTGCCTAATACTAAAGCAAGTCAGTGCCCAAATGGATTGGCTAATCCCCTTTTACCCAGCTCATCCTGGTTAGAGCTTTGCATTTAGTAAAGAATCTCATTCATGAGGCTTAAGGGACTTTGGAGGAATGGAAAGTGCCTTTTGAACCATGAGCCAGTGCCACTTGGGAAGCAGAGAGATGAGACTGTGTTGGTGGGGTTGCCACCTTCATGATGATTTATCTATATCCTAAAATGAAGAGCCCAAATCTTTTTTTTATTTTTTTATTTATATGTTTATTTATTTAAGATTTCTGTCTCTTCCCCACTGCCGCCTCCCATTTCCCTCCCCCTCCCCCGATCAAGTCCCCCTCCCTCGTCATCCCAAAGAGGAATCAGGGTTCCCTGCCCTGTGGGAAGTCCAAGGATTAACCACCTCCATCCAGGTCTAGTAAGGTGAGCATCCAAACTGCCTAGGCTCCCACAAAGCCAATACATCCAGTAGGATCAAAAACCCATTGCCATTGTTCTTGAGTTCTCAGCAGTCCTCATTGTCCGCTATGTTCAGCGAGACCGGTTTTATCCCGGGCTTTTTTCAGACCCAGGCCAGCTGGCCTTGGTGAGTTCCCGATAGAACATCCCCATTCTCTCAGTGTGTGGGTGCACCCCTCGCGGTCCTGAGTTCCTTGCTCGTGCTCTCTCTCCTTCTGCTCCTGATTTGGACCTTGAGATTTCAGTCCGGTGAAGAGCCCAAATCTTATCCTGCTGCCATCACCTGTACCAATAGGCATCCCACAGAGAAAACAGAAAGGGAAAACTAGCAGGAGGGACTCAAAGTCATCCTTTCCCAATCAGCAGTCAGCTATGCCGGAGCGAGTGATCCAGACTAACCCTGGAGCAGCTATATGGCTCCACACCTTCTTCCCAATCCTGGACTGGTTTTTCTGGGAAAGAATCTGTAGGCAAGATATCTGCAATGGTAACTGACCATTCGAATACAGATTTCAGAAGGTAGAAAGAAAAAAAAACTGCTTAGACCTGTTTCAAAGAGAAAAACCATGCCTATCTGCAGAAGGAGAAAAAGTACAGTAGTCAGAATTGCCCATATTTAAAGAGATATTAGTAAATCTTGTCCAACTAATATTCTATATTCTTATCAATATATCAGCTCTCCTGTCCTTGGATATTGGAGCTAATAAAGAGTTGGGTGGGAGAAAGAGACTCATGTGTACACTGTCCCTAATGCTTGTGTTTATGCACTTGAAAACATTTTCAATTACCTTTTTTCTTCCAAGACGCATACTTACAGTGTGTTTTCAGTCCTTCAGCAAACATTTGTCAAACGTTTTGTGTGCTAAGCACTCTGCGAGAGAGCGGAGATGCAAGGGAGAATGAGATCATCAATATGTCTGCCCTGGTAGCTTTGGTAGTCTCGTGGGGAATGAAGAGAGGCAAAGAAACTCTGCCCCACATTAGGAAAGGGATGGGGCGAGAAATCTCAGTAGTGTGAGGAGGAGAGAGCAGGGCAACTGTTCAGGAATTGGTGACACTAGAATGACCAGCGGAACCATGGGAAATCAGCTACACAAAAGGAGCTGTGTGAGTCAGGCAGGTGTAGGGGAGCCACTGGTGGTCTCTGCCTCCTTTAATATCCTTCAATGTCCTTTAGGCAACAACCCACCCACCACCATACAGCACACCACACTTCCAGTCCATGAAGCAGAGCTTTGGGTGAGGGCTGACATTGTCTTCACATCATAAAGGGCACATTGCTCCAATCTGGCCAGTCAGTGTTTCCAAGAGTAACTACATGGAAACTACTGGAGAAGAAAGGCCCACTGAGATTGTTTGCTTGCAAACAGGCAATGCATAAATTAGAAGACAGAGTTAGGGATGGATGTGTACTATCTCCATCCATCTTCTACCGAGAAAGCTGTACTTTTCCAGTTTACCACACACATCCTTCTCCTGGATGTCTGCAGCCTGAGCTAGCTACTTTTGAGAGATGCTGAGAAAATAAGGAACAGAATCTCAAAAGCTGCCTTCAACTAATCATGGGATATGGCTAAAACCATGCTCTTGCTATTCCTTCTCAAAAGATAAATAAATAAGTAAGTAAATGAAAGAAAACAGTGAAACAACCTGGATTTTGTTACTAACAAGAGATGGGGTGTGGATGTCGAGAAGCATTATCTGTGATGATTATGGTGTATGAAGTGTTTAATGCCAGGCATGTCAGTACTTTGCCAGGTCCTGCCACCAAATGTAATTTGAATGAGATATAAATATCTTTTCTCATACTTCAAAATGCTAGGAGCCTGAAAACAGGATGCCAGCAAGTTTGGCTAGCAGGCAGCAGCCTTCTTACTATGTCTTTACACCAACTTCCTGGTCCTACATGGTATCTTCCTGTGTCCCAGTTGGTCTCCTTTTCTCTGGAGCTATTGCAGCAGTCAGTGGAGATGAACCTGTTTCCCATTAGCTTCTTCTCCTACCCTCCCCCGACAAGGGCAGACATTCGTGGATGTTCAAGTGGGAGGTGTTTGTTGGTTACTTGGGATTGACAACCTTAAATAGGTTAGATAACGTTAAACCAATTGCTACACGGGATTTGGCAGTTCAATAGAAAAAGCTTAAGCTCTTGATAGCAGCGGGATCCTAGTCAAGAGCCTTTACAGCTCGGGTAGTCTAAAAGCCCCCAGGAAACTTTCTGGACTTCGGGTAGCAGCTTCTTACAGGGCACCAGTGGGAATAACAGTGCTAGTTTCTAGCAGCTCTCAAAGGCTGCATGCAGCTGCTAGAACGCAAGCAGCTAGAGGGTCTTTGAAGTTGCAGCAGGCATGAGCCCTGTGCTTCCAGGCATTGACCATGTAGTTCCTGTAGTTGGTTGTTTTTCACCCTTTGGTCTTTTGGGGGCCTGCCATCCAGCTCCCAAATAAGTCCCACAGAAACATATTCTTACTTATGAAATCCTGACTTTAGCCTGGCTTGTTTCTAGGCAGCTTTTCTTAAATTATCCCATCTGACTTTTGTTTCTGGGCTTTTGCCTTTCTCTATTCTGTATACCTTCCTTTACTTCTTACTCCACGCCTGGCTGTGTAGGCTGGGTGGCTGGCCCCTGCTATCCTCCTCTCCTCCCTTTCTTTCTCCTCCTTTGCTCCTTCTTGCTATTTCTTCTATTTATTCTCTCTGCCTGCCAGCACCCCATTCCTTTCTCCTGCCTCACTATTGCCCACTCTTCTCTTTATTTGACCAATCAGGTGTGTTAGGCAGGCAAAGTCACACAGCTTCACAAAGTTAAACAAATGCAACATAAAAGAATGCAACACATCTTTGTATTGTGTTCCCCAGCGTAAATGAATGCAACCCATGCTCACCTGACTCCACAGCAGGCTCCAGCAATTCCCTGCCAAGGGCAGAACCCTCGGGTGCTGGAAGCCTCTAATAAGTCCTTCCTTGCAGTTCCTTCCTTCCCCCACCCCCAGCTGTATTTTGACTTTTCAGCATGCTGATTGAAGTCTTACTACTCCAAATTTATCAAAGAACAGTGGCTCCCTGATTGGCCTGAAGTAAACATTCATGTATGGCTAGAGACAAGACCAGTCAGGAAAGCATTGTCAGAAAGTTGATCTACTCCAGTTTCTGGCTGTCAGCTTCACTCAGCTGGGGCCGGGGGTTCCTTCTGCAGTGATAGCTGCTACATTACCAGCTGTGGCCACCTGCTTTTTGCTTATTAAGGCTCCTTTGCCCTTGGGGCTTGAGTTACCTGACTGTCAGAGAGCCCTGTATCGTGCCAGGAACTGTGCATAGGGATCTCTGTGTAATCCTACGAACATCAGGTCCTATTGGACCAGGACCCACCTTAACAGCTTGGTTTAATTTTACCCACTCCTTAAAGTCCTGTCACCAAATACAGTGAGAATCCGAGGTCCTGGGCTTCAACATATAAATTGGGAAGTGTAACCACAATTCACAGCATGGAGCCAGGATTAATATTTTTCTGTTAGTGGGGGAAGGGTGCAATCCTTACTCATAGATCTAAAATATCAATAATTACCATTTTAAAATCACTTTAGTGTTTGTTTGGCTTCATTTGAGTCAGGGTCTCATGTACTCCCTGCTGGCCTTGAAGTTACTATGTAGCAGAGTCTAGCCTTGAACTCCTCAGACTCTTGCCTCCACCCCCCAAATGCTGGGATTACAGGTGTGTGCCTGTCTTACACATGCTTTAATGTGTCAGAGGAAAAGCTACAGTGCAGTCAGTGGTCTGCATTCTGCAGCAGTCGAGATTTACATTTTCCAGGAGTAGTTTCATCATCTGCTGTACCAGACACCTCTGGGCCTCAGGGTGGCGTCCCTCATGGCTGTTGGAGACACACAGCACACGGGCACACTTAGTATTCAGAACCTCCTGTGCTCCTGTATCCAGGGCTTCCCGTGCTGTGCAGGCCATCAATGGGACTCCAACCATACAGGCAGATCAAAGTGCTGGGAAGTTAACAGGCCTGGGAAGACTTCCAGTCACCAGGCTGTAGAAGACAATGAGGGAGTCAAGGCTTATTCCCTAGCACCCTTGTGGGGAGCAATTCCGAGCACCTCTGTCCATGGCTTTCCCTAGGATCACCAACACAAGTATATAACCTTATATTGATTTCCCCATTTCCATCTGCTTGGATTGCCTCCTTCTGCCCCTTTCAGTTAACTCCAACTTCTCACATCCACAGAAATTACCTATAGAGAAGCACTATTGCAGCTGTGTTCAGAGACACGCATGAACCGTTTGGGGCTGTGGTGTGTTATGATTTTTTTCTTCTTTGTTTGCCATGAGGATTTAATAGGTAAAATATATTAACTTTCATAGCAGGTGTCAAAAGTTGTGAAAGGAAATATATCTTTGGACTCTATGGTGTACCAACCTATAATGAGGTCAAAAGAAATCATTTTCACATTTGCCTTCAATGCTTCAGAACTGTAATATTTGGAAAGATTTGTGTTGTGTGACTGTTTCTATCTCCTGGAAATGAAATATATACCTCTGTAAGTTTTGTTTGGTATTGGGTGCCTAGTTCTTTAGAGGGTGTTATATAAGCCAGTACCTACAATCAAAACACTCCCTCCTTGAGGGAGGCTCTCAGAAGTTAAGCAAATGGTGGGATTCTAATCCCCACCCCCTTTAAATAAGTACTAAATGATTGCTGAATAAGAGGAGACTTGTGTAGTGCTACCTCCCAAATGTACAGGGAGTTCCATGGATGTCGCTTTTGTGAGGCATTATCTGTAAATGGAAGTTTCTTTCCTGCTCAGTCCCACAGCCACTGAGTCCCAAAAAATACACAGTGGTTTATTTTAACTATAAGCTGTTTGTCCTATTAGCTCAGGCTTATTATTAACTAGCTCTTCCAACTTAAATTAACCCATAATTTTTATCTGTGTTTAGACAGGTACACGTGACTAGGTACCTTACTCAGTGAGGCATTCTCATCTTGATTCCTCTGTGTCTGGCTGGTGACTTCAGATTGAGCATTTCCTCCTCCCAGAAATCTCCTAGTATAGTCACCCCACCTACACTTTCTGCCTGACTACTGGTCAATCAGTATTTTATTAAACCAATGTGAGTGACAAATCTTTACAGGGTACAAGAGTATTATCCCACAACAATCACCCATGACTGAGTGTGCTTTGGGTGATTTGATTCAGATTCTTGTAAGGAACTTCAATATTAACTCATTTGTTCACAAAGCAAGACATGGATAAAATTTGTTGGGCCTGTTATTGGTACCCTTTCTGAGTAGGCATTTGTTCATGCCTTTCCCCAAAAGTAAAGCTATGCCATAGTTAGCTGCTGGCTTGAGAAATAGACCACCCTTTTGAGTTTTATTTAAAGTGTGTATAAAATTATTTCTTAATGTGTCCGTTTCTTAAAGTCCATCTGTTTTAAGTGGAGTGTTGCTCATTCTTCCGCATTATCTCCTTCTGTTTAATTACAGCTTTGATTTGTCCCAATTCCTTGTTTTCACATTAAGAAAGGGTCTATATGCTTTTATGGAATTAGCTCCCATATCAGGAATAATACAATCATATTCTTCCAAAATTGCTAGGTCTTACCCATACCTTTGCTTAGGGAGCTTTCAGATTTCAAAGAACAGATCCCTGAAGGCACTATTGTTTCATAGACTATCAATTAAGTGGTAGGCCACTGGTGGAAATCCTAAACATTTTCACCCCAATGTAGACCAGTAGTACTAAGAAAAGATGAGAAGCACTTACATATGGGAGGAAGAAGGGAAGAGAGGAAAACTGAGCTGACTGGTACCTAGTGACAGACACACTCAATGTGATTGCTGAGATCAGGAGGAGGTAGAGTCTGAGGCTTGGGAGCTACAGGCAGGACTGGGTGCACGCAGAAGCAGTGGTGAACTTGGGTGAATTTCTTACCCCTGCTTATAAGTCCAGGGAAGCATGAGCTATATTTCACATCCCAGAAAATCTTATTTAAAGTTCAGTCTGGCTAATTTCATTTGAAAATAGTTAGACAACATCCAGTGCTTATTTGCTCTTTCCTTCTCTAAGGCATAGACTTCTTACTTGAGTGAGCACCAATGGTACTTTTTTTGAGGAGGATTTTAGGGAGTAGGGACACGGTGGACCTGGGTACAGTTTCTTAAGTAATGGAGTGATCTACTTTGCTCACCTATACCTACGAAGTTGTGAGTCATTTTCCATTTTAGCTGTGGGTTGTGATGATGGCAACAGTGGCTCTGCAAATACATTAACCAGTTTTAAGAACTTAACAAGGAGGGTTTGGGCCTATTCATTTTGTCATTTTCCCAATAGTTAATAATTCTCTTCTTTATAAAACCTACAAGCCCATGTTCCAACTCAGGCAGGAAGTACTGAATAATAGACCCTTGAGTTATTGGAAAGAACATCTAAAGGCATCCAAATATTCACATAGGATGGTCAACTGCAAAACTGACCTGAGGAACTGAAGCACTGAAGTAGAGGAACATAAGCTGGTGGACTAAGAAATCTTGTATAGCTAGTAGAGACTGCATTCAGAGACTCCACGAGTCCAAAACCACAGATGCAATGACAGTGGAAGAATATTCAATATCTTAATAAACACCAAAATAGACCAAATTAGTAAAAACTAATTTCACTTCCCTCACGACTCTCACACTTCACGCTCCCTAAATTTTACAGTATGGCAATGGATGCAAAGTTCAGTAATTATATACACACATACATGATGAACTAACAGGTATTACTTTTTCCTGGTGTGAACTAATAAATGCAACTGGGCAAGGTGTCTGTTTATTTTTGTCAGTAATACCATTTCTGATTATACAGGTAACATAATTGAAAATCTAAGGCAAATGGAAATTTTTATGTGCATCTGTATAGCCAAAAAATGGTATCCTGATTGGCTTTTGTTCTCTTGACACAAGCTGGAGTCATCTGGGGAGAGGGAATCTCAACTGAGAAAATGCCTCCATCAGACTGGTTGGCCTATAAAAAGTCCGTGAAGTGTTTTCTTAATTAATGATTGATGTGGAAGTTTCCAGTCCACCCCTGGGCAAGTGCGCTATATAAGGAAACAAGCTGAGCAAGCCAGTAAGCAGCACTCCTCAATGCACCATCCTTCAGTTCCTGCCTCCAGGTTCTTGCTTGAGTTCCTGTCCTGACCTCCCTCAGTGATGAATGATTAACTGTTAGATGAAATAAATCGTTTCCTCCCCAAGTTGCATTTAGTTGGGGTGTATAACACAGCAGCAGAAAGGAAATAACTGAAAATGGAAACTATCTACATCTTGAAGGCATGCACAATGTATGATGTTGAATGTAGATACGATGTATGATATATGTGCATAATGGAATTGTTCAGCTTTTACCATGATGACAGTTTTAGCACATGGTACAATCTGGGTGACCTTTGAAGGCTAAGAGAAGTTAGTCACAAGCTAAAACTGTATGATGCCACTTATATGAAATACCTTATGCAGGCAAATATATAGATACCAGCAATAGACTGAATATGCCAGAGCCTGGGAGGCATTGTTTGTGTGCAAAGTTTCAACTGGAAAGATGTTGGTTGTTTTATTCTTCGGGGTCTTTACTTTTTTAAAGGGGCTGCTATCCAGCTCAAAAAATAAATTCACTCACAGAGGCTTATTCTTAATTATAAATGCCTGGCCTTAGCTTGTGTTGTTTCTAGGCAGCTTTCCTTAACTTAAATTATCCCTAGCTTGTGCCTCTAGGATTTTACCTTTCTCCTACTTCTGTATATCTTACTTTCCTTCTTATTCGATGTCTTATTGGGTGGCTCACCCCTGATGT
Source organism: Alexandromys fortis (assembly GCF_014885135.2). Classification (NCBI taxonomy): domain Eukaryota; kingdom Metazoa; phylum Chordata; class Mammalia; order Rodentia; family Cricetidae; genus Alexandromys; species Alexandromys fortis. The sequence goes on from NW_026067992.1 coordinate 1,044,985, forward strand.
CCTTCTCTCCTTGTTCTCTGTTGATCTTTTTCTCTCTTCCAGAGTTCTCCATCTTTTTTTACTCTCTGACTGCCAGCCCCACTTATCCTTTCTTTTGTCTCACTATTGGCTGTTCAGCTCTTTATCATCAACAGTTTTAGACAAACAAAGAATCACAGCTTCACAGAGTTAACAATGCAGCATAAACAAAAGCAGCACACCTTGAGATACAACACAAAGGTCCTGAGGAAGGGTGATAGCGATGATTCCAGAACAATGAAACTGTGCTAACACCATTGAACTCTATACTGAATGATGGGCGGGAGGGGAGGGTGAGGGTAGATGTGATGCTACCTGAGGGGAGAAAATGAGTTTGGGATAGAAGGATGGATGGATGGATGGATGGATGGATGGATGGATGGATGGATGGATGGGTGTGGGAGAAATGGGCCAGCAAAATATTAACATGTGTCCTATTTTCTATAGAGAAACAAATCTCTGGAGTATAAGGGGAAGGAGTTCTTATTAAATCTCACTGTAAAGGACAAATGACAGAATCAAAAGAAGCAAGCATGTTATATTATTTACAAATATTGATTCCTAGGGCCAAAAATAAGTGACCCAGTATTATAGTTTCCTTCTGATGGTGCAATAAAAGACTGACCAAAAACAATTTGTCGAGGAAAAGGTTTAATTCGCTTACATTTCTAGGTGATACTCTATCAATGAGAAAAGCGAGGACAGAAACTCAAGGCAGGGAAATGGAGACAGGAACCATGGAGTATTCTGCTTGTAGGCTTACTTTCTGTGTAGGGATAGCCCAGCCCATGGGGGGGGGGCATGTTTGCCTCGGGCTAATGTTTACGTATAAATCTGGCGGGCATGAGCCCTCGGCTCTCTTTTTTGTATCTCCTGCTCATCCCTGGTATTGTAAGCTCTCCCTTCATTAAAACTTGTTGTTTCATATTAAGCTAGCCTGGTTATTTACGCCGCTTACATTTCTGACTTGTTCTCATGTAGTTGGGTTTTTTCTTGTTTGTTGGTTTGTGTTTTGGTTGGTTTTTACTCTTTGGGGGGCATCTGCCACACAGCTTCTGAATAAATACACAGAGACTTGTACTTACTTATGAATGTAAGTACAATGTAAACCTTAGCTTGGCTTGCTTCTAGTCAGATTTTCTATCTTAAATTAAATTATCCTGTTTCTCTTTAACTATGTTTGCTTCTGTGCTATTTACCTTTCTTTATTTTATATATCTTTATTTCCTTCTTACTCTATGGTTGGTTGTATGGCTGGGTGGCTGGCCCCTGGCATCCTTCTCTCCCCCTTTTCTTGATCATCCTCTTCTTCTCTTGAGTCTAGATTCATCTTCCCATATATTCTCTGTCTGGCAGCACAGCATATCCCTCTCCTGCTTAGCTATTGGCCATTCAGCTCTTATTTGTGGAATCTGGTATTTTAGGCAGGTAAAGCAACGCAGCTTCACAGAGATAAACAAGAGCAACATAAAATAATGCAATACATCTTGAATCATTAAACAAATATTCCACATCATAAACAAATGTAACACATCTTGAAACTAATATTGGCCAGCATTTTCAGGGGAATCATTTCCTAGTGTTCTTATTCAGGCCCACCTGTCTGAGCATAACCACGATGGGTTATGCTCGTTCACATATATTATCAATCAAAACCACAGACGAGATCACAGGCAATGTGATCTAGGCTATTCCTCAGTAAGTGGTTAACTAGTGAATTGTTTTATTTGTGGGAATATTTGCTAACGTGCAGTGCTCACCCAAATTCTCCAGAGAAACAGAAGCAATAATATCTATAAATATTCAGCCACATAAAATATATCAGCTGACTGACATGATTATGGAGGCTGAGAAGTCCTGAAAGATGCCTTCTGTAGGATGCAGAAATAGGAAAGCCTGCAATGGGTAGTGGGTGCTCACGTAAAAAAGCCCCAAGTTCAAAGACTAGAGACCCTGGAGTTCTGGGAAGAAGAATATGAAGGCTCAAGTTTGAAAAGGAATATAAACTTACCCCTTCCCTCAGTTCTGTTTTATTTGAGTTGTGAACAACCCAGATGATACCCGTCCTTGATACTGAGGCCAAACTTCTTCGTTTAGTCTACAGATGCAAATGCCGATATTGATTTAAAAAAATCCAAAAAATGATGTTTTTTTTAAAATTTTACTTATTTTGTGCTTCATGCATGCACAAAATGCATTATGACAAAATGATGTCATGATGCACATGTGAAAGTCAGAGGACACCTTGTAGGAACTGGTTCTTCTTTCCACTCTGTGGATTCTTTAAGTCAAACTCAGAACATCAGATTTGGTGGGAAGGACCATCTCACTGGGCCCCAGAAAAAATGTTTTATAAGCTATTAGAGTAACTTTCTATCTAGTTACATTGTCACTTTGAATTAACCATCACACACGCTTAACACATGCACACATATTGATATTGTATTGCTCTGTCTTATACATTAGCCTCGTTTTTCTTACTATAATGAAGTACCTATGGCAAACAAATTTCATAAAGAAAGGAGGCTTGCTTATCTTACAGTTCTACACGGTTGGCATCCGAGATCAGTGGAGCCCTGAGTATTGGTCTCGGGTGAGGGTCTCACAGCAGAAGGGTAGCAACAGCAGTAGAAGAGATTCCAACTCTAAACAAGATGTCAGAGTGAGAGAGGGGCATTGTCACGCTAACTCAGTGTAGAACAGCTCTCCTCCAGGAATTAAATCAGTGTTCCTCATGACTTCTCAAAGGCAAGATTCCTAGGAAATCCCACTTCCTAAAAGTCTAACCACCTCTCATGTTACCACACTGAGGACCAATGTTGTGGAATATTTTTCTAACTATGTAAAGGTGTGTTACATTTGTTTCTGCTGCTATTGTTAATAGTGTAAAGATGCATTACATTTGTTTGATTACATAAGATCAAACTGGGGTCAGAAGGTTGAGACAGCAATTAGCTGGCAGGAAGTAGCAGGGAGGAAAGGAGTGTAATGATGGATCTTTAGTGGGGACTGAGCAGAAGAACACCCTTTTTTTTTTTTCTGGAGATGCAAGCAAGGAGAGAAAGTTAGTTAGTTGTTATTCAGTCTCTCTGACCTAGGAGAATTTTGCCTCAACACTTGAATCCTGGGTTCTACAGAAGCATAGAGCTTTAGATATCATTTCCTTCAGCCATGGTGATAGAGTCAGTGCCTGAGGGAACAGAATTCTCGCCTGACTGCAGCCTGTGCAGCTGAACGGCTGTTGGTAGCTGTAGAATTGCAATTGCCAATTGGGATAGCAGTTGCGTAAGGTGCAACCTTTGTATTAAATGAAAAACAACAGACGGAGCCTTCAATACAGGGACAAAAGCAGCGGTGTGCATGTACAGTCTTACAGTTTAGCCACTGAAATTTACATTCGTCCGATGAGTAGCTCAGTTAGCCTATTTCTTGGGCATCTCAGACCAAATACCCACAGGAATGAAGAATGGACAAGTGTGGCAGTCAAAGGTAAAGGCAACTAAAATCAGACAAGGGTAAGCACCATTTATGGAGGTGCATTGGGAATCCACTTCAAGTGTCTTAAACGTGTGGGATAGGCCACAGACGGCAACATGCTCAGTGGTTCGAGTATCACAATTCAGCCCGTACTTGTTCTTCAGTTTGGCTCCTGTCATACACTTTAGAAGATCAAAGTGCTTAACCTCCCAAAGCAATACATTCCTAATATCCCAAATCATGTGTGATCAATGGCCATAAATTACCCTCGTGTCTGGACAATGAATTGACATCAAATGTAAATAAGATCATGCCATTTGGACATGTTATTATCATCATGATAATCACTTGCAAATATGGCTAAGTTGGAGGTGTGGTTCGATTAAAATTTCATATGATCTCAGCACCAATTAAAACATTAATTTTTGTACATGAATTTAGAGTAAAACTCTATAACCACTCATTTTACTATGAACCATCATATTCACACATAAAATAATTAAATGCTTTTCAAACAGTGCACAAAGAAGTATTTATTTTGTAGGATTATGAAACTGCACCATTTTCACTGAACAAAATTATCAAACCCAGGACCCAAAGAGAGATCAAGGCTCTCCCTCAGTCATCACTACAAGGCAACACTGGAAGCTTCACACTTGCAGTGCTGCTTTGAGAAGATGCCTATACTGACAGCATGGACCAGTATGAACTTGCTCTCCCACTGACCTCAGGAAGCATGGGTTTCTGTCCCACCTGTCCAGGTCAGTGACCACATTCCCCCCTGAAAGCTGGTAGTGTGGACAAACTGTCCTTCCATTGGGCCTATCTGTTAAGTTTTGAACCCAGAGATTTTACATGTTTAACAACTCAGATTTTGTAATACTTCATCGTTTCTTGGTTACAGATATTTATGCTGTGATTATTAGAATGACCAACCATCATATGTGTTCTGGGAACTCCAGGCAAGTAGAAGTGTGCTGCCTCTCTAATGATAATGTAAGACCACACCTACTCCAGCTTTATTTTTATATTGTATATATCTTAGTTAAAATATAATCACATCACTTTCCCCTATCCCTTTCCTCTCTTTTTCCCCTTCCAAGATCCTTCCTTCTGACTCTTTCTTTGCTCCTTCAAACTCTTTCTCAAATTGACAGCTTCTTCTTCTTCTTTATTATTGTTACATATATGTATATGTATATGTATATGTGTATACACAAATATTTAAACTCACCTACTAAGTTCATTTTTGTTGTTTGTGTATATACTATTTCAGAATTGATCACTTTGTATTGGATAACCAATTAGGGGTTCATCCCTGGTAGTGATCAATTCTCCTTCTCTCAGAAGCTGTAGTTCTTTGACTAAGGGCCCTGTAGGATTTACCGCCTTCACAGTTAATATGTCTATTGATATTACCATTCTTCCAACCTTTTTTGAGCTTGCATGTCTATGAGAGTCTATGAGAAACCAGCAGACTTCCTGGTATTCTGGCTCAGTTTTTCCCAGTCCTTTTGTGTGTGTACCTGAGCCACAGACACAGAAACAGTGATATAGATGCAGTCATTGGGATTTGACCCCCCCCCATATCCATTGATCTCTTCATTATGTCCAGCTGTGGTTTTGTGTATGTATGGGGGTGGTGTGTGTGTGACATCTCTATCTGCTGTAAAGAAAAACTTCTTTAATGAGGTGTGGTGGGTACACTTATCTGTAGGTATAAGGGTAACATTTAGAATATAGTTAGGAATTAAGCTGGCCTAGCAAAGTGACAAAACTAAATTTTCTTCTGAGATCCATGACCTCACTAGCCTCAGGAAGTTGGTTATGTTTCTAGTACCAATATGATTTTCCTCTTGTTGAGTGGGCCTTAAGTCTAATTAGACAGCTGTTGTTTACCACCAAAATGTGAGTGTAGACAGAAGTTTCTGTCCTACCTGTTCCTGCATCCATCCATTCCCAAAAAACCACAAGAGATTTATAATAATTATAAATAATTTGGCCATTACCTCAGGCTTATTATTAATTATCTCTTACAACTTAAATTAACCCATAATTCTTACCTATGTTTAGTCACATGGCCTGGTACCTTTTCTCAGTACAACATTTTAATCTTGCTTCCTCTACATCTGGATGGCAACTGTGTCTGAGCCTTTCCTCTTCCCAGAATTTTCCTGGTCTGGTCACCTCACCTATACTTCCTGCCTGGCTAATGGTCAGTCAGCATTTTATTAAACCAATACAAGTGACAAATCTTTACAGGGTACAAGAGCATTATCCCAAGGACTTCCACTTTTTTCTTTTCCAAAGAACTCTGAATCTAATCTCCTTTGTTTACTTTTTTCTTGACCATTATCCACAACAACTTGTAACCAACACTCTAAACAAAGAAAAATATCCATAATCCATTTTGTGGGAATGTGGGCATAGTTTTTAGGCTACTTCATGCTGATTGGGGATGTTGATAATCTTGTGGGGACCTAAAGAAAAATTAGGAATATGGTCAAGTCCTGACTAGAATATTCTGTGAGCCTGTATCATCTCAGTCAGCAGTCTTGAGGCCATTCTGGATGTAGAACTCAGAGGAAACTTCAACAGAGATGCTCAGAAATGTTGAATCATCTGGGCCATCTGTTCCCATTGGAGATTTTCCAGTGGGTCTTTCTTGACCAAACCTTATTTTTCTTAAACAAGAATATAGCCACAGTCTCTCATTTCCTATGGAAACAAAAGCAAAATTTCTTCAAAGTAACATATCTTTTGACTTAAAATTTGAAGTTAAGGCATTTTCAAAATATATATATTGGATTAATCCAGCAGTACTTATAACCAAATGTCTTTTAAAAGCTGTTGCTCCTTCATCAGCTTTCTACAAATTCAAAGACAACACAATAACATACAGTATCCAGACTCACTGTGTATTTTCCATCTTTACATTTTTTTTACTCTATTTCTTTTATTTTTATTTTTGTTTTTTTTTTTTTTTGAGACAGGGTTTCTCTGTGTATCTTTGGTTGTTCTGGAACTCACTTTGTAAACAAGACTGGCCTAGAACTCACAGAGATCCATTTGCTGCTGTCTCCCAAATACTGGGATAACATACAGGTATGTGATCCTTCTAAGTGCTGGGATTAAAGGCATGTGTCACCACACCCCACTATTCTATCTCTTTTTTAAGTATTTCTCTATCTTGTTTTCTTTTCTCTTCCAAGCCTATGTATATTTTCTAACACACTATAAAACATTTAGAGGTTTTTTTCTTTTTTCTTTTCCTCTGAATCAGCCTTTACTGTATATCTCTGAGTCTTTAGTCTGCTAAATGACATAGCTAGGATTAAAGCCTCGACTTTGGTGGCTGGATCTGCCCCACTCCTTGGTTTTCTGACTGTCTGGCTTAATGGTGGTAGTACTGGCAGGGGCCATGTTTTTTTACCACAACTCTGTGGAGTTTCCAGGTTCATGCCACCACTAAGCATCATGATGCTGGCTGCTCATAGACATCATGTAAGTGTTTGGTGGCAGAGCCTCTTAAAAGTGTTGTGAGGTTTTTGCTGCTAATGCTGATTCAGGAAACCTTTCTTAAAGGAGCCATGCTTCTACTTGCTGCCAGCAAATAGAGCCTATCTGAGACAATGCTGCTACCAAGAAGCCATGCTTGAATCTGTTTTGTCTGTCTAGAATCTTTTTTTTAAGTTTTCTCAGTCTTTACGTAGAAATTCTTGCCAAACATTTTGGTGCCATTTGTAGATGGAAGTTTCTGTCCCACCCTCTCCCACAGTCATTCAGTACCAAAGAAACACACAGAGGCTTGTATTAATTATGAACTGTTTGGCCTATTAGGTTAGGCTTATTATTCACTAGCTCTTACAACTTAATTTAACTCATAATTCTTATCTATGTTTAGCCACATGGATTGGTACCTTTTCTCAGTATAGCATTTTCACCGTGCTTCCTCTATATCTGGGTTGCAGCTGCAGACTGAGCCTTTCCTAGCTAGCTCAGTTGGTAGAGCATGAGACTCTTAATCTCAGGGTCATGTGTTCTAGCCCCACATTGGGTGCCATTTGTAGATGGAAATTTCTCTCCTGCCTGGTCCCATAGTCATCCAGACTCAAAGAAACACACTTGGCTTGGTACCTTTTCTCAGTGAAGCATTCTCATCTTTCTTTTGCATCTGGGTGGCAACTGCAGATTGAGCATTTCCTCTTCCCAGAATTCTCCTGGTCTGGTCATCCTGCCTATACTCCCTGCCTGGTCACTGGCCAATTAGTGTTTCATTAAACCTATATGAGTGACAAATCTTTACAGGATACAAGAGTGTTATTCTACAGCATGTGGGTGATACCATTGCATCTTTATCAATATCTGGTCATTCTGGTCCATGTTGCAGCTGTTCAAGACTATTAAATTCTTCCCTCCCTTGGAAGCTTATATAGTATTTTTGGTCTGAAAGCTATACCACAGAAACGGGGCTTTCAGTTTAGATCCATCTAGAATAATCTGATTCCTGTATTCTAAGTGTGCATTGTCTTCAGCATAGGGACTTACCTTCAGTTTCTGAGAGGCAACCACAGGCATCAGCAAACAGCAATAATTTATATTATTGGGGAGTCACATGGACTACCTTCATCAACCATTTGAAAGGAGGTTCTTTACGTACATGTTAATGGGGTTTTTATAGGCTATGATTCTTGTGGGAAGCAGTGCAAGGCCAAACCCAAGTGACACAGCTTATTTTCAGGTTTATATAAATGCCTCAGCCTGCTGGAAGACACCTGAGCACCAACCAGGTCATCCCAACCAGGCCCCACTGGCCTGGACAAGTGGGTGCCACTACAGTGAACAAATATGTAATGCAGAGGTGGGAAAGATAGGAAAATGGGGTACTATATGTGCTAGGGAGACAAGTGTCCTGCTGTCTGATGAGGGCTCTCCTTGTCTCTGGGCAATAATGAAGGTTTGAGATGAGGGAAAAAAATCACTTTCTGGACTGGACCACTTTGAAGGACCACTGTGGTCTGATATACCACAGGAGGCCATGTTGGTGTCTGTGGTCCATGCTGTTGTCTCAGACTGTAAAGGTCTGTGCTGCTGCCCCAGACTGCAATGAAGCCTGAGATCTACGTGGACATATACAGTTAGAGCTGCTGTCCGATATCTTGGTGACGTCCTTAGGCTTTCCTGCCTCTGGGAGCCATGCTGATGTTCAACCTTCTGAGACCATGTTGAGGCTCGTGGTTTGGTTCATGAAGCCCACGAGGGACACAAGTGGGTAAGTGGTCATGATACAGCCAAGGACCATGTTGATGTTCTCAGCCTTTATTACCACCAAAGCCCATACAGATGCCCATGGATGGGTCTGTGGCCTGAAGCCATATTAATGTCTGTGGGTGCAGAAGAGCTGGCTCCGCCCCTTGGTGGCAGTTATAAGGTGGCACTAGCGGTGTATGGGAGAGCTGGTGCTGTCCATCACAGACCAATGAAGGGAGAGCATCAATGATGACAGGCATGGAAGAGCAGACCCCACCCCTCACAAGAGAGAGTTGGTCCTGCCCCTCACCAGCCCACAGCACTGTGGTATTAGGTGGTGGCATTGGAGGGAGATAGCTAGCTCCACCCCACTCAGGCCACTGCTTGGCTTCTTGTGCCTATGCAGGTGGAGAAAGATTCATCCTCTCTTGTGGAACTGGTCACTAGGAATTTGTCCATGCTCCAGTGAACCTATGAACCATACAAAATACAAACAGACTTAGTCAGTTAGTTAGTTGTTAGTTAGTTAGTTAGTTAGTTAGTTAGTTAGTTTTGGGGAGGAGAAGTAGGAGGAGCAGGACAACAACAACATGCGAAGATGGGGAGGTGAGCACAGTTGTGGCACATGATGTGAGATTTCCAAACAATCAATAGAAAATAATTTTAAAGAAGATTTATATAGATATGTATATATTATGTATAATTTTGGGTAAATATATAATAAGATTCCTTGAGGCTTATTCAAATAATCCTAGTGTTATCTGTCCCCGTGCATGTGAGAAATTTCAAAACAGTTCTCTCTAACATGGATGGATGGACACGGTGATACCAGAGAGCTGATAAGTATGCTGTTGATCTGGGTGCTTCGCAACTATTCGTGAGCTGAAGCTGCATGGCAGCTGTGTTAGCCAGGCACTGACAGAGCAAACAGAACTGTTATTTGTTATTATATATACACATATATACATACACCACACACATACACATGGTATTATACATGCAGTGATATAGCAAAGAATTGGTGGAGCAATGATTTGAACCCAGGTTCATAACTCCACTGCTCTCCTCTTTTCATCGTGGATAGCATATGCTTAATCCTTCACTAAGTATGAACCAACAACAACAAAAAATACTCTAGTTTTACTTTAAATGATTTTTCTAACTAGGAGCTAATCTTGCCTATTCACTATATGAGTCAGCTTCACATTGCACTAATATGTCCCTGGAATAATTCATTTATCGAAGAACATGGCTTTGGTGACTCTGGTGGGAATATTAGAGAGCATCCGAGCTGGTAAGCATACAACACCTGCTCATCTCATTGGCAGGAAACAGAGAGTGAGGACATTTCCCAGGTCCCACAGCCTCCATGGGGACTTAAGTTCCCACTCTAGACTGTCTTCTAAAGATTCCCACTACCCAGTGCAGCCACCCTGGAGACAAAGTCTTCTATACAAGAGTCTTTGAGGATCATGTACCCAGGCCACGTACTGGTCATTCAAAACAAAACAAACAAACAAACAAATAAAACAACAAAAACTTTACATGGAGTCTTGGAATAATCTTTTGAAAACTGTATGAGATTCAGCTCATCACTGCGTGTGGCTTGAATCAAGGTCATTATTCTCTGAGGATTAAAAAAAAAGTCTAACCTTTCCCAAACAGGGTAGGTAAAGTAGTGAGGTAGAAAGGGGGTCTTATGGGTTACAGAGTCTTGAAGTTGTTTGTTGAAAGTACTCTTTCATCCAAGGAAGGGAAGCATCACACATTGGTGGAGTGAGCAAGTGCGCATCTGGGTCCTATGATTAGAAATCAATCACCTAAACAGGCATAGGTCACAAGTGAGTATTCCCAAAATCCTCTATCCACCTCTCTAGACCCAAAGATACTTATTAAAGGACAAGCCTACCCAGGTCTCAGCTTTTTCCTGTTTTTGAATTTGATCCTTCCAAGTTAGAGTGTCTCACTGCTTGCCCGCACAGCATCCTACCCCAAACAGTGAGGACAATTAACTCTCTACGAGACTTCTGCCCAGCCATGATTAAAAAAAAATATTTTTAATGTTTTTGATAACTAGAAACTGACTTTTTCAAGAGAAAACAATATACAAAATGATGTAGCTGGTCCCAAAGAGCTGAAAGTGCTTTGCCCTTTAGAAAATTAGTTCTGACTTCTCTGTCTCTGTTAGATCCTGCTGGACTTCCGTAAAGCACTCTCACAGAACCATTCCAACCTCTTAACAACCCAGCGACTTAGATGTGAGCAGCTTCAGGTGGTAAGAAAAAGAAGAAATGGAAATGGGAAGGGTGTTTCCCATTATCACACTGTATTTGAAATGCAAGCGGAGCCTATTGTGCACGGTGCGCAGTACCTATAATTAGACACACACACTGAGAAAGACAGACACCTGAGATCCGGGTCACTGATGGAGGGGATCAGCAGAAAGAACAATGCTCGTGCAGAAGCTTATCTCAAGAATGACATAACAGGATGGGAAGAATCCTGTAATTAATTCTTATTCCTAACAATTCTTCATCCTCCATAAGGACATGAATAAAACCCTTAAGCCCTTGGATATCCACATCAGGATAGGCATTTTTATGCACTTTCTCTTAAATAAAGAGAATATATAATGCATGTGTAAATATCAAATTAAACATATATACATACTTAATTTTAACATATGAACAATACCTGCATACAGAGTTATGTATAAATGAATGATGCCCATGTTAAAGTCTGCTGACAACTAAAATGTCCTGCGTATTGAGTAAGCTTTACACTAATCTTCATGCTGATAGGATTAATCCACAGAGTCATGTACTGTCAAGAGATACACTCCATTAGTTACCAAGGAAAAAAATCCCATCTGCCACAGATGTAGAAGAAAAACTACCCATTTTTCAGTGTGTCTAGATAACTATCACCAGGAAGCCTTGTTGCGGTGACTACCCTCCTGTACATAAAATACACATTAAAACTGAAAATTGAAAGGCAAAGATTTGTTGTCGCTTCCACATTGCAGGGTCGGAGCAATAGTCTATAATTTGGCTGTAAAAGGGAGCTAGAAGTAAAAATAGCTTCACTAATGGAAATTGAACTCCCCCAATCCAATCACGCTTTCCTTTTTCAATCTGTCCCAAAGATGGAGTGGTATTTTGACACCCTGAAGTTGGCTCAGTTATAAACTGACCCTGTATTAAAAGATTCTTTAACTCCAATTGGAAACCATTAGAAAATGAATAGGAAGTTGAAAGAAGAAAATTCAGTTTGTTTAATTTTACTTACATATATTTCTAAACAGGATTATATTAACATGAGCTATCACATGATCAAATTGTTCCATGTACAGCAAAAGACAGTAGACTGGGGAGATGGCTCAGTCAGTTACATCCCTGCCACATAAGAGTGAGGACCTGAATTTGAATCCACAGAATACACATAAAAAGCCTGGCATGGTGGTGTGTGACTGTTATCCGCACCAGCCTTGGGGGTGAGGGAGAAGACAGAATACCTGAGGCTCACTGACCAGTCAGTCTAGCCACATGAATGAGCTTCAAGGTCAGTGTAAGACTCTGCTCAAAGAATAAAGATAGGGAACAATGGAGGAAAGACAGCAAACATCAACCCGGGGCCTCCACATGCGTGAACACACACATGCATGCATGCCCCCCCACAGGAGCTTGTACTGTGCAGTGCATGCACGCATAAACAGACACACCACACACCACAAAATAAAATTAAATTGAAATATATATATGAATATTTTTATAGACAAAGATTTTTTTTTTGGTTTTTCAAGATGGTTCACCCATTAAAGGCAAGGCTCTCAACCAAAAATATAACAGAAAGAGTTTTTTTTTTTTTTTAAATAAGAAGTAGGCCCACTTTTCTATGAAGGCTAGGTTCCCAGATCTGCTAAGAAGGAGAGCTAAGAGGGTTGATAGAGCAAATGCCAGGCTGTAAACCAGCAGGATTAAGACCCCAGAAGAGCCAACCTTTCAGTTCAAAGGAAGGGAAAGAAAAGGGAAGGAAGGAAGGAAGGAAGGAAGGAAGGAAGGAAGGAAGGAAGGAAGGAAGGAAGGAAGGAAGGAAGGAAAACTTCTGTTCAAGACCCACGGTTCAGTTCCCTCAGATTCCTGAGGTCAACACTGTGGTTCTGTTTAGGCTTCAACTGATTGCAAGAGGCCAACTCAAATAACGGAAGGTGATCTGCCTTATTCAGCTCACCAATTCTATCATTAATCACACCCAGAGATATTTTCTCAGACATACCCAGAGTGATTTGACTAGCTATCTGGGCACCCTGTGACCCAATCAGTTTGACAGAGAAAAATCAACCATCACTGATGTGAAGCATTCTATGGTCATTTCATGGTTGGGAGTCATTCATTGATAATTGATAATCCTTTTGCTTTATGCTAATAGCCAATGCACAGCGTAGTCCTTCCTTATACAATCTCTATCTTTCTCTTTCTCATGTATGTGTGCATGTGTGATGTGTGCATATGCATGTATATGTACATATGTGAGAGTGTCTCAAAGGCAAGTTGCCTATAGTCAGAGAGATAAGACATATCTATCCCTAAATTAATACCAAGTCCTGAGTTAAAGAAGCGCCAGTTTTATTTTAGAGTACATTTATTTCACAATTAATCTTCAACACAACAGGAACTGTTCTGAGGTTATGAACTATAACCTAAATCTGAATGATCTGAATATTTTTAATTTGATATATTTTCACTAAATTTTTATTAGTTTAAAAAATTCATTTATATTAAGTAAATATATATTACTATATCTTGACCATAACTCAAGTGTTCTTCAAAAATATGGGTCTAGAGAGATGTATCATTTAGTACTGTCATGCAGCCATGAATCCCTGAATCTGTATCCCCAGTATCCACAAAGAAACGAAGATGGGGTACTGTGTTGTGTGACACTATTTCTGGGGAGTCATGAACAAATGTCCACTTACTTCAGATAGGGACCCAAAAACAGATCAAAGTACAAATCTCACCAAAGTCCAGCTTGGTGACCAATGGCTTTTATTGGCATTACTTACATTCCTGTGAGAAATTCCTGGGAGGGCTTACCTTCAGGAGCAGAAATGACTCAAAAACACCTGCCTCACCAAACCCCTCTCCAGGATGGGTGACAGCTCACAAAGCTGGGAACCTGTGGCACACTGCTCAGCCTGCACGTGGCTCCAGAGTGTCCTTCCCAAGAAGTTCAGTCAGTCTGAGCCTTCTCCAGGAAACCCAGCCTGTCTGAGCCTTCTCTACAGGGCTCAGCCTGTCTCTAAGCATTTCTTAGTGGTCCTTACAGCTTGGGGAGGGGGGGGGAACTTATGCATCTAGTTGGTTTCAGGGACTTTTCTGAAGCCTTTCAGTTGTTTCCTTTTAGATGTAAGAAGATTCCATGCAGGTGGGGTGATGTTCTACTGCTCTTTAGACCATCCTACCTCCTTTCTAACATCCTGTGTCTTCCAGAGTTTCCCTGCTAGGTAGAAGGTTTTACCTAGGAAGAGAACAATATTCAGACCGCTATCCCTTCCTCTGATGTTTATGCTTATTGGCCCTCTTTCCACAATGGTCCCCAAGTCTTAGAGGGGATGACACAGAAAGAAGTTTGACTGTGGCCCCCTGACTCCAGTGAGGTGTGGAATCTTTGTGTATTTTTTTTATCTGTTCTTACTTGTTGCAGCACAGGCTTTGAACTGAGGCTCCTAGTTCAAGCCTGATGTTCCCACTACCAGCTGCCTGGCCTTGAATATGACAGGGAATCTCTCCGAACCAGTACATTTACACACACACACACACACACACACACACACACACACACACGTCCTTTGATATAATCAGTCCACAGTTTTGGGAGATTCAGGGATGGGTTCGTGGTTTTACTACTGAACTTGTGTCTAACAATAGGTTTCCACTGAATTCCACCAGTCACCGTTTGCATACAAAAGCTCTTTGATCCTGGCAGCCAGGGCCTATAGTGGGCTGCTCTCTATGGGCTGTAAGTCGGCAGCAGGATCTGCCACTCCATAGGGTTTGCGATTGGGAAGTACTTCTCTTTCCCCTCCCCAGCTCACATGCTCCTGGCATTCTGAAATGTCCAGTCTTAGAGAATCAGTTTTCACCATGATGTCAAGCAGAATTCATGTCTTTTTGACATTCTGCATTAGTGAAAACAACCAAACAACACGAGTCGTCCTTGTCACCCTGCCTTAGTGACTGCCCCCAGACCTGTGTGGCTTCCTAGAACCTCCATCCATTGTGTGGTTGCAGAGGCAGCAAGCCAGTGGGAGTCCAGCCAGGAAAGGCTTCAGGCTCCTTCTCTCACCAGTGCTGGGGGACATTAGCTGCTTTGGTTTTGGTCAGTTGAAACAACCCATTAACTCAGTCATCACAAAAGTACCAAGACACCCTGCAAATATTAGCAAATAGACACTCAGCATTCTTCTCTACTTCCTACTGCTTTTCTTTTGATGCTGTGTCCACCCAATCCCACACTTGACATACTTAACTTCCATAGACTTGTTTTCTCTGACGTTTATTTCCTGGATTTTTTCCGTGCTGATTCTATTTTGGTCCTTTAGACTGAAAGACAAAAAATAAGAGTACCTGGCCTAGATTACACCTCATGGGAGACAAACCTCCTGTTTTAAGTCATTCTTTTTATAATTCCCCATTTGCATCATTTTCTTTTCCTTTAGGCAGATATGTTATCATAGGGCCACAACTCTAGAAAACTGCATCTGGACTCAGTCTAATGTCTAATGTTTTAGTACTTTACAGCTTAGTTGCCATATTTCATTTGGAAAATAATGTTTCTGTTTCTGAAACTACCACTTGAGGCTCAAATGAGGTATATTAAGTACTTTATAAACTACAAAGGCATTGTTAACTACTCCTCGGTGAGATGATAAAAGATAGCCTATAAAAAGGGTCAGCAGGTAATAAGGGACTATAATCTCCAGTAGAAATGGGTCAATTTACGATATAAGAGCTACCTAGCAATACGCTTAACCCTTGTCCAATATAAAAATCCATTTGTCCTAAGATACATTTCTCGAATCAAACCCTAACAGGAGATCTTATATAAATATCACCATCTCTACATTCAAAAAATTAAAATTTTGTCTTTTTTAACTTAAAATTTTTTAAGCTAAAAAACTTTTGCTCTTATTTAGTTTAAATTTTTAACTTCTAGGACTAGATATATTAATATGAGAGTTATAAATTGCCTGTAGGAAATTGGACTGGTAAAGATAAAAGTTTTGGCCCTTTTCTTGCATATAAAACACATATCTCTTTTTATTCAGGAATAAAACAGGAAAAAAATAAAGACTTTGATGTGCACAAAAATCGTTCTCCATTGTGTCTCTGGTGACACAAAGCCAAGAGCTGGTCCCTCCACAGAGTTGCGTGAGTACTGTTTCCCAAGAAATGTGAAATGGTTCATCTTTGTACCTTAACTGGGACACCTCATATGAGGCCTGAGGACAAGAAACACATTTCCCTTGACAATTAGGAGTGTTGGAAGTGGTAGATTGCCAAGGAAGGCCCTTCCACACATACACACACACACACAAAGCAAGTAAAACCCTTCAGAAACCAAGAATGTCCTCAGTATTGACATCTGAGCCCTCTGTAAAACATACTTCTTAAAGCTGAAAGGAAAAGATTGGATCATCAGTGGACCAAAATGCCATTATCTGGTTTGATAGCAAACCACACAGTAATTAAAAAATTGATCAATTACACGGTACACATACCCCAGCCAGTCCATCGCTAACCTGTCATCTGACATTTAGCCTCGAAGCCTTTGTTCACTCCAAAGCTCTTCTACACATCTCTTCAGGCTATTTGATTTATCATAAGATGTACCATTGCCAACATTTCCCTAAGCATTTGCATTATTTCCACTATGAAATTAACTCAGATGTAATAAATGCCTGCAGGAGCCAGCTCTGCTTACCTGTGCTTGTTGATGGCGAAGTGGCTTTCTGTGGTGGG
Source organism: Alexandromys fortis (assembly GCF_014885135.2). NCBI lineage: Eukaryota > Metazoa > Chordata > Mammalia > Rodentia > Cricetidae > Alexandromys > Alexandromys fortis. Next base: position 1,061,754 of record NW_026067992.1, read on the forward strand.
ATGACATCTCTATGTGTTGTGCCCCCTTCTACATGATCTCAGGGTGGACTAGACAGGAGATGATTCAGGGCACCATATCATGGGACTTAGAGATTTAAAGGATAGCCAGCAATTAATTTTTATCTCTCATGTCAACGCCAGCAATCAGAGTTTCTTGGAAATTATAGTGAGGATGATGATACTGGGTCCAGACTTGGTAGTTGAAGGTGCTGGTACATTTGTGGGCAGAGAAAAACTATGCCTATCCCACATAGGGGCTCCCTTTAGAGTGCCCTGGCATTGGGTGCTGTAAAGCCAACTGCCCGGAGAAGCAGCAGCAGCAGAATTCTTCATGGCTTCGGCTTCACAGGCAATGGAGAGTGGGATGAACCCTATGGGACATTTACATAACATCTTCTCCTTTTACTTCTACATGGTATCCATTTATTTCTCCCCATCTCTACCCGTGGGGTAGCCAACAATTTTAACTTCCATTTGTAGCAGAGAGATTAGAGTTTAGCCGATGTAAGTGCCACTAGCCCCAGGATACTTTTAGGTCACACACAACGTACTTACAACCGAAACCAGATTCTTCTTTATCTTGAGCTAGTGGGTGATAAATCAGTCAAGTCTTGTGTTTCCCTGGGGTGAAGCTGAAAGCATGGACTATGTGAGAACAGCCTCTGAAGAATGCCCTGACCCCAGCAGAGTGTGTCACAGATATTCAAATCGAGTTCCAGTACCCTCATCCCTCTCTTTGTCCAGGTAGTTCTCCTTCCTGCATCACAGGGGCCGATGTATTACATAGACTCACAGAGGCAGAGTTTTTGCTAAGTAAATTCTAATTTACCTTATTTGGAGCAACTCATCTAGCTTCATTTGGAAATCGATGCTAATTCAACTGTCCCTTCCAATTCTGTAAGCAAAAGTAATGCCTCTGCTACTTGCCTTCTGCAACAGAGGCAATGCGGTAGCTGTTTCAGAGAGAATTGATTTCTTTCTGGAGGGCAAAAGGCTAAGTTCCTTCTCAAGGATTTTTGCCAATGTCTCCAATTAGGGCATGCAAATATACTTGTGCAAATGAAGTCACAGAGCACAGAATTTCAAGGATTTTAGAAAGAATTTGTGTGAAATAGATCCCCCTTACAATTTTATATGTTCTTCACCTTGTTTCAATACAAAAAAGATAATTAAGACTTTCTTTATTCCCTGAGTTTAGAATCACATGTAGGATGATAACCCAAACTAGGAATTTATAATGCGAGCAATGATGTTGCCTCTGTTAAATATCAGTCTCAGATGAATACAGAGAAGCAACAAATGACTTCTCATGCTCCAGAGAGTTAACAGCAGCACAGGTAAAAGTTGGCTCTGGCCCTCTTTATGTCTTCCTTCCATTTCCCCTCACTTTAGACTCTTGCAAAGTAAATGCTATCTTATAAGTGTTACTTTACTTCATGGTATATAGATATAAACTCACTTCACCCCAATTAGGAGCATATTGAATCCACTATTCTAATTCAAATATTTGCTATCTGCTGTGTGCTGCCAGGTGTTATTCCCACATAGGAGTAATAGAAGGTCCTTCTCTATTAGCATTTATATTATTGGTTGGAAAGCAGTAATCAATCAATGATAGGTCATGGATACTTGAAGGCAACGGAGTTAGTAGGTATGAAATTCTTGGTGTGGTGGAGACAGAAAGCTTCTTTAAAAGAAAAATAGGTGTCATATGAGTTGAGACCTGGGTGGCAAAGAATGAGCTCCTAGAGGATGCTGGTGAGGATCCCTCTGGTGCTGATGAGAGAGAGAGAGAGAGAGAGAGAGAGAGAGAGAGAGAGAGAGAGAGAGAGAGAGAGAGAGAGAGAGATTCAAGCAATAACAAGAAGGTCTTCCAAAGCAGCTGAATGAGCAACGGGAGAGAAAAGCAGGCAGGGGCTACAACAAAAGGGATCTGAAAGCCGTCTAATTAGAAGCATGCTATAGGCTCACTTTGCAATGTCAAATTTAAAATGTTAANTTTTTTTTTTTTTTTTGTGGTTTTTCGAGACAGGGTTTCTCTGTGGCTTTGGAGCCTGTCCTGGAACTAGCTCTGTAGACCAGGCTGGTCTCGAACTCATAGAGATCCGCCTTCCTCTGCCTCCCAAGTGCTGAGATTAAAGGCGTGCACCACCATCGCCCGGCTGTCCAAGATTTATTGATGAACATACAAAATAAAATATTCCATATTAATGCCCTAGCTCAGGCTTATTTCCCAGTGTACAAAGGTAGAGATGGCAAGGCACACACCCAACAAGAAGGTTCAGATCATGGAAATACCTGTGAGTATACTATTTGTTTTCATGGCGATACCCAGATGTCCACTTACTGGGGGAAGTCTGATACTGTTGGAGTCCACCTGGAAAGTGAGGCTTTGAAGACTTTGGGGCTCAGGTTTGAAACATGTAACCTATAGAATCCTTAGACTATAGTATAGATGGATTTTTTTTCATGTTTTTGTTGTTTCTAATTACACTTATGTCTTTGTGTGGATGTGTGCATGTGACGGCAGAGGCCAGAAGTTGGCACTGGATCCCACAGAGCTAGATTTACACACAGTTGTGAATCACCAGACATGGGTTCTGGAAACAAAACTCAGGTCCTTGGCAAGAGTTATCTCTCCAGTCCTCTGCAAAAGTAATCTACTGAAGTTATCCTGGAATATTTATCATTATTGACTTTCTCTGAAGTCTAACTTGCTTAACGAATGGATCGCTGTCACATCAAGTCACAAGCTTTTTACTGCTTCCTTTTCATCTTTGCTTTCTTCTTCATCTGCTGACTGGTGGATGATAATTCACAAACATGGCCAACATGGAAAATGTCTTCTTAGGACATATTCTCAAGTCTAATTCTTTCATATTTCATGCAGAATGTTACTGCAGCCAGCCTTCTCCTCCACTTCTCCCTCCCTAGAGTAAGTTGCATGCAATCATTCATTCATGCAATCATTCCTTTGTTTGTAGAATGTCTACTACCCTGGGACTAACTCCTGGGGGAGGTGCTGGACATATTAGTACCACCTAGTCTGAACTTAAGGTTCTCACAGATAAGCGGGTCCCTTCACGTCTCAGCATCATGACAGCTTGCAATAGCTTTCCTCCCCTCCATTCCCTTCAGCTTGTTCCACCTGTACAAAAGCATCACTTGGAGAAAAAAAAATGTGATCCATGCATTGCTCTGCTTCCTCCAAACACTGCTGTCTGCCATTCTGGATTTATGATCTTTAGAAATATTGGGGGAAATAATGTAGATAGGGGTCCCTTCATTGCCTAATTTTATGCTGAAGAATGTGCTTATTATCTTCCATAATCTTAAGATAATGCCCTGATGCTTTCACTTTGAAAAATCTTTCCTCTAAAATTGGCTTCCTTTCTCTTTCCTTGCCTAACCCACTTCCCAGCACTCCTGTGGCTTTTGTTCAGAAAAGGGCAGAATCATCTTTGCGACTTGGAATTCATCTTTTTTTATGCTTATTTGTGATTCATTGGATTTTTTTAATCACTTAGCTTTCTTTCCAGAATTAGGAAACCAAAGTCCTTGATACTTTTCCAATAGAAATTATACTATAGATATTTTTATAACACCGCTTTTTAAAAAAATAAACTGCCAAGATCTCTAAGAGTGGCTGATGCTGAACTGTGGCTGGGTGGGGATGCCTGTGAGCATTGGGGCAGGGGGTTGCTGTGCTTCTTCCTGTGACACATTGGGTGCTGCTGACACTCTGTGAGACCCAGACACTTAGAGTATTGCATCTGAGGTGGCTGATAGGGAGTCTAGAGATGACATATTTTCATGCTATGAAAACTGAGGCCGAGGAAAATCAATAATCACCACAACTACTATAATTACACAAAAAGAATCTTCCAATATACATGAAAAATGAAAATCCCAAATAAAGACACATTTTCAAGAATATTCTCTGGGTTTGCCTTGCCATCCCCAGTCTACCAGTCACTTCCCCCACACCATCTTATTCCAGAGTGACAACTCTCACCTCCTCTTCTTAGATTTATTGAGGTATGTTGACATAAGGTCATCTCAGAACCATTTATACTCTGATTCCATGCTAGACCTTGAGTAGAACCCAGTCCACATAGATGGAGCCCCCAAGAATCTTCTCCAAGCTTGCCGTCCACAGGATCCGGGGCAATATGAAAGAAGACATTGCCACATCTTCCCAGCTCTTACAGAATCTGCTTTGAATGTCCCATTCTCAGGAATCATGAGTCAATCTCCTCCCTCCTTCACAAGCAGCAGTTATCAATCCCAATGATACACAATATATGACTATTTCCAGTCACACACTAGTTACTAAATCCGTGCCCCTGCCCAGGTACTAACAGCCCCAAGGCTATGTTTTCTCCCATCATAGTGCCAGTTTCCCTCTTCTCTCTTGGTCCATTACTAGGCTAATAACCTAGGAGCAGAAACCATAGAAGTCACAGTGGTTCATAAAATATGTTTGCTTTCAAATAGACACTGGGATACATCTTGCAGGATCATTCCTGGGACAGGCTCATTTCTGGTGATACTTTCTGCTCTACTTTTCTCATCTCAAATCGCTAACTTGGCCAGAAAATTCATTGATCACCTGGACCTGAGCATTACTGGTGCTGTGTTTTTCTCTACACGAGAGACTTACACTTCATGCCTCACTCTCTTTCTGTGGTATAGTGATTCACGGTCTTGACTGTATTATAATGGCCTAGCCATCTTTCTGAAAATGCTGTAACCCAAATTCTATCATGATTCATTAAATTCAAAGCTCAGGCTGTCAAGCTGGGCACGGGCATTGCTTCATATAGGAGTTTCCAAACTGTGGTCAAGTTTGAGAATGACCAATATTGCTTTGGGAGAATACAAATACCAAAGCGGTAATAACATTTCTTTGTGCTGGTCTCTTTCCCAGTATCCTATAATCCATATCATGTACTGTGCTAGCTAGTTTGATGTCTACTTGTCATAAGCTATAGTTGCTTGCTGTGATTAACGAGAGAGATCAACACCAGTGAAGTTAAACTTTTGCTTTACTGGGACAACTGATGGTTGGTTAGCTGGAACTAACAAATTCGTGGTAATTAAGAAGAGGCCAGAATCACTGAGGTGAAGTCTTCTGGGAAGAATTTGTAAGGTTGTAGGACCTTACAAATGTTTGTAAAAATGTTTTATATTGTGATGTCTTTATTAATGTGTGATCTTGGGGATGGACAAGAAAGGAAAGACTGTGGCTTAGCAGTAATGTGTTTGGGTGTCAAGGTGACAAAGGGTCTGCTGTGCTGGCTACTTTTATGTCAACTTGACACAAGCTAAGCTCATCTGAAAGCAAATGACCTCAGTTGAGAATATTCCTTCATGAGACTGGTCAGTAGGCAAGCCAGTAGAGGATTTTATTAATTAACTATTTGATAGAGGAGGGCTCAACCCATTGTGAGTAGTGCCACTCTTTGGCTGGTGGTCTTGGGTTCTTTAAGAAAGCAGACTGAGCAAGCCAATAATCTGCTCTCCTCCATGGCCTCTGCATCAACTACTGCCTCAGGTTCCTTCCCTGTTTGAATGTCTGTCCCAACACCTATGTTTATTGCTGCACTATTTTGAATAGCTAAGATCTGAAATCAGTCTACAGGTCTGTAATTACAGAAAGAAAATCTTTCTGTATGTATCCTATGGAATATTATGTCACTCTAAAAAGAAATGACAACCCATACTTTTCAATAGAGTATATGGGAAGGGTTGACATTGAGTTAAATAAGTCAGACACAAGAAAACAAATACCACACATCTTTGTGTGTGTGTGTTTGAAAAATGCATATGAATGTATAACAGTGGTTGTAGAAGCTGGAAAGAATTAGAGGGAGGCTAGAGGATGGGTACTCAGATATAAGTAGTTAGAAATAATAAGTTGTAATTGTCCACGTTCCAGTGGGACTCTCTAATTCACAGCACTTTCTCATATGTTATATGAATAACCAGAAGAGAGGCTTAAAGTCTCCTGACACCAAGCAACTATAAAGACGGACATGCTGACTTTGCTGATTGGATTAGCACATATTGAACTCAAATCCTAACATATCACACTGCTCCCAGAACTGTGCAATTAGCATGGGTTAATAAGAATAATTTTTAGGAAGACTAAATGCTCTCCCATGTGGACCTGGCCACAAGGAAGGAAGAATGGGTAATAACTGGGAACAAATAAGAACATAAGTCGAAATCTCAAGGGAGAAACCAGAGATAATGTCTAAAGAGAAGCAGGCCAAGAATCTTGTTCGAAAGATGTGAAGCAAGGACTAAACGAGGTTCTGTTCATAGGAACAGGACAGGTAGGCAGCTTTATTCAAGAACTCTGCCCAAGCATGGAAGAGGTAAAGAGGGGAATCAGGCTCAGTGGTGAGGTGATGATCGAAGTCCTGAGAACCATCCAGTATTGGGTAGGCTTTCATTGGGCCCTGGTGACTGTTGGCAATGGGAAGAATTATAGATTCAAGAGACTGGGACACAGGGAGATATGGGAATCCAGGGAGATGGGAGGGTTTATGTGTTGGACTGCTAGAGATCAATTCCAGCTCTACCGTCCACAACCTCTGATCATAGAGCTGGACTCAGGAGAGAGGACACAGCAGTCCGCAAATACTGGTGTTTATTATGCAAAGGCAGGGTGACATTAGTTGGATACAGGGCTTCACAGTCTAGAACATCAGATTAACTTTTGGCCAAGGAATGTGTCTGGTTTGCCACAACATGCTGGGTGGGAACTTAAGCCTTTTAATTTGAATACTATCTGAGAACTTAATAATAAAAAATTGGAGAATACAGAGTGATAAGTATCTGGGTAAGAGACATTTGGAAATGCCTTAATATTGTGATGAATAAAAATATTGTCCCATATGGACTGACTAGCCAGCACACCCTTGTAACAAAAAGGGCTAACTTCTGTCAGCGGGGAAGTTCCATTCGCAAGAAAGACAGGACATCTGCTGTGCTTAGTGAGCATTTTCAGCCATTGCACACTGTTACTCAGCCAAACCACAGAGAACCTTGGGCATAAAGAAAAAGGAAGGTCCAATAACCAGAGCAAAGGGGAGCCCCACAATGGCAGCTCTATGGCAGACCTGGAACACAAGCAGTCCCTCCAGGAGAGAGAAGACAGAGGGAACAGTGGTGTCCAGGAAAAGGGGATGGGAATGAAGAAACCAGTGGAAAAGATCAGAATCAGATACACTCAGGTGTCTTTTTTTTTAACATGTATAAAGGAACATTTAAATAAGTAGCCATAATGGTTTTTAAATTGTAACTCATGATAAATTTGCATAAGGAATATGGGGCTGTGTGGAGAAGAAGTGTAATGCTCTGTTACAAACAGGGCATGAGAACACACACATCATCACCACACACACACACACACACACACACACACACACACACAGGCTCAGGGACGATAGTGGAAGAAGAGGTGGAAAGACTGTGACATCCAGAGTTTGGGGAGGAGCAGAACAAGTGTGTCTTCTTGCTGGGACAGCACTGATGCACTCATGATCTCACAGTCGCTGTGGCCACCTGCAAAGATCAAGCCAGCCAGCATGCTAATATGAGGGGGACGGAGCGCACAAGTCCCCACCCCTAACTGAGGAGCTACAGACAGATGTCAGGGAAGGTCAGTTTTCTTTAGACTGTTGCTAAGTTCTTCATGCTCGCTTACCCAAGAATAAATGGACACCACAACCTGGAGTCAATGGGTTAAAACTAAAGGATGGAAGGTCTGGGAGCTGCAAGGGGGTAGGACTGGGTTTGAGAGGGGTTAGGAAGAAGAGTAGGGTTTGAAGGTGACCAAAATGCATTGTATGAGGGGCTAGAGAGAGAACTCAGCAGTTAAGAGCAATTCTTGTTCTTCCCAAGAACCCAGGTTTGTTTACCAGCATCCATATTGTGATTCACAGCAGTCTATGACTATAGTTCCAGAGATATGACACCATCTTCCGGTCTCCCCAGGCATCAGGCATAAATGAAGTACACAAACAGACATGCATATAGGTAGGCAAAATACTTATAGGCTTAAAAATTAAAATAATGATGCTAAAAGACATTATAAGATCTTTTCAAGGAACTGATAAAGATATATTTTATTAAAAAGAAGATGAAGCTAGGAGAATATGGAAATTCAATAACGTTCTGTCTGCAATAACAAACTTGAGAGTTAATGACTGAAATGGAAAAAAAATCAAAAAGTGTGCAACATCAGAGATAGATGTGATCCCAAAAACTAAGATGCTAAGGCAGGAGGACCACTATGAGTTTGAGGTGAGACGTGGCTACATAGCAAGATCCTGTTAAATTTTGTTTCTAAAACTAAAAGTGACTATCAGGCAAACAAACAAACAAAAAGCAATAACTAAAAAGAATCAAAAGAAATCGTTCCTTTGAGAATATTGGAACTCTGGGGTAGGGGCCATGATTTTTTTCATTAAAAATATAAAAGCATTATTTCACTTTAGTTAGAACAATGTGTACGGTTCAAGGTATAGGTAATAATTTACTAACAAAACCAAAAGAGCTGGGTAGACCAGTTAGTGATTGAGAAGTGACAGAGGAGATCCCCTTAGTTGCCTGTACCAAATAACAAGGCAGGTTGTATGCCCCTGGATGCCCATGTTCAGCCTGGTCCAGTTGATGGGGAGCAACTAAAGTTCACAGTAAGACTGGCTTGTTCATCTTTCCTCACTTTCATCCCAAAATCCAAATTTGGGAGTTCCAGCAATACAGGATGGAGATAATGAAATTCTCCATGTTTCTAGAAGGAGCTATGAGACTGTGTCCTACAAGCATTCTGGTTGTTTGGAATCTGTTAAGAAGCTGATTGTGAAGACTATTAATAACTGAAAAGCCTTTATTTTCTGACCTATGCCTATGTGGGTTTGCTGTTTGTATTTTCACAGAGACCTGGATCTAATAACCCCAGACTGTAGGCCAGTAATCATGCCATGCCAGGGCCATGGAATTCAGCATCCAGGTTTTGGAACAACCTGGCACTTGTCCTGACTGAATGTGTAGCCTCAGCATTTCACTTGAATTAAGCTTAGATTCCTCCACTGCAAATGGGAGATGATAATCATCAATCTCATTGGGACTCTGAGAAGGAAAAAAAATGGTTTAATTTATACAAAGTGTGCATGCAATTATCCACCCAGTGCTAACTTTCTTGGATTTCAGTCCCTCACCCCTTCTGGTGTCCCAGTCTGTTAGATGGTCAGTCACCAGGCAGGGCATCCTTCCAGCATGCTCTCCCTGGTGCCATCTGTTATGATTGCCAGCTGAGATGGTGCAGCCAATGGCCTCTGCTCTGGTAGTGAGACAGATTCATGAACAAATCACAAATGCATTCCTCTGTCTTTCTGCATGAGTGTTGTGCAGAGAAAGAAAGAACTCCATAATAGTCCAGAGCCCACACAACCCCACTCCATGAAAATCAAGAATGCCAATTTCCCTGAAGATGCTTGCCACTAAGACACTTTCCAGGCTGATAAGGCTGAAACGCTTGCTTGTTGAGAAAGAAGAGCCCGCGCTGGCCCTGAGCATATTAATGTCATTATGCCCCAAGTGCTTCAACAAAGGAAAGAGCAGAGAGGACAATTTGCCTTGAGAGTCGCAGGGTACCTAACACATCCTTAAGAAAACCAGTCTCCATATATACAGATGCTGTGTGCCTTACTTTTTCAGAGTATCACAGTTACACATTTTAACTCTATGTGCATACGTTTCAGCCAAAAGATAGTGATTTAGTGTGAAACCACAGAGGCCCTAAGTTTCCATCACACGTTGTCTCCTCCCTGTCCCCTGATTTGCACTTTCCAGTATTCTCTCTGAACTAAAAGACACGTCCCATCATTCAGTGGACCTCAACCCAGGGGTCATGACCCCTTTCACAAGGCCCACCTAAGATCATCAGAAAACACAGATATTTACATTGCAATCCAAAACAGTAGCAAAATCACAGCTATGAAGTAGCAATGAAATTAATTGTATGGTTGGGGGCCACCACAACACGAGGAACTGTATTAAAGGGTCACAGCATTAGGAAGGTTGAGAGCCGCTGTGCTTGGTCTGAGCCGTATGGGCATCAGCCTTCCCAGTTGCTAGGAAGCTGACTTCCTAGTTCCAACCTCTCACTCGTCTCAGGAAAGAGTGCTGGGGGATGGAGCACCTAGAGCTTCTCTCGCATGCCTTAGGCCCTAGCAGAAGCAAAGCCTTTTGTTTTTCCCTTTCCCACCAGAACTGTGCGGGGAGTGACATTACTCTGGGGTAGGATGCATCCTTTCACCTTTTGTAAATCACATCTTTTCCATGGGTTCCCTCCAAGATTGCCAGCGCTGTCCTTTTTTATTTTTTTCACTCCACTGGAAATGGGCAAACCCAATCTTTAATTTGAAAGTTCAGGACATCACACAACCTTCCTGTTGCCCACAGGGCTTGGGGGACAGCCGAGCTTTGCTCGTAACAACTTCTGTGTCTTGCTTCTGAAGAATTCTTGGCTCTTCATCTGACCTCACTCTTGAAGCCACCATATCCATTTTATACCACACTAGCCCATTTAGCAGTAAACACCCTTCTCTTCTCATTCCCCAAAGTCATCCAAATTCAAGCTTTTGTGTCTATCACCTTTTTTTAAATAAATGAAAATCTGAGCTATGCTCAGATTTGTACAGCATACACAAATAGGTCAACACAGAAAAAGCTTGACTGTACTAAAGTTATTTTTTCCTCCTAAGCTCAGATCTTTTCCTAGACAAGATTTTCTAAAGACAGCTCATGGGCTGAATATGAACCACAGGCATATTTTGTTTGGCCAGCAAAGTAAATAAAATTTTAATTAGTTCCAACATTTTTTAATGAGCTGTTTTTTTCCCCAGATTTTGACTTTTCTTGAAAGCCTGAAAGATGTAACAGTGCTGGATCTCCAGCCATGTAAGGCAATGAATGACGGGCTAGAAGAGGCCGTCACTCTGGCTCAGGCTTGTCCTCGGCAGTCCCATCACCTGCAGCCCAGAGCAAGTCAGGGCCCTTGGCTGCACCATCAGCTTCAGCCCAGAGTAAGGTGTGGCTCTCTCCTACATCATCAAACTTCCCTTGTGGGCACCTAGATACGTTACCTAGATGTGCTTTGCATGGTTTGGAAACTACACTACCCTCCCCACCCCTTTTCACAGAGATCAGTATCTTTCTCTAAGTATCAACAAGCACTTCTAGCCTTTCTGTTCTGTGTCTAGCAGAATGTGTACTTCTGCTGTGTTTTGAATGTTTCTGTTCTCCCCCAATTCACATCTGAACCCCTTATGCATGTATACACACATGCACATGCTCGTGCGCACACGCGTGTGTGCAGACACACACACACACACACACACACACACACACGGTGACAGTGTTAAGAGAGCAATTGCTTCAGTAAGAAGTTAGTTCCTGTAGGCAGAGACCTTCCTAGGAGATGTGCCCTGATAAAAGGGCTCTGAGAGCTAGCTGTTAGCTAGATCCTTCTACCGCGTGAGGGTGCAGTAAGAAGGTGCTGTCTTGTGAACCGGAGACAGGCCCTCACCGAGCTATGAATCAGAGGGGACCACTTCATCAAGAACTTTCCATGTTAAGAGCTGTGAACAACAAAACTAAATCCTTGTTTGTGTGCTGTCCCATTTATGGTACTAAGATAGTCACTTTGCGGCAACCACGCTCCATCTGTTTTTATTTTTGAGATGGCCTCTCTACCAGCTCAGACCACTCTTCTTTCATAACCAAATATGCCTGTTACCATTTTCAGAATGCTTCCTTAAGGCATTAATTCACTTTGGTATAACTGTGCTCCTCCTACAGGGAGGATAGAGTTTACTTTAAGAACTGCTCCCAAAACCAATAGCTAGTAAGGGGCAAAGCCAAGATTCCAACTCGGACCTGCTGATCCACCCAGCAAATGTATCCAATGCCATCCATCAGCTGTGAGGTTTTCTCTGGGAGGAGGGTGATGGAGAGAGGCATCTCTGCCAGCTGGAGCTCCTGTGCATTTGTCAGCCTGCACATCCTTACCCATCACTAAGGCTGTGGGCAATCTCAGCTCCTTCCCACACAGTCTGTGGTTTCTGTGACTACAGCCCAGAACATTCTAGCTGCCAAGCAGTGTCAGAGATCACCTAGTCCAAAACCTTCATCTTACAAATGAAGAAAATGAGGTCACTCGTTCCTGCAAGCTGCTTCACACATCCCTTTAAAGCTGAGAATGTTTATTTTGCCAGCATACATATTGCTGGCCAAGGTGCCATAGGTATTTTGTAATAAATCTTTCAGTAGAGAAGTTTCTAGGTAGTTTTGAATCATCGTAGAAGAAACAGCTAACTACTTCAAAGTTAGTCACCAGAAATAATGCTGGCAGTGAGTGATGTGTGGAAAGAGCTCTTCCATTTCTTAACGTGTTGTGACATTAACTCATGCACCCCCAGAGCTATGCAGGGATCTTATTCAGAAATGATGACTCTTCCAGAACCAACAAAGAGGAAGAAGTGGTTCTACTGTAAACTTCTAGTTTTAATAGATCACCAATTACATAAACAAAAGAGTGCGTGGATGTATTGAACTCCTCGGCAGAATAACAAGTACTGACTGAGATTGTAAGCGTGCAAAAGCAGGAGCAGGGTGGCCTCAAAGTGACTGTCTGAGTACCATGGTGTGCTTGGGAAGAGAGCAAAACTTAATCTCTGCTTGCGCCTGCCACCTACCAGTAGCAGATTTAGCTAATAGTCAATTTTTCAAACCAATTTTCAGATTTTGCAAATAGCAAGAGAAGAATTCTAGCTAAACTTGAATTTCAGATCAGTTCCAGATAATGTTTAGTAAACTATGTCTCATAAATTATTTGGAGCCTAGTTTTATCAAATACTATTCATTGTTGGCAACAGCTCAATTGTTTTTTATTTAACACAATTTCTTTATTGATTCTTTGGGAATTTCACATCGTTCATACTCATTCTGCTCCCCTCCCAGTCCCCCCATATCCTCCACTCACCTCTGCAGTGACTACCAAGAGAAAATTTTGGGAAAAAAAATTCAAACCAAAATAAAACAAAGCAAGCAGGCAAACAAACAAAAGACCTCTTTATTCCTCCATCGTGCCTGCGTCTTCAACACCTCCTCATTCATCCTGGTGGCATTGGGAGTGGCATGCCACACAGTAGACCCTTTTGTCCAATCGGCTTTACTAGAAAATGTTCATTGCAATGAGTCATTGGTTTGACTCAAGGCTTCTGGTTTCTGTGACACCATCCTCACTGGGGCCTCACTGGGGCCTCACTGGAGCTCCTCTGGGATATCCCCCAGCTGCCCCAAATCAGTTGGTATCCTGAGGCTATCGTCCTAAGGGACCAGTCTTTATGAGCTCTAGGAGGTCCTGGATGGGGTAGATGTTTGGCTGTGTGAACCCAAGACCTGACTGTGGGCCAGGGTGGCATCTCAGCTGGTGAGTCCTGGTGCCCATGCCATCAGGGTCAGTTCTCCATTGCCTGTGGTGAAGGATGGGGCCGTCTCTCCCGAGTGCAGGTGTCAGATTTCCCGTGAAGGTAGGGACCAAGTCTCTTGCTGCCGTGTTCAGAGAGAGACAGAAACAGCTTTTGTCATGGCCACAAAAGGGCAGGGATGGCCCACCATGGCCTTCCGATTTAATCACACATGGCTCCTATGGCCTTCTTTGGTGACACAGGCCACAGACCCCAACTGCAGCTAGGCCACAAACCCACACATGACCCTCAGCAGCAGCTTGGACCCAGGCACATCCTGACTCTGAGTGGACACACTGGCCACTCAGATCGTGGTGGCTCTGGCGGTGTCAATGAGCCCTGACAGCAACAAAGCCACAGGTTTTGCTCCCAACCCCAGGCTTCTATGTGATCTTCACTAGCAACACAGTTCTCAGACTTCAAAAAAGACCCCAGCTATGGTAGGACCATGGACATTGTCCTTGGCAGCAGCTGGGTCTGGATGTCACCATGGCCCCAGGTGGCTGTGCAGGTCACTAGATCAGCCTGGTCCCAGCAGCAGTGTGGCCCTCGGACACTTACATGGCCTCAGACTTTGAGCATCCACATAGCCTTTGATGGTAACAGGGACCTCAGACATCAACACAAGCCCTCATCTGTAGCTCTGGCCCGGATGTCACCATGGCATTGAGCATCAGTAGACCACTCAGATCTGTATGACCCTTGGCTACAGCATGGCCCTTGGACAGCAACATGGATTCCACATGGCCCTCAGTGGCAGCAGGAGCCACAGACATCAACCCAGATCCTGGCTGCTGTAATGTCACGGACCCCGACATGGCCCTGGGTGGCAGCACAGGTTACCCAGATCTGTATGGACCCGGCTGTAACATGACCCCCAGACTCATCAAAGGCCACACATTTTGGCCCAGACCCCAGGTCTCTGAGTGGGTCCTGGTGGCAACAAGGGCCATGGACGTCAACACAGACCCCGACTGCGGTAGCCACCCATATTGGCATGGCTCCAGAGATAGTTCGGCCCTCAGACCCCAACGTGGCCCCAGGTGGTGATCCAGACTCCAAGAATCAGCATGGTCCTCAATGGCAACAAGAGCCACAGAGATCAACAGAGACCCTGGTTACTGTAAGGCCATGGCAGCAGCTCAATTAGAGTCAGCATATTACATGTTATGGTATGTCATGCACCAGTCCATTAGAGGATAGTGCTGGAGATAACGACACCATTGACCAGAAGCAGCTTATGCTGTGGGTGACTCCTGCAGACCTGACAATTGCTCTGCATCCTCTTTATGGGGTCTACTAGTCACTGGCTTGAGTAATAGAAGAAGGTCAGTTGGAGACAGCTGATGCTTCTGAGCACGCTCAGCTTTTAAACACATCGGCAGCCAGAAGCAAACGTTTGGCCAGCCAAGTGTGTAGAGTCCATGCTGTGCAACTCTCGCCAGGAAAGGAAAACCCGTCAGCTTTTGTCTCCATGTCTCGAAGGTTAAGGATCTCGTCTTTCTCAGTGTTTGATCCCCTTGAAACAATGACAGCAGTTGTGCCCGATGGGAGGTCACCTTATGTATAGACTCAAGTTTCTTGTGTAGTTAAGATACTAGTAATACATGATTGCCGTCTGATTCACAAGAGGAACAAAAATGCAAATATTTGATTTTGTAGCCCAGAGAAACATCAGTGTAGTGGCCAAGGCAAGACTCAGAACTCTGTAGTCACCCACATATCTGTTTGGAAGACATCCATACGTATATCATGTGAAAATGGGAGAAAGAGTAAGTATCTTCATTTTGGAGAATGGAGTTGGTTTGCAGCCCTTAAACAGACTTTATTTGTATTTTTACTTTTCCATGATTGCTGTGAAATATTAAATGATGTATTTGTGTTCCCTCTTTATGGCAAAATGTTAACACAGTTTGGCTTTTAGAGTAAAGGTAAATTTCAACTTTATGCACATAGATACATAATATGAAGATCTTGTGAGACCATGGACACATGTAGACCTTGGTGTTCTCACCTGTGGAATAAACACTAAGTACTGAGACTCTGAACCAGGCATGATGGTGCCTGCCTAAAATCCCAGTCTGGAGAGGCTGAGACAAGAGGAGCATGGCAAATTTAAGGCCAGCCTGGGCTGATTATAGTGAGTCTGAGGTTAGCCCAGACCAAATAGCAAGACCAACTTTCAACAAACAACCAAATGGGAATTCAGCCCTGGGACGCAAAGAAAACTATCAGCAATGATAGTTTTCATGTTTACTGGGTGCATGATCTTCAACAATTGTCAGAACCTTTTAAAGGTTTCTCCCTCTGCAAAACAGAGGTAGCTCTGCTACAGCATCAGTGGGCCATAAGCAAAGCAATCTATGTTAATCATTTGGAAGATCCTGACTTCTAGGGAGTTATCAAAAAAAAGTCACCAATAGTTTTTGCATCTCAAATAATGAATATAACTACCAAATGTGAAGTAATAGAGAAACATGTGGTTGAACCATCAATATGACCATACAAATAACTGGCTGCAAGGAAGATCATGTTAATTTCATTGATAACAATTAGGAAGAATTTAAATGTCCATGAATAGAGTTTCGTCTACTAGTTTATACACAGAGAGAGAGAGAGAGAGAGAGAGAGAGAGAGAGAGAGAGAGAGAGATTAGAGAGAGAGAGAGAACAGAAACACACAGAGACATGAGAGAGAGAGAACAGACACACACACATAGAGACAAGAAAGAGAAAGAGAGAGAGAGAGAGAGAGAGAGAGAGAGAGAGAGAGAGAGAGAGAGAGCTCAGGCACACACAAACAGACAAGAGAGAGTGAGAGAGAGAGAGCTCTCTTTGGACAGTACTCCCTCTTTCACTTTCTAGCTCTTCCACAGTGATTGTATACTAATAGTTAAGCAATAAAATTTCTTTAAAGGAGTAAATTTAAGGTTTTTAAATTCCTAAGAAGAGCCCACCATTATCATGCCGAAGATAGTTCCCATGTCCTTAGGCAACACTTCTGTTCCATCCTCAAAAATCTGTTTCTGAAAAGGATCCTCTGGTCCTTGTGTTCAGGACCAATCAGAGGAGTTAGGTGGGAATACTTGAGTAGTTTTGTTCAAGCAGTGTACCATGCATGGACTTTAAGTTCTATAGAAATTAATAGCATTCTAAGTAAAAACTCATCACACTTAAATGTGGGAGGGTGCATCTGATTCAAAGAACAAAGCAAAGGATGTACGTGAAGAGAAACAGCCAGAAATCGGGATCGAATAGGGACGGGGCAGCATATGGATGGAGCATGAGTGACAGGAACCTTTCCCCCGTAGTTCCATGCAGACCCAGCAGACATACATTGCAACCAAAAGAACATACAAGCTGGGTACAGCTCAGACCATATTGAGATAATTTAAAATTAAGCAAAGTGCTCTTTTTACTTTTGCATTGCCTCAGCAGAGAGGCATCGGTGCTGCAGGAAGATTGGCATCATTGTAAAAGAAATGCCAGGAGAGTTAGCGTTCAGATTCTGAGTTCTAAGAATGGTCTTGATGCTCACTTCAGAGGCAAAATTATGAAAGCCGAAGCTTGAAGGTTTTTTTCTTATTTTAAAGAGGAAAAAAGAGGGTTTTGTGAATCAAAAGGCAAAGCCCTAAAGGAGCTAAGCATGAAATACATCCACCGACAAAGACTGGAAAGAGAACAGAGCTGTTATCGGGTTTTCTATGAGGAGAACCAGCTTATTTTAGATGTCCAGATGCTCAAAAGTGGTTTAAAGAGTTAGGCAGTTTCAAAGTTTTAAAAACATATAGGGCAACTACAACAAAGGGCAAGTATACTGTCCATCACTCATTAAAAAATAATAATGGAGAAACAAAAAGAGAACTAAAAACATATAGAGGTCAAGGACAAAACCCCCAGGACACCTGAGGAGAGGGCTTTCCTGAGGTGATTGCAATAGAACATACAGGTTAAGGAAATCTGTCTCAGGGGAAAGAGGAGGAGGCCCAGACATTTGTAGAGCTGGTTGTAGTCATTCGTGAGTACTGCCACCTGTTTTTCCCTACTATGTCACAACACCAGGGACCGGGCCACCTATGAAGAACTTAAATGTACCGCTTCATGGTTCGGGGGTCCAGTTTGAGACTGGATTGATCTTGTATAGCCCAGGGTGGCCTTGAACTCACAGTATCTGTCTGCCTCTGCCTTCCGAGTGCTGAGAATAAAGGTTTGTGCCACTACTGTCTGGCCTCTATAGCTAGCTTCACACTCTGATCTTCAAGCAAGCTTTATTTGTTAAAGTCCAAAAAAAAAATTATCACCACAATAATCAGATATTGAAGGAAACTGAAAAAGTGAGAGACTTTTGTAAGGATTAAAAATTTCAGCATGGGATTGGTCACATCTAGGGCTCATGTTCTGTCAAGACTGAGTTTTCATGGTGAAGAAAAAGGACATAGTCCTTACAAGATAGTGTGAGTCTTGCCACATGACATTCTAATTACCAACTTCAAAAAGTGTACAGAATAGTATGATTTTGAGGTAGGCATTAATTGCCTAAAGTGTAAGATTGTGGGATAGAAAGAGCCTTCCACTGATATACAAAATTACTCTTTCTACCTGTCCTTTCTTTGATCAAAAATCATGTCAAAAATGATTGTTTGTGACCACAAAAGAGGAGCAGGCTCATTTCATTTGCCCTCCTTATTCACACAGGTAAATGCAAATGGGAACCCATCACACAGTGTTGACTGAGTTTTCTGTCCTGCCTGGTTCCCATAGTTGTTAAGTCCAAAAGATATCACACAGAGGTCTACATTAGTTATAAACTGATTGGCCCATTAGCTTGGGCTTCTTATTAATTCTTATAACTTATATTAGCCCATTATTCTTATCTATGCTAGCCATATGGCTCAGTACCTTTTTCAGCAAGGCAGTCACATCTTGCTTCTTCTGTGATCAGGTCCAGGACTGCTGAGGGAACTTCCTTCTTCCCAGAATTCTCCTGTTCTCATTGACCCACCTCTACTTTCTATCTGGTTGTCCCACCTATACTTCCTGCCTGGCTACTGGCCAATCAGCGTTTATTTAAAACATAATTGAAAAAAATATTAGACCATTCTCCCACACCAACACAGGAATTCCCAAGTGTGCTTGATTGGAAGTCTTCATAGAGGAATGTCATTCAGATTTTTAAAGCCTCCTGAGATAAGAGAATCAAGCTAAATACCATGATTGGAAATACCAGTAAGTTTGGGTGAAGTACTCTCTTCTTAAAGACACTCAAATAGTCTAAGACTCTTGAGCTTTCAGCAAGCCAACTTCTTTACTCAATTTGAGTCAGGAATGGTGTTCTTTGGGCACCAGACCAGCATTCCCAAGAACACTTTGTAATCACAGTCTCTGCAATGTTAACCTCAGTGCCTTAAAAGTATCTGGTTTAGGGGCTGGCAAGATAGCACAGTGGGAAAAGATACTTGCCAAAAAGGCCTGGCAATGTAAATTCAATCTGTACCCATTTGTCTTAGTTACGGCTGTGAAGAGACACAATGACTAAGTCAACTTGAAGAAGGAAGTCTTTAACTGGGGGTTGGCTTACAGTTTCAGAGGGTTAGTCCATCATCATCATGGTGGGGATCATGACAGCTGGCAATCATATGGCAGCTGAGAGCTCACATCTGATCCACAAGGTAGGAGAGAGAGAGAGAGAGAGAGAGAGAGAGAGAGAGAGAGAGAGAGAGAGAGAGAGAGAGAGATTGGGACTCAGACTGACACGGACTTTTGAAATCTTAAATCCCATCAGCAAATGACACCTTCTCCAATAGGGTCACAACCACTTTAACAAGGCCACACTTCCTAATTCTTCCCAAACAGTTCCACTAACTGGGGACCACACATTCAAATATATAAGCCCATAGAGGTCATTCACACCCAATCCACCACACCATGTAAAGGTGGAAAAGAGAGAACTGTGTACCAAGTTGACCTCACCCCTTCACACGCATGTCATGACATATGTAACTCCCCCTGCATACAACACACCCAAACACACACACACACACTGATAATAAGCAACACAAAACATTTTAAAAGTATCTAGTTATAGTGAAAATCATTCTTAAGCGTGAGAGTCAATTATAAACTAATGTCTTCTAATATAGCTGTTAACCGTGACAGCAGATTCCTATGGAACTGTACAAATACCTGTATTGCCATGATAGGGGAAACATAAGAGTTCCCAAATTCTAGATGGATCGAGCATAGAGAAAACAGTAGCATTAGCAGATGTTTGTTATTCAATGTCAAATGCAGTCATCTACTTTGTTATGTAGCATGGATAGCTCAAGAGAAACTCCAAAGGTGTGTATCCAGGAACCAGTGAACAACTTTCCGAATTAAACCTGTGACCGTCTCCCACTGACTAACAATGCAGCTAACCCTGCTTGATTGTGGCTGTTGTTCCCATTAGTGCTGTCAATCCTCTGACTCGTCCACTGGTATTTTCAGAGGTGTGCATGTGATACCCCAGAACATGTGTCATCTTTCTGCAGAAGGCTGAGATGGTCTTTCTTCTCTGAAGACACACTGCTCACAGCTGAGCTGATACACAGAGCCTCCAGGGAGGCACGAGAAACCCCTACAGAGAGGGGAAACTTGAGGTGCCCTTGGGAAGCTGAGAAACCCCTACAGAGAGGAGGGAACTTGAGATGCTGATCATTTCCATGAGTAAAAGGTCTGAGTGATGTTTATTACAAGCATGCAAAGCAATGACATAAAATCAATCCAAAATTTAAATACGACCAGATGAATATTTTCTAAGAAAAATAGATCATTCTGTCTCATTTATGATTACTGATGGAAATAATCTTTACCGGGAATGTATTCTCAGATGTAAAATATAGTCGTTCTGGGACAGAACATGTCATCAGTGGCCATTAATGAAATCCCAAAGGTACGTTGTGAATCTTAACTAAAAAAACCACTGGCCTTGCTGGGGAGGGGCCTGGCTTAGTAGTAGAGCACTGGCTTAACGTGGGTGGGGCTCCGGGCTCAATCCTCAGTACAGAAAATAAAGAAGAAAGTAAGAAAATCTAGATGTTAGAATCAAATTAAAGAATAACAAAAGCTGATAATTTTTGGGAAATAACTGAAGTTATGAATAATAATGCTCTATTCTTGTGTGATGTCATGGAAAGAGATATGTCATGAACTTTGAGGACACTGGTGCCTCTTTAGAAACTTCACACACTGCATGAAATTTCTGATATACTTAACTTAATAACATTTGCCTAGATAAGGCAAAATATCAGGAAATTTTAGCTTGGTTAAGATGGCATCATGGGTTACTGGGGAGTGATAGGTATCCAGGTAGATTATGCAAATGATCAAAGACAACCTTCTAGCTTTTAGTAAGAATGAACCAGTACTCCAAAGAAAAGATGGCTGGCTGCAAAAATGAGATCATCAAAGACTAATGTTGTACTATATGGTATCTGATGCTGCAGCTGTAATTGAAAAGCCTATGAAGAATCCCATCAACCCTTGGCTCTGACCACAGCAAAGTTCTATTTATACAATTTCAAAGTAATTTCTATACTCATATACATTTCTTTTTTCATAAAAACAAATTTTTACTGATTTTTGGGAATTTTACATCATGCATTCCAATCCCCTTTATTTCTTAATCCCCTCATATCTGCCTTTTACCCTTGCAGCATCTCCCCACAATAAAATTTGTAACAGGAGTTATGAACATCAAGAAGACCCTGGCTGCCATAGAGCCACAAACTCAGATATGACCCTTGGCACCTTAGGCCCAGACAATACCATGACCCCTGGTGGCAGATAAATTTCTTAAGGAATAACTAGGAATGTCAAAGTGCACAATTCCATTAACAGAAACAAACACCTGTAGCCCCTCTACTATGTAAAAATTAGAGGCAGAAAGTGGGTTTAATATATAGTCAGGAATTAATGTTCAGTCTGTGTCTTATATATTCCAAGCTGCTAATGAATACCCATCAATTAACTCAATTTAGTATCAGTTGAAGATTTTAAATTACCTAATGATCTTGAAAATTATCTTTGAGGTATATGCTATAAAACATAATTATTGTTAAATGAGTTTTGTTATAATAATTATTCAATTGGGTTAAATGCAAACTCACATTTTGTATGATAATATACATGAAACAGAAGTGATAGGAACTTTTTTAACCAATAAGCTTATATAAGTTTAGGAAGAACATACCTTCCTAAAGGTATAAAGTGAAATCTAGGAATAATTCATACTCCAACACTGAACAATAATAGAATGTGCGCCTTTTTATAAAAGTTATTAACTAGCTTAATACAACAAATTTTCCTAAATTTGATGTCTTAAGACATTTCTATAAAATTAATTTTTAGGTCTTTAAATTACTTGTTTATTAAAGTGGACTATAATAATAAGTAAAATTTGTTATAGTTTATTATAAAATATAATAAGTAAGCATATCATGAAATTATATTTTAAAATTAATTAAAATGTAATTATATTACTCCCCCTTCAGTCTGTTCCCTCCAACCCCTTCCATATTCCCATTCCCTCTCAAATTCGTGACCTCTTTTTTAAAATTATTACTGTTATATGTGATATATATATATATATATATATATATATATATATCCAAATGAATGCACAAATGCAACCTGCTGGGTCTATCTAGTTATTTGTGTTAAAAGTTTTTAGAGTTGATCACTTGGCATTAGATAGCCATTTATGAGGCTCATCCCTGGGGAAGACTAATTCTCTTTCAGTAGTCATTAATTGCCCATAGCTCCTTATTGCAACGATATGGGGAAATGAAACTTGTTCGCTGTTGGTGGGATTGCAGACTGGTGCAGCCACTCTGGATATCAGTGTGAAGAATTTCAAAAAGATAAAAATATCTCCAACATGACCTAGATTGACCACATCTTAGTATCCACTCAAAGGACTTGACATACTACTTGACAGGCACTTGCTCAGCCGTCTCCATTGTTATGCTACTCATAAAAGCTAGGAGATAGAAACTCCCAGAATGATGAATAGATGATGAAAATGTGGCACACATACACACACGATTGAAGGTTATTCAGCTCTAAAGAAAAATAAAATCATGAAATTTGCAGGTAAATGAATGGGACTAGAAAATATTGTATCGGATGAGGCAATACAGACTCAGAAAGACAAATGCTTTGTGTTCTTGCTCATCTGTGGTTCCTAGCTCCAAATCCTCTGCTGTAATGATACGGCATGGAAACCAGAGAAAGCAGGAAAATGAAAAGGGGGCTATAGGGTGGAAAGGATCTCTAGAAAGAGGGAGAAGAAGCCGGGCTGTGGTGGTGCACGCCTTAAATCCCAGCACAAGGGAGGCAAAGGCTGAAGGATCTCTGTGAGTTTGAGGCCAACCTGGTCTACAAGAGCTAGTTCCAGGACAGGCTCCAAAGCTACAGAGAAACCCTGTCTTGAAAAACCAAAAATAAAAAATAAAAAAGAAAGAAAGAAAGAAAAAGGAAAGAAAGAAAGAAAGAAAGAAAGAAAGAAAGAAAGAAAGAAAGAAAGAAAGAAAGAAAGGGGGAGAAGAGGACACATGAGATATGAACAGGAAAATGAAAAAATCGGGGAGATGAGGTTAATTCAGAAATAAAAGGATGCACTGATATGAACAAGGAAATGGAAATATTGGGGAAGCAGGTGATCGATGCAGAAGGAAAGGGAGGAAGAGGGATAAATAGCACTAAGGATATTTTAAAGCCATAGGGAAACACTTTATATTTACCTAAAATTACATATAATGTAAACAAGCATCTCTCTCTCTCTCTCTCTCTCTCTCTCTCTCTCTCTCTCTCTCTCTCTCTCTCTCTCTGTGTGTGTGTGTGTGTGTGTCTGTGTCTGTGTGTGTGTGTGTGTGTGTGTATGGTTGTTTTTAACACACTGAAAGTTTGACTTCTGTTGGAGATGGAGCTGCTTGTTCATCCAGGCCACCCAACTAGCTTAGATTCGAAATAACCACACAGAAACTGTATTAATTAAATCACTGCTTGGCCCATTAGCTCTAGCTTCTTATTGGCTAACTTGTACATATTAATTTAACCCATGTTTATTAATCTGTATATCGCCACGTGGCAGTGGCTTATTGGTAAAGATTCAGCAAATGTCTGACTCTGGCGGGGATGCTCCATTGCATCTCCATCTGCCTCTTCTTCCCAGAATTCTGTTTAGTTTTCCCTGCCTAGCTCTGTTCCCCAAAAGCTCTGCTATAGGCCCACAGCTGATTCCTTTATTCACCAATGAAAGCAACACAGACAGACGACCTCCTACACCAGTCTTCCTTAATTTCTGGTACATTAGGCAAATGCAATTTAGATAAGGATTTATTTTTCTTTAATTCAATTAAAATATATTTCCTTTAAAGAGATCTTATAATCTATCATGAGTGCCTTGCAGAAATAAAAGTATTATCCAGCCACACAGAAATAAAGGCATTTATCAATTGCAGGTAAGTAAGTACTCAGACAGACACAGAAGGAAGAGAGCCTTAAGTTTAAATTTTCAGTCCTGGATCAAAAAAGAATGTGGACAAAACTCACCATTTCATGCCAAAGAGCTGTTCTTTTCCAAGTATGAATTAATTGATTTGAGTTCAAATCAGACAAGTAGACAGATACGCCAGGCAGACAGATTAACAGAGCAGATTTTCACTGTCTTCACCACACACAGTTCATGTGCAAAAACCACCAGAAGGTCAGACCATGACTTCAAGAGAAGAAGCGTTTGAAAGCAAGTGTATCCAAAAATAATCTGAATTAAATCCTTGTCATTCTATCGACGGGATGATTCAGACACCCATCTGTTCCCATACAGGGAAGGAGTCCACAGGGATCTGAAAGTGACCTCCATCTCGACTATGTCTTAGAACCAATGTTGCAAAGAGAAAATGCAATCGGCAGCTAAGGAGATGACTGCACCGAGGCTGTGGTGGCTAGAAGAATGCTAATAAGAGAACCCGTGCAAGAAATGGACCCAGGAGGAAGTAGATTTCACAAGAGGGTCACCTATGAGGTTTATGGGCTGATGGAGGAAGATGTGAAGATGGTTCTCACCCTAGTCCCTGAGGAATGGTGGTGATAAGACCTACATCAGCATATAGAGAGTTCCGGATGTAGGATTTCCTGTATGAAGAACGCTTTTCTTCAGAAAGTAAAAGTATTCAGATCACTTAGCCATTGCTACTTTCCAGGGAGCTCAGTGAAGTTGAGCAGCTTGGTAAGCAATAATGAAAGTTGGTTCTTGAACTAAGCCATGCTTACTTGGCATCAGGTTGTTTATGCATCATAGAGATTGACAAAAGACTTGAAACTGGAATAGGGACTCACCTGAAGGAGTATTAGAAGTGGTTCCCCTCCTCCCTGAGAACTAGCTCTCACAGTATCCAAAAGTTCTACTCACGACCCAAAGAGAAAAGCAATCAACTGTCTTACCCATTTTCGAGGAGGAAGCTGGAGCTGCTGGTTTTTTCACACACTGGTCAATCATTTGTAAATGCTTATACTTTACCTGGACAAAAGCTCAGCCATGTCTCTGACCCACACTCAGAGTCCTTGACATGGTTGTGATTGTGTTAATACACATCTACTCACAGCTACCCCTGCTACCCACTGTGTGGCAAATATTTTGGCTTCTGAGCTATCTCCCTAGTCTAGCAAAAAAAAAAAAAAAAAACCACAAGGACAACAAAAATTAAAAGTAAAACATTAATAGGCAGCTATTGTATACAGAAAATGGAATTTATGAAAGAGGGGCCTTGAATGATCAACAAATAAGACAAGAGGCATGAAGTTGTTATCAATATGGAGAATACAAATTATAATTAAATAACATAACATGTGGCAGCTATATAGTTGGGAAATTAAAGTATCTTAGAACACAACATTTTGGTGAGAATGTGGAAGAGCCAGAAATCTACACTAACTTATTGACATATACAGCTATATAACAACTCAGTAAAATCTGAGTTAGCACAGCTAGAGGGCAATTATAATTTTGCAATCTAGCATTAAACAGGTATTTGAAAAAAATATTGGCACATAGATATGGATATTTGTTGCAATATATTTGAAATAGTAAAAAGAATCGTTAGCTCTTTTTAAAAAAAAAAGATGGATATGAGTGCTCTATTGACTTTATGACAGAATCCCACTATAGATGGTTGTGAGCCACTATGTGGTTGCTGGGAATTGAACTCAGGACCTCTGGAAGAGTGACCAGTGTTCTTAAAAGCTGAGTCATATCTCCAGCCCTAGTAGCTCTTTTTAAATCTGTGCTAGTAGGATAAATCAATCATGACACATTTTATTTCAATATCCATCTTCCTTTAGTGCTTATTCACCTATAATTTCCAGATCTCCACTTCCAGGCATCCAGTGAGACTGTAATTACTTATCTGTAGTCAGAGGCTGCTTGTTCATTTCCCGGCCACCCAGACCCAGAATAACCACTCAGAACCTGTATTCAACTCCATTAAAGATTCTAGTAGGATATAACATTGTGAGCATTGTAAGCAACTTCCAAAACTCTAGAATTTACACAAACATCTTGCTGCCTGAACAGTCACTCAAAGTTCTCCTGTAACATCCTTCTTCAGCCTACAGTCCCATAGTGTCTGGCAGACTTTTCCATGAAGCATAAAATTTCAAAAACAGTTCTACCTATATTGGCAGTTTGTAAGTCACTTTCTTCTGTGTCCTGCAGAATTTCTGACAGACTCTTTCATGAAGAAGAAACCCCGAAGGCCACCCAGACCTGAAATAACCACTCAGAAACTGTATTAATTAAAACACTGCTTGGCCAATCACTTAAGTATATTGCTAGCTAGCTCTTATATCTTAAATTAACCAATTTCTATTAATGTATGTATCTCCATGTGGATGTGGCCTACTGGTAAGTTTTCATCCAGCATCTGTTTTCTGTCTTCTGGGGCAGCTACATAGGGGCTCTTTTTGACTCCACCTACTCTCTCTTCCTCTGTCTGCTTGGATGTCCTGCCTTGCCTTATTCTGCACTGCAATAGGCCCAATGCAGCTTCTTTATTAACCAATGGTATTCACAGCATGCAGAGGGGAATCTTCATCACTTATCAGTTTCAAGACTGACTATGGGAATTGCTTTTCCCCAAAGTAATAAGAACAGAGGCAAAGATGGTCATTTCTAGGTAGAATCTATAGGTGAATACAGAATTTACCACCTATATAGAAGCATTAAGGTGAATGTGGAATTTGCCACCTACTTTCTGACTTTTAGAACATATTTTCATAGCCTGAAATGAAAACTCAGTTAGCCCTGGATGTTGCATGACTATGATAAACAAGACCATCATGGCAGTTTGTAATGGACATGTATTATAGCATGGCTGAATCATGAACTTTACTGTTGTTGTTTTCACAAAGGACATCATTGATTCCCAGAGGATCACTTGGGAAATGGGGCAGAGGTTGCAAAAGACTAGAGCCATGGACACAACACAGAGGTTTGAGATATCTGCCTCCTAGAATTCATATTGAATCTTTCAAAGACTACATTGAAGAGAAACTGAAATAGACCGGACTTCATGGAGATTGTAACCCAATTATAATATAGCTGAATCTGTAATTCAACTAAGGCGACTTAGGGTAGTTAGTATATCCCTAGACACATACCACAACAACTTCAAGAGACTCTAGAGCAGTGGTTCTCAATCTGTGGGTTGTGACCCCTTTGGGGGTCAAATCCTATACATCAGATATTTACATTACAATTTATAGCAATATCAAAATTACAGTTATGAAAAATCAACAAGAATAATTTTATCTTTGAGGGTCACCATAACATGAGGAACTGTGTTAGAGTCACAGCCTTAGAAGGTTGAGAATCACTGATCTCGAGGAGGAGGGCTTATGCTAAAGCTCTCACTGATCTCTCCTAGTGCAGGACTGCAACTCTTGGTCCTTAATCAAAGGCATCTAAGGATGAAAGGGAGAAAATAAATGTTACAAGACGAAGTTCTGGCTCACTGCTGATGTGGAAAGCCCTGGATCTCTCAGGACAATCCAGTGCTGTGTACATCCGCACATCCTACACACCCCTCTACAACCCTGATTCTAACCAGCACAATAATCTTTGGTACCATGTCACAATGATAAACCCAAGGGCTGTGGGAGAAGAACTTCCAGGTTCTTGAGTAGAGCTGCACCCCAACATCTGTGGGAAGAGAAGCACCGCGGAGCCTTGGTTTCTACTTAGGATGCTGACATGAGGTAAACAATGCTGTTGGGCACCCAGCATGAATTTGAATGGGATATCTCCAAAAGGCCTCGCAGTGATGGTCCACCTAGCTTTCAGACAGCACAAAACATGGCCAGAGCTTCTGAACAGACATCAGATACCCGCAGCGGTCGATGGGGAACAGCCTCAGTCTGAAATAATGTATGTTGGAAAAGGAAAGGAGTCAAAAGCTCCTTGAGAAAATTCTAGTTGAATATAGGATTGTTTACATTGGCTAGAAAATGTGCTACTCGAGGAGTTTCTCCATGAACACCTGAGGCTCAGGTATTCTCAGCATCAGGGAAGAAGGAGGTATCTTTCCAGGGTTTGGCTGCCATCCCCACTCTGCTCTCCTCCAATGACAACTACATGCTATAATTCATACGCTGAAACCTCTGTGCTCTTATAATGGAAATAATTCAGCTGCTGGCTGGTAGGTAAGCACCTTGGACTGTCAATTTTTCATGTAAAGCACCTATTCAATGTATTTCATTCTTCATCACTTTGTACTGCTGAACTTAAATCTTCTCCTTTGCACTTTTGTTTGCTTTTACAAAATCCACTTTATTTGCCCTAAATCTGTGTCTGTCTTAAAAGACTAAAAACAGGAAAAATAAATAAATCTTTACCTCCATAAATAACTTGAAAAATTCAAGAGTCAGTAGCAACAGAGAAAACAAAATTAGAAATTTGATTTGTCAAATAACTTAGAAAAGAAAGAGTTTTTTTTTGTCTTACAGGTTTTATTTCATTAACAAGGAAGCCAAGACAGGAACCTGGAGACAGGAACTGAAGCAAAGACCAAGGAGGAACGCCGCTTAAGGACTTACTTCTCATGACTTGTTGAGTTCTTTTTCTTATATAACCCAGAACCACCTGCCTAGGGGCAGTAGCAACCAAAGTGGGCAGGGCCCTCCCTGATTGGCCCTCTCACATCAATCGTAGTCCAGAAAATATTCCACAGTCATGCCCAAGCTATTATGGTGATGGTATCTTCTCAATTGAGATCCCCATATTTCCAGATGACTCTCTTTTGTGTTAACAGAAAAACAAGCATCACAGAGAGTGACCAAAACTAATGCCCCCAGTAAAAAGGCTGTGGACAACTTGTCCTAGATGCTTATAACATAAGGAAATGTTTCATTTCTGTGGTATCTTCCCCCTCAAAGCCATGTCTCCAGGCACCATGAGTGAAATGTCAAACAAACCCAGATTAAAGGATATTTTATAAAATACCTCAGCAATACTCAAGCTGCCAGCATTCTTGAAACCAAAGACTAAGAAATTGTTTCAAATAAGACTAAGTAAACACATGATGAAGTGTGTTGTGCTAGACTGACCATAGAACACAAACATCTCCTAAGTCGAAAAAGGAAGTCCAGTGTACCAATGGTAATCATTTTTGGCTCTGAAAACATACCAGGATTATGTATCAAGAGAAAAATAAAATGAGAAACCTATAGGACCTGTTATGACTATCCACTCTTTATGCACCTATGTTTAAGTATGAGGAAAAATACATTGAGATGTTATTCTACATTAGCATGAATGTTTAAAATTAAAAATAGTGAAACTTATTTCAAGGTCTGAAGATGATTTATTAAGCTAGATGTCATTAAATATTACTTGTCTAACTATAAATTAAAAGTAAAGTTGTACACGTATCAAAGAAAAACATTGGCAATAATTGGTTAAAGTTGAAAACTCACATGCCATTTGTCCCAGAAATTCTAGGGGGTGTAGATCTGAATAAATGTAATGCTGTTATAAACATTGCTGAGCAAATGTCCTTGTGACATGATTGAGGATTCTTTGGGTATATGCCCAAGAATGGTATTGTTAGATCTTGAGATAGATTGATTTCCAATCCAAAGTGGCTGTATAAGTTGTACTCCTACCAACAGTAGAGGAGTGTTTCCCTTACTCCACATCTTCTCCAGCATAAGCTGTCATCAGCAATCTTGATCTTAGCCATTCTGACAGGTATAAGATGATATAGGTGTAAGTTGATGATTCACATTTCTCTGGTGGCTAAGGATGTCGAGCAATTCCTTAAATGTTTTTCGGCTACCCTATAGACTACCCTAATTGTCATCATGGAACCTTCATCCAGTAACTGATAGAAGCAGATGCAGAGATTCATAACTAAGCACTGGGCAAAGTACAGCCAAAGAGAGAGAGAGAAGGAATTATATGAACAAAGTGGTCAAGATCATAATGGGGAATCCCACAGAAACAGCTGATTTAAACTAGTGGAACCTTGTTGATTCTGGACTGACGGTGGGGGAATTTCATAGGACCAAACTAGTCCCTCTGCATGTAGATGATAGTTCTGTGCCTTGAACCATCTGTGGGGTCACTGACAGTAGGACCAGGATTTATCCCCAGTGCCTGAACTGGGTTTTAGGAACTCATTCCCTATGGAAGAATATCTTGTTCAGTCATGATACCGAGGGCTGGGTAGGGAGGGGCTTGGTTCTGCCTCAACTTGTTGTGCCAGACTTTATTGACTCCTCATGGGAGGTCTTACCCTTTCTGAGGAGTAGATGGGGAGGTTGGGAGAGAAAGGTGGTGGGGGCCCCAGGGGAAGGGAGGGGGTGGGAACTGTGGTTGGTATGTAAAATGAAAAAAAATTTGAATAGAACTATGAAAGAATTTTTTAAAAGAAGAGAATTTAAAAATAAGATTAGTAAATAGTTACACATTCAATGCAATCTCCATCAAAATTCCAATGTCATTTTTTATAGAAACCAAAAAGGCAATCCTAGAATGCATAGAGAAGCTCAAAAGATACCAAATAGTCAAAGCAATCCTATGCAAAAAGGGAAATGCTAGAAATACATAATACCTGATTGCAAACTGTAGTACAGACACACAGATCAAATGAATAGTAGTGGGCCCAGAAACAAACCCACACGGGTACAGCCACTAGACTTTTGAGAAAGCTTTCAAATACATACATTGTTTGAAGAATGACACCCTCCTCTAAATGTAGTGACAGGAAAACTTCTACATGATAGTCACACACAGAAGGGTAAAACAAGATCCCTCTCTCACTCTGTACAAACAGCTATCAGGGTAGATAAAAGATCTTAATGTAAGCCTTGACACTTAGAAAACACTAAAAGAGAGCATGGGTAAAACTCTTCAAGGTGTAGGTGTGAACAAAGACTTTCTGAAGAGAGATTCAAAACACAGGGAAAATTATGAAAACTATCAAATAGTAATATATATGTATATATATGTAAAATCATATGCTTGTGTTTATATGTGGAATATGCTTCTGTGTAGCAAAAGATAAGCAGTGTGAATAAATAACCTACAAAATGGGGGGAAAGTCTTTGCCCACTTGACATCAGATATGAAATTAATATCTACAATACATAAATAACAGCAAAAATTAAACACCAACAGAACAAATCATCCAATCAACAAATGGGCTAATGACTGAAGAGATAATTCCCAAAAGAAGAAATAAATTATTCAACAAATATTTGGAAAAGTGCCCCAAATCCTTGACCATCACAGAAATGCAAATTGAATCTGCCTTGGGCTCCCATCTCACTCAGAATGTTAAGGTTGTGAAGAAAGAGGAATAATTAAACATTGCTGGTGGGAATGCAGCTGATGTGGCCACCATGGAAACCAGTGTGGGGCTTTCTACAGTCTAAGACTAGAACTAGTACAGGAGCCAGCTTCAGCATCCCTGGTCATAGAGCCAATATATGCTAGATCAGAATATCACAGTGATGCTCGTACCATTCCTAAATTGCCACAACATTCACAAAATCCAAGCGATGGATGGATCTGCCTTTGGGATGTGTTAGGCTAAAGGTGGCACAGTGATCGCAGGAATGGTCAACAAATAAATGGTCCAGCCTGAGACCCACGCCATGAGAGTAAGCCCACCTCTGGCACCACTCTCAGTACAGTGCTAGGACCCTAAGACTGGATGGCTCAGAGACCTAGGATAGAACCAGATACAAGTGGAGGTGGGAATATGTCAATGTAATGATGTCTAATAATATTCTGCTATACTTGGTAGATTGGTGACTGCCCCAGTTGTCATCAGAGAGCCTTCATCCAGTAACTGATGAAAACAGATGTAGAGACCCCCAGCTAAACCTTAGGCTGAGCTCAGGGAATCCTGCTGAAGAGAGGAAGAAAGGATTGTAAACGCCAGAGGAGTCAAGGACATCACAAGAAACCCCACAGAAACAGCTAGCCTGGGCACGTAGGAGTTCACAGAATCCAAACAGACAAGCAGGGAGCCTGTATGAGACCCATCTAGGCCCTCTACATATAATTGACAGTTGTGTAACTTGGTCTACTTGTGGAACTCCTAAGAGTGGGAGCAGGGGCTGTCTCTAATGATTTGACTGGCTTTGGGAACCTATTCCTCTTACTGGGTTGCCTTGCCCAGCATTACAACAAGAGGAGGTACTTAGTATCACTGCACCTTGGTACGCTTTGCTTTGTTGATACCCATGAGAGGCTTGCCCCTTTCTGAACAGAAGCAAAGGAGTGGAGGGGGGGCATAGAAGGGAGATGGGGGAAGGAATTAGTGGAGAGGAAGGAGGGAAAGCTGTAATTGGGATGTAAAATAAATAAATTTAGTTTTAAAAAATAAATGGAACGTGTTTCACTGTGTTAAGTAAAATAAGACAGACTCAGACAAATATTTTCTGCTTTCTACCATCTATGGAATCTAGATTTAAATGTGTGTGTTTAAACGGCTCTTCCCTTCCAGAATCTAGCTACTTGTCCTTTATCCTATCAAGTGTGGTTTAATAATGTAAGAAGTGGCTTGTTTCTGGAATGAAGCAGACAGCATTGACAAGCTGTCCTATCACTCTTGGAGGTGCAGTTGTACAAGACTTAGTAAATTCATTCGTAGAAATAAAATATTAGGGATCACTGAATGAAAGTGTATATGCAGGGAGATTATGAAAGTCAAACATGGACAATGAGAGGGAAAATAAAGATAACTAAAGGGGGAATAAAAGGAGGAATTGAATTCATGTAACAATAAAACAGAAATTAGAGATGATCTGGGCAAAGGAAGGGGACCAGCAAGATGAGAGCAAGGGGGTGGGGATCACAGTGGGTAAGGGGATGAAGAAGAACAAAGTATAGATTTGATCCAAGGTGGCAGCTCCAAAGAGCCCAAGAGACCCATGGAAGTTGCAAGGGGAGACATGGCAGCTAAGGAAGAGTCTGCAGAGGCCCCATTATCTCCATAAATCTTTTTTTTTTTTTCAAAAACAGCAGGTCTCATGGGAAGATGGTTTTTAAAAGCAGTCACATAAAGTTGGAAGGAAAGAGGGCAGAGCAGAGCTTTGAGCGTGGAGGGATGGGGTGGAGAGTGACAGGAGACCCAGCTGTTGCAGTTGAGTTCACTGCTTGCCCTGCCGAGAGAAGATGAGTGCGGAGCCCACAGACCACAGTCTTGATGGTACTGGCCACTTGGTGAGTCGTCAGGGTGGTCAGCATCCAAGCCAGAGAAATGTGCATCTACCTGGAACTCTCTGGGTCCCTGTCCCCAGACACTCTGATCAGCCACAAGGTCACCCTGACACTGGGCAACAGCAGAATATCCCACAGGAGTCTTGCAATAGTTCAGTATTTATGGTGTTTCAGAAATCAAAAAATCTTGAACCAGACCAAAAACTCATCGCAGTAAGTATTTGCATGCCATTACCAAGTAGGGCCAACAGGGAGGTGTGCAGCAGCCTGGAACTCAGAGTAGGCTCTGCCCCCAACTTGCTGCCCCACTGCACAATTGCCCTGTCTCTGAGCAACAGCAGGCTGTCCAAGATGGAGGATGGTTCATTTTCTAGATTGGGCCTCATCAAAGATCTCCATGATCGTGCTGCTGGTGGGCAGTGTGTTAGTGGGTATGCCTAGTGCTTCCTTCTGAGGCCATGCTGATGTCTGCGATCTATGCCGCCACAGGAGGTCATGTTGAGGTCTGTAATCCATGCTGCCACCAGGGTCCATGTTGATGTGCATGGCCTGTGCTGCTGCCTGAGGCCATGCTGGTGTCTGTGTCCCGTGCTCCCACCAGAACCCATGTGGAAGTCCATGGTTCATGCTATTGCTGACTGTGAAGGTCAAAAGTCGATGACTCATGCTGCTGTGAAGGTTAAGGAAGATTTTTTTGTAGTGGTACCAATGACTGCAGAGTCACAGTTGAAAATGACACCCTCTCCCTCCTGTATAAAAGAAAGAGTCTAGACAGGAAGCCTTTGAAGACAGTCCTTAAAACTGCAGCAGGGATGCTGAATTGTAGGTTTTCACTGTTGATGCCTCCTGGAAGGGGTTGAAGACTCAGTTATCTTTAAAGGGCTTGCCACTGGGAGTTTGACCATGCTCCTATGAATACACGGGCAATAGGAATTGGACTTGGTGTATTTTTTCCTTTGGGAGAGAGAGCACAAGGGTGGGGAGCTGAACCTGGGAGGAATGGGAAGTGAATGTGATTGGGGTGCATTGTGTGAAATTCCCATATAATGATGCATACATGTAAAAATCCCTTCCTTGAACCCATCACTTTGTTTGTTAACATATAATAATTAATAATAATAATAATAAATGATGGAGGAGAAGAAGGAAGAAAGAAGGATCATGATGGTGATGGTGGATTGTTTCCATAGCCATGGCGGAGGAATAATATGATATAGAAACTAAAGGCTGATTTATGGAATTGCCTCAGGAGAAAAGGGTTTAGAAATAAGATCACGGGATAAATATCCAGTTGACTGGAAAACCAAATTTCAGTGCTAGAAGTCAGATTTGCTCTGGGACTCAGGATTTCTTTATATATGAGTTGGTCTCACATCTACCCAGCAGGTTAAAATGCGATCAAAGAAAATACCCCAATGTTCTGTTGTAATTCTCTGCTGTTATTAATGGGGCACAGGTGGATATAGTCCAATGATGAGGGTCGTCGGGAAACCTGAAGTTGGATATTTCACCCTGAAAAGTTCCAGTTGTCCAAATCCTGCTCCAACTACGTCTACACAAACAGAAACTGGCCCTTCATCCTCTCGAGGGTGATTTAATAATGTAAGAAATTACCTGTTTCTGGAATTAAGCAGACAGTATTGACAAGGTGTCCCAAAGCTCTTTGAAGTGTCAACTGCTAATTGCGCGAGACTTAGTGAGTTTGTTCATAGAAATAGTGTTGGGAGTCACAGAATAAAAGCGCTCTCATTCTGAGCTTTGTTATTGTTGTTACAGAGATCACACGCTGACTCCAAGCTGACCATGAAAAGGACCTGACTTAGACTAGAACAGACACATAAGTCTTCTGCTTTTAAATCTTAAAAATAATGGCTCAGTTTTGGTCAGTTTGAGACGAACTGACAAGCAGAGCAACGGCTAAAGCTCAGCTATGAACTCCTGTGAATATGGTTTCCTGTTACTTCCTTAGTTTTGTGGGAATTCAGTGGTCAGTGGTGGGTGAAAGGAGCTCTTGGCCTTTCTGTCGAGAGTATTGCCTTAGTATTGAAGTCAGTCCAACAGATCATGAAGGCATTTTCCTGGGGAAAGAACAGTCCAGCGCCAAAGCCTACCGGCTGACACACAAGGCGCTCTGTATGTCCTGCTACGGTATTTTCTACTGTATCACTGGAGCTACACATAACAGGACTAGCTACAGTCTCTGCTGTGGCTTGAATATTCTTTCCCCTATCTGAAATTCATGTTGAAGTTCAATGCCCACTGTGAAGAATTAAGATAGGAAACTCAATCTGATCATGGTATTTCTGTGTGGGGCCTTTGGGAGGCAATTAAGATCAGAGAGGACTGTCAAACTCCAGCTTGATGTTGGTGGCTTTGTAATGAGAGAGAAAGAGCAGAAGATCAGACACGTATGGACTCTGTCTGTCCCTCACCCTGTGACGCCTGCACCAATTAGCACATTCTCAAACAAGAAAGTCATCCCTGGATGCAGGTCCCTGACCTTGAACCTCCAGATCCATGAACAAAAATAAATCTCTTTTTACGTAGTTTACCAGTTCTATGTCAGTAGCAACAGGTCAAGACAGTCTCCCAAATGTGACATTGAGGGATTGCTTTGGAAAGTCCAGTGAGTCGTAAACAAGCATCAAGGACCTGTCTGCTTACAAACACGCTTATCCTGCCGGAGTAAGTTCCTTCTTGGTAAAGAGTGCAACCTGCTTATCTAAGGTGCACATGGTTGGGGTCTTAAATCTCATATTTACGGAATACAGAGGGAGAATAAGTTAACACTTAAAAAGTAAAATGAGAGGAATAGTCGTGTGTGTATGTGTGCATGTGTATGTGTGTGTGCTTGTGTGTGTGTGTCTGTGTGTGTAAATGTGGGCAATGCCTAAGAAACCTAGAAAATGACCAAGAAAGGGTAAAAAACAGGCAATAAGAATGGAAAAAGGATAGGGTAGGTGAAAAGTAGCATGGGACATGAAAGACGAAAGGAGACTGGGAGGTTTAGAAGGGGGTACTGGAAGCAAGGGAGGGTCTGCTGTGAGGGAGATGAGGGAAAGGGGAATCTGCTAAAACCACACACACATGTTCGTGGAAAATGACAAAATGGTAGGAAATACCTGGTATTCTAAATTTAAAAATGCACAAATTAGGTTGGAATTAGAAAGCAATAATAATTTTTTTAAAAAAAGTTTTAATTTCCAGGAAATAGGAAAGAAGATTTCAGGATCTGGGGGAAGTAGACAGCAAGCATCACCAACAGTCACATAAAGGTACTGTTATTTTTGTTAATGGGTCTGGAGGTTCAAGGTCAGGGACCTGCATCCAGGGATGACTTTATTGTTTGAGACTTGTTAATTGGTGCAGGCATTACAAGGTCAGGGACAGACAGAGTTCTGTTATGATGAGTGGTGTGCAGGGGATGACTGACGGCTCCCGCAGAGGAGGGAAGTGGCATGTCGGAATCAATAATGTACAGACAAACTGCTTGCTCATTTTAAATCGCTTACCCAAATCTCTGGGCTCTTCCCATGCAACTGCCTCACTGGGAGCTTCAAGAATGCCTCAAGATATTGCCTGAGGATGCTCCAAGTGGGAAACTCCCAGAAGGCACCTTCTACTCAGTGGATAGCATTATCAAAGTGGAGTGAAGGACAAGGGAGAAGTGGAGAGCTGTAGCAGAACTCCATAGCAGACAAGAAACCTCGGGAAAATCATTCCCTGTCTATAAACAGAAAGCTAAAGGAAAGACGCCAGAGGATCAAAGAGGAATTTCAGGGAGTGATGCCTGAATTCCTAAAATGAATTTGACTACACCGAAGACTAACAGCGATTCATCTAAGGTCCGTGGCAGGGCTTAGGCAGGACAAAGAGAACCTCAAGACGTCCTTGTCATTGATCTACTCATGAGCTAGTAATAGAAACAGAAATTTTCTAAGGTGAGTGAATTATGTTATTTCCTGTCC
Organism: Alexandromys fortis; assembly: GCF_014885135.2. Taxonomy (NCBI): domain Eukaryota; kingdom Metazoa; phylum Chordata; class Mammalia; order Rodentia; family Cricetidae; genus Alexandromys; species Alexandromys fortis. Next base: position 1,099,036 of record NW_026067992.1, read on the forward strand.
CAAGAAATTAGTAAGTTGTAAACAAGGATCAGAAATGAGTATGAAAACCCAAGAATAGAAAACAGTTGTCTTCAACAGCTGTGGCTGGAGAAGGGATGCACTTGGGCGTAGGCCTAGAAATGGGTCCATTTACTGGTGCACCATGGACACAGATGAAACTACAAGTTGAAGGGACAGAAATGACAGAGGCTGAGAGCCAGAGGCATAGACTGCATTTGTAGAAAAACTTTTGCTTGGATGTGGGTTGTGATTTCCATGGAAGCTGCTACTAGGAAATTAGATTGGACTCTGCTATCGAGAGCTATGAGTGTCTGGGTGGGATGCATACAGTGATTTGAAATTTCTGCCATATTCCCTTCTATATGCTCTTATTACTTTGGATACTGTACTGTCACTTTTGTCAGTAGACTGAAATGGCTGATATGAAGTGTCTGTTATTAGCGAGTCAATGCAAGCTATTTCCAGGAAGCTTTTCAGGAGGATAAACGTGTCTAAGATGACGTGGCTGCTAATAGCTCCAAAATACATAACGTAACAAAGGGATTTTTCATCATAGTCTTTTTGATGGGTTTACATCTGGCACCGCTTTTAGTAGCATTGTTAGCACATCTGGAATGACTATGAAGATGTAGTGGAGATAACAGAAAGGTTAGTATTTTCTAAAACTGTCTGGTTGTTCAAAATATCTAAAAATCAGTTTGTTCTGGGATTTATTTAACTAAGTATATCATAGAGTGAGGGGTATAGAATATCATATTTGTATTTAGTCCCCAGAGGTAAAAAAAATGCATTGTGTTTTTTAAAAAAAATATAAAGGATATATAAAGACTTTAGAAAAGGGTCCTTGAATGTTATTGTTAATCTTCTGGGGAAATCTCTTTGGATAGTAAGACAGTAATAGCAAAACCTTTATGTCATTAGATACCACACAGTATTCAAATAGGTACACATTATATTATTCACAAAACAGATTTCCTACCCCAGACAGTGTTTCCCTTGAAAAATTAGGAAGAAAGGTTATGACATAATGTCAAATTGATGTCAGAAAGAAACTCACAGTTTTATGAGCCAACTTTCCCACTAAGAGGTTCACCTCTGAAAACCCTGCTGTCCAGGGAGTTCAAGGTATCTCCACATAGTCCAAATAATCATCATCCTTCCAAGAAACACAAAATACCTTTGTGAAAAGTGCCATAAAACATACTGATGTCGATTTCATTATCATTGACCTTAAAGGCCTCGGCTATTAATAGCACATTTCTGAGACACAGCTATCCAAAATATGGACAAGAGGTTAAGATCTACTGGAATTGTTGAAGAGTGTACAGTATGTCATCCTGAGGTCACAGTTTCTAACTCCCTGACCAAACTACTTGGTGGTTTTTATTCAGATGATTAAAATATGCCTGTAGTTTTTTTCCAATTCAGATCTTTCTATGCCTACTTCCTAACCATCCCTGAAATAACATCCATTACTGAATGACACCAGTCTTCTAATATCATTGTGTACATTCATCTTCATTGTATCTTTCTAAGCAATATAGTTTATATATAAATGTTTCACAGGGTAGGGAGATAGGTCAGTAGTAATGCATTGCTACTCTATTTCGTAGCCTGGAGTTGGGACAGCAGGGCCTAAAAACAAAACTGGCTAAAGTCTCATGCAATAGCAAACTTTATGTAGAGCACAATTTATACTCTGAGCATTAAGAAGAATCACTTCAGTCAGGTTCAGTCACAAAGATAAGTCACATGTGGCAATAAAAAAAGAAACATTTTTCCATAGAGCTATATAAACAAATAACAATTGCCAGATGTAATGAATAATCTGGAGTAAAGTAGTCTAACCCACTACACCTGGATGGGACAGAAAAACACATTCCAAAATCAATCCCGTGTACTTTGAAGAAACTGAACTCACAAGGCTCTTAGTCTGTTTTCTTGGCATTTTCTCACCAGGACTCAGAATTCTCACCAGACTCCATTCTCAGACTGGGTTCCAACCATAAAGTGATTGTCATAGAAGCACAAGAACCCGAATATGGATCCCAGCACCCTCAAAACCTGAGTAAAGTAGAGTGCTCTCAGAGATATAGACAGTTCAATCAATCCCTGGATCTTGCTAGTGGGCTGGCCAGCCTAGTCGAATCAGAAAGTTTCTGGTTCAGTGAGAGGCCCTGTGTCAAAAATAAGACAGAGAGTCATTGAGAAGAACTGCTGACTTCCACACATATGTACACGTACATATACCACACACACACACACACACACACACACACAATTTCTATCATAATACCTCTCTGTAATGAGTCTTTTTTTTTTGTCCTGCCATCTAGCTCCTAAATAATGACACGGAAACTTATTATTAATTATGGAAGCTCAACCTTAGCTTAGGCTTGTTCTTAACTAGTTTTTGTAACTTAAGTTAACCCATTTCTCTCTATTGGCTTGATTAACCTGAATTTTATCATGAACCATCCATCTTGCTTCTTCTCTGTCTCCTGACCTCTCTCTCATTCCTAGATTCATCTCCTACTTCCTTGCTCTCTACCCAGAAATCCCACTTACACCTCTTGCCTAGCTATTGGACATTCAGCTCTTTATTAAACCAATCACAGCAATATATCTTCACATGGTGTACAAATATCCCACAACCTCTCTCCACAGGAATTAACTAATAGTTGTTAAAGCCAGTCTTGTGTTTGGGATAGTAAAAAATATGATGAGAACAGGTAAAATAAATCTCAGTTTATCTTCATTAACTGCACAGATTTCATCTTGACCTGCCTGTGTGCTCAGCAAGGAGGCTTCTCTGGAGGACATTGCCCTGTTCTCTCTCTCTCTCTCTCTCTCTCTCTCTCTCTCTCTCTCTCTCTCTCTCTCTCTCTCTCTCTCTCCTTCTCTTATCCACCCCAAGTAGATATTTGGTTAGTAACTTGTGACATATAAACTGTTCTTTTTCAAGAAGAGTATTTTAACAAGATGGAAATGCAGGAAGCTCTGGACACTGAAGGACTTTGTCTCACGTTCTGATTCTGGCTTTTTCTTTCTCCCAGGGAAATTTAGCTTCTCTCATTTATGCAATGACAACAACAATATAAACAGAAATGAACACGCAGATCTGCTTCACATCAAGGCCTCAGTGGCCAGGTGCTGCTTCTTTTGATTTTGTTATGTTTGTGGTGACTATTTAGTATATAGTAGGAGCTGGTCTCGAGAAAATCAGCAAGAGATGGGTCTGAACCCAGAGTTCTGGTACCCATGCTTATCTGAAGCCAATAGAGAGAACATGGATCACAGCACTCCTAGGGCCAACTTGTGGGGTATGGATGGTGGTGGAATTGTCAACACTAAGGCAGTGAAGAGGAACGGAGAAGAGGCTAAAGCAGAACCTTGAGACTGCAGGACTGAAAATGCAGAAGGCAGAAAATCAAATCTACATCCAAGATTGAATGGGGTCAGGCCCTGGGCAACTGGGAAAGACATTAAAAAGAATAATTTCTTTAGCGGAATCAGAAGCTAGGGAATCCAGGAAAAGATGGACATTGGCAATAAGACTAGGTCTTCCATGAGAACTCTACAGGCTACAAAACATACTGTCACCCATGAGTTCATGGGGAGGTAAAGCCATTACCAAGCCTATGTAACTATCTCAGTCTCCTTCAGAAACTTGAAAATCTTAACCTTTCCATTGATACATAAATTTATAACGTGTGTATTATAGAAATCATCTCACTGTGGTCCTGTGTGTTAAGAAACAGAAATGGAATAATTACCCAGATTTCCTACCTGCAACAAACAGCTCTTATTGGGTTCTTCTCGAAGACTGGGAGCCATAGGCCCCTCCCCCAAGCCCACCTGCACAGTCAGCAAGTCACTCATCAGACCTGACACCCATAATGCCTAATGTTGGCTGGACAGCTGCTGGCCCAAAGCCACCAGGCAGTGCCAAGAAGTTTAATAGAGTGTGCCGAAATACACTCCCCCTATAGCCCCAAATGCTGACTCTTCCCTGCTTGCTAAAGAGGAGAAATAGCCTCTCCCCTGCCAAGCAGGCTATGTCTTGGGAAATTGAGCTCTTGGTCATCCAGGCATTTTAATGGACTCCGTGAATCACTGATCAGCCAAGGAAGACGGTGAAGGAGCCCAAGGTCCTCAGCCTACTGATTGGCTCTTTCAACGAAGACAAATGGAGGTCCGGTCATTGTCAATGAAGCAGCCACAAAAGAGATCATTTTGGTTCACTCTGGCCTCTCTCATCTCAGTCTCTGGGGAGCGTGGAGATAAAAGTCACCATAAACCACATTCCCTCTGAGACAGCAAGAGAGAGTAGGGAAAACAGATGGATTAATTCATCCTGCGACCTTCAGAAAATCTCAACCTTGGTTCATGGAGGAAAAGAAAGCCAAGATGGCTGTAGTCTCACTTTTTGTAAGCTGTAGGAAGGGGCTGAGATATAACACAAACCAGAAACAAAGCCTCTTGGAAGGGAAATTACAGTTCATTACATTTTCAGATTAGAGGTGGAAATCTTCAGGCTAAATGGGACAAAGACAAGAGTATGAGGTTAGACTATTTCTCAAAGTCAGATGTCAAGCTATGGCACGTGACTGTATGGATCCAGACCAAGTCCAAGGTTGTTTAGGTTTATTTAGGGAAGAAATACTGAAAAAAAAGGAAAGAAAGAAAGGAAGGAAGAAAGAAAGAGAGAAAGAGAAGCAAATAAAGAAAAGAAAAGAAAAGAAAAAGAAAAAAGTGTTTTCTAAGTTCTCTGGGACTCAGTGTTGACCTTGGGTGTAGTAAGATTTGAAGGATGCCTCTACCAATTGTACTGCTTTTGGCCATGGCTTCCTATCTGTGAAATGAGAATGACAATATTTTAGAGTTTTGAATTAAGAACTGACAATCAAGTGGGAAGGCAGAATGATGAGAGTAACTTCTCTTTAATCCTGATGTAACTTGTATGCTTGGAGGACTGGGCATCATGTGTTACAGATGGCTCATACCAGCTCATAAAACCTGATTGCTAACATTGCAAAAGTCATGTTAAACCATTGGTATGAACCTGTAGGTAAAAGGTTAGTCTGTTCAGGACTTGCACCCCTGTGGACTCCAAGGCCTCAGGAATCCTTCTAGTTCTACCACATAGGATTATTGCTATCCATATATTTTACTGAAAATGTGTAAAAGAAGATCAAACTCATATTAGGCAGACATCATAGCATAAATTATCATAGAAGGAAAAGCCTTAGAGGGCATCTGTCCAAGATGCTCCTCCTGCAAATGACATTTGGGGCCTGGAGAGTTCAGATAAGTTCCTGTGGCTCTATCTCCAGCTAGCGGCAGGCCCAGGGCTATAAATGTATAAGACTCAATTCTATTTGCTTTCCTTCTTTTTTTCTCTTTTCCATTACTGGGGATTGAACTTGGGCTTTGGGCATGCTAGTTGGGTGCTCTCCCACTGAGCTATACACCCCCCCAGTTGGTATTTTACTTGTGTAGTACCCTTTTTTATTTCAAACTGTGCTCTACTCACCAACAGCACTGACCACACTTGGGAACTTTTGGGAAGGGTAGAATTCAAGAGACTGTAGGGTGGAAATCATTGAAGAAAGAGGCAGACTGAGCTGCAGCCATTTCAGTATAAGACCCGATAGGGATTGCCTGATGACATGGCTGGTCAGGAAATCACTACAGTGCTGGGTTATCAGCTCTGAAGAAACATGGTCACTGCTCTTGTAGCTTTTATTTTTCATTATGTCCACTGGTGTCTTAATTAGCATTACTATTGCTAGGATGAAACACCGTGACCAAAAGCAAGTTGAGGAGGAAAGGATTTCTTTGGTTTCCATGCCCACATTTGCAGTCTATCACTAGGATATCAGGATAGGAACTCATACTGAGCAGGAACCTGGAGTCAGATGCAGAGACCATGGCAGGGTACTACTTACTGACTTGCTCCTCATGGCTCACTGAGCCTGCTTTCTTATGCTACCCAGGACTACCATCCCAGGGTGCACCAACCAATATGGGCTAAGCTCTCCCCCATGAATCACTAATTAAGAAAGTGCCATATGGCTTGATCTTACAGAGACATTTTCTCAGTTGACGGTTCCTCTTTTCAGAAGACTCTAGTTTGAGTCAAGTTGACAGAAAAGTAGCCAACCTGACTAGTGAAGTTACTAGTAAAAACCTTCAGTCAAGATGGAGGAGAGCTAGTGTGACATCGGTGTAGTCTGCTACTATCCAGGTAATATCCGCAAACAGAAAACAACAGAATGTCAACTTCTTTGCACACAGCAAAAGGGAAAAGGCTTTGATGGAAGAAGTAAGCAGCCCAGAACAGGGACAGCCTCCTACAGGCCCCTGAGAAGCTGTGCTTTCTTCCAGAAATGAGGGCAGCCAACTTTGTTTTGCAACCAAACGGAACTCCTCTTAGCCCCTTCCTTCTACTTGGCAAGGGATATGCTGGTGACCTCCCATGACTAGTGAACTCCCGTGACGGCTCTTGTTGCCTATTTGATTTTGGGAAATACACTCCTGAGACTTTCCCTACAGCCTCTTTGATTTCTGGAAATGCACTCCTTTCACCTTCGCCAACAGATGAGAGTGTGAATAATGTTTACGTGAATAAAGATTGATTCCCTTAAATGTATATGATGACAGAAACAACTTAGCCATAATGCTTAACTCTGAGTACTAAGAATGACTTGCCTACACCCTGGATTATACATAATTTATTTATAATAATGTGATTCTTCATAGCCAAAAGGTGAAACAACCCAAATGTCCATAAACTGACAGTGACCAACAAAATGAAGACTGCCCATGGATGTTTTCTAAACTCACAGATAGAAAGCACAACAGTGTGGATGAACCTCAAAGATGTTCTACTAACTGAGAGAAGCCAGGAGCAGCTACATATTGAATATGACTTCGTTTCTATGAGCTGTAAACAAAAAACAGATACACAGAACTGGAATGTAAACTCGGGGTTGCCTACAGCTGATAGTAGAAGTAACAGGTGACTAACTGTAAGTGGCCATAAGGTTTCTTTTATAGGGTATTGGCAACAGCTTAATATAAGATTTTAAAGATGGCCTCACACTCTAAAAACATTACAGTTCACTGAAATGTAGACCTTAAGATTTGTTGAATTCATGGTATGTTAATAATTATACCTCAACGAATTTATTGAAAATATTTGCTTACCAAAATAGCTCATGACATCATTCAAAATCGATACAAAATCGATGCATGTCCCCACCCTAAGCCCTGCCTCCGTAGCTGTGCTCTGATATCTCCCAGCACTCAGGTCACGGTTTCAGACATCTCCTTCTCGATTGACAGATGGCGGCATCATTCTGTGTGGCACGTAATGACATCTTTCGAAATGTAATCCACTCCACTGCCTTTGTAGACTTTCTGGAGTCAGCCGTCTATCCCAGCAACAGAGAAAAAGGAAGCTTTGCATAGCTGTGTCTCAAGAGAAAAGCTAGAGAAATAACATGCCAGTGTGTTGTCATGGCTCTCAGGAAGCTCCCATCAGAGCACTGGGAAAACATCTGGAGCAGCAAAGCTTTCAGATCACTAGAAGCTGTTTACATTCAAGAGTATTTTATATGTGTGAAATGGGACTATAAAGGTAATACTTCTACTAAGACTTGATAGAAGTAATGTTGGACTGCACTGACCTGCAAACTGTTGATTTAACAAAAATTTCAACTACTAAGTTCATATCTAAAAGATTATATAATCAACGTACGTTTCTAATGACTTCTTAAAAGATTTATTTTTATTACTTGTAGTCATGCGTGTGTGTGTTGGGATGTGCAGTGAGTGGAGGTGCCCACAAAGCCTAGAGGTATCAGATCACCTGGAGCTGGAGTAACAAACAATTGTGAGCCACTTGACATGTGTGTTGGGGTCTAAACTCAGGTCCTATCTGTTCAGCTACTAAGATAATTTTTATGCTGATACAATACTATAAAACAAAATTTGATAGATAGATAGATAGATAGATGATAGATAGATAGATAGATAGATAGATAGATAGATAGATAGATAGTATTAAGTTGAGGTAGGACTAAGCTCTCCCTTTGTATTATGGCTGTGTGAGGTGACCCAACATGGGAATCAGAAGCCAGCTCAAGAGTTAGGGACAGGCTCTAATCCCACTACTAGGAATCCCACAAGTAGACCAAGTTATATAACTGTCACACATATGTATAGGGCCTAGGTCAGTCCCAAGCAGGCTCCCTAGCTGTTGGTCCAGAGTCTATGAGCTCCTGTGAGGCCAGATTAGATGATTCCCTTGTTATGACCTTGATCTCCCTGGCTCGTACAATCCTTCCTCTCTCTCTTCAATAGGATTTCCACAGCTTTGCCCAGTGCTTGGTTGTGAAACAAAGAGAAGCTCTTAACTGAGAAAATGCCTCCAAAAGACTCTCCTTGGGGAGCTGAGGGTGTTAACTTCACATCAAAAGGCCAATGAAGCTGGAGTCTAGTGCCCATAGGCAGTGTTAGCAATGATAGACCCATTTGCTGAAGGGTGAAGCTTGCCCTTCCTGGCTTCTCTCTTAAGGACTTGAAGCTACTGGATGGTAGTACCCAAATTCAGAGCAGGTATTTTCTGCACCCCCATTATGTCCCTGAAATACCTCTATGACACACACAGCATTAAACTCCACTAGACCCAGCTATCACTTGATCCAGTTAAGCTGGCAACAATCATATACAGTATCTTGCTCTTTACAGAATGGCTTATCAACCCCTTCCCTGGAGCCCCGAGAAATTTCCGTCTTGCAGGAGTCTGTGCCCGAGGTTTGTTGGTTAAGGAGTTTTGTTTGCTGTTTCTGTCAACTCAACACACACTAGAGTCACCTAAGAAAGGGGAATCACCACGGAGGGATTGCCCACATCAAATTGGCATTGCTGTATCTGTAGGACATTTTCTTCGTTGCTAATAGAGGGTGGCCTCCTCCACTGTAGATGGCACCATTCTGAGCAGGTGCACCTGGACTATAGAAGAGAGGTGGCTGAACAAGCCAGGATAGGCCCGTCTATAAGTAGCGCTCCTCCCTGGGGTCTGCTTCAGTTCCTGCCTTGGGTTCCTACCTGTGCCTCCCTGAATGATGAGCTGTGATCTAGGAGCCAAATGAGCCCTTGACTCCTCAAGTTGTTTTTGCTCAGTGTTTTATCACTACAACAAAACCCAAAGTGGGACACTAGGTTAATGCAGGTCCTTTAAAAACTGCCACGCAGCCAATTTACAGCCTGTCAGCCCCTCCCAAGACCCCCCCCAAGGCCATCAAAACTGTCATTTAAGTCCATATTTTTTCTCTAAATTGAGCGTCGGGTTGGGACAGAAACTACAGGCAAGTGAACACACATTGAGCATCAGCCATTCTGCCTAGTTGCTTCTGCATTATTTTACCCGACGTTCTCAGACTAGCTCCAGTCAAGATTAGAAAACTAAGCTATACAGTCTAATCTAGAAAGTCTGAGATACAAAACCAAGCAAACACTTCTGGGTTTTGCTGAAATCAGAATTAACACCAACAGTGCCATTTTAGCTCAGTTTGGTGATGGTTAGGGGTGGATGGGGGGTTGGATGGACTAATGATGAACGGGTGGATGGATATGGAAATCAATAATTATAAAATTAGTATAGTTTTGGTTAAATTCAAAAAGTGTCTCATGGCTTTTCGCAACAGAGATTTGAGCCTCTAACTAAAGCTCAGCACCCTGAGTTCCAAACCCAAGAGCCCCAGCTGCTGAATTCCACTTTTGCTCCAGGATGCATCTCTCTAAGGAGACAGATTACATGCAGGTGGATGAAGAGCGGACGGAGATGCTATCTCTGACAGGGGCTCAGAGGCAGTTTTACAAGAGGTCAGTGGCCTTGCATGGAATAAAGCAGTCGTATTAGAAGAGAAAGCAGAGGGGGATGAAGCCCCCCTGCCATGTCTTCTCTCACAGCCTGACCCAGGTGCTGTGATCCGACCTTCCTCACAGGCGCAAAGCCTAAGCCGCCTTCCCGGAGAAGCATGAATAGACTCTTCTCTTGGAAACAGAGTTGTCATCGCAAATCCCTGGACTGAGCCAAGAACAAAGAAACCTCAGAGAAACTCACTCCTGACCTTTTGAGACCGATCTGATTTTCTTATTCCCAGCAACACAGATGCCTCTTCTATTTTATACGCCAAGGCAGAAGCCCTACTGTAATTGACTGAATTGAGAGTAAGCAGCTGATTTGTTCAGACTTTCATCAACAAGAGATAGCTTTATCTATTGACAATGCAGGAAGCGTCTCCTGCAGTCACACAGACAATAGGCTGTAAAATTCTGAACTCAAAATGTTCAGAGAAGGATATAAGGACTGCCTGTTTATCCATATCCAGATGGGGTAGAATTCTGTCAAAACTGCTCAGCTAGCTTCGGAGAAAAAGAGAAATTAAATGTTACTTTTAAATCTCAATTCTCCTTTTTGCCTGCCTGTCCCCACACCCTATTGGAACTGCTAGGCATTATACTAGTGGAATAATAATATACTAGCTGAATTATTACTCCCTTTTAGAAACAATCTTACCCTCATATATGTAGCGTTACCCAGAGTCTACGGATACTGTCATGTCTAGGATGTGCCCATTAGTAATAGCACACTGTAAGCGCAGCCTTTACAACTAGTCATAGAGCTCTCCTCTTTTTTCTTTATTCTGAATTAATTTGCATACTGAAAGAAGAATCTTTTCCATTTAGGATTGAAGAAGTTCACCTATAAAACTGTCAAATATTAGGGAGATGCAATTAATTTTTAAATTTTTCCAATATGATCATTTTAAAAGGTTTACCTCAGTCGGATTTATAACTGATATTTATATTCCTCACTCCATCCATTTAATTGATTATTCATCTTATTTAATGCAAAAAATGTTCATGAACATATCTTATTATTTGGGGTTATTGGTTTGTTGTTGTTTTGAGACAGGGTTTCTCTTTGTATTCCTGGTTGTCCTGGAACTCACTCTGTAGACCATGTTGGCCCAGAACTCGTAGAGATCCACCTGCCTCTGCCTCCTGAGTGCTGGGATGAAAGGTGTGTGCCCCCGCTGCCTGGCTATACGCTATTTTTAAGAATTCAGCCATATTATATTTTCTTCTCAGATTTCACTTGGTATTTATATGTATTATATTTTTTTTTCAAATTTGTCTTATTGCAACTCAAAAACTCCTTGTACGTATGATAATGTTTTATCACTTTTTATTTAATTACTTTCTAATTTCATCCTCTTTCTATTCTGTTTGCTCTGATTCTTATAAGCATTAATTTTAAATAAATGAATAATAAAATTTTACATGTCATTCCTTTGTTTATATTCAGATATGAATATTTTTATTTTGTAATTAATCCCTTGGTTTGATAATTGTTAAATATTGTCTTTCTTTTTAATAAACTTGCTTTTTATGTTTTAATTTCTTGCTTAATTATTTTTCGGTATGAAGCATTTTCTGTATGATAATACACAGAATTTTTTAGGATTTATTGGGAATCCCATTGTGCCTCTCTTCAGTTTAGAAGAACAGGCTTCTGAAGGGCATATTTACAACAACAATATTATAGGCCATCTATTGTTTGGTATTAAAGTTTTTGTTTTTGTTTTTTTCTTGTTTTTTTTTGAGACAGGGTTTCTCTGTAGCTTTAGAGCCTGTCCTGGAACTAGCTCTTGTAGTCCAGGCTGGCCTCGAAATCACAGAGATCCGCCTGCCTCTGCCTCCTAAGTGCTGGGATTAAAGGCGTGAGCCACCACCGCCCAGCAGGTATTAAGTTCTATACACATGCTGTGTCGAGACAGTGAAATGAGCTGTTCATATCATCATCATAACCTACCAACCTTTTAACGTCTGTAGGACTTATGGTCCTGTCCCATTTGTATCTCTAATATTAGTAATTTGGGTTTCTCTGTCTTAAGTGGCTATGTTGAGAGTCTAACCAATTTCACTAATATTTGTCAACTACATTGTTTTCTGTTGAGCATCTATTTCCTGAATTGATTGCTACTGTCTTCTTTCACGATTCATTCCTTCTATTTTCTTGGAATAATATTTTTGCTGGGTTTTTTCTTCTTGCTTAGTAGTTAGAACATTGATTTTTCAATCCTTTATTAAATATAAACACTAAGAGCCCCAAACTCCTCTCTAAGCACTGTTTATTCAAATTTTAACCTGCTGTATTTCTGTTTGATTTTTTTTCTAATTTCCACTGAGAATTTTTTGTCCTTAAAGCATGATTTCTGAAAAATAATTTCCAAATAATTAGGAAATATTCTTGCTATTGAGTTATAGTTTAATTCTACTGCTGGTGATAATGAAATCTACATATTTTTTAATATTCTGAATTTTGCTGACCCTTGCTTTATGAAATATCACATGGCATGCTTTTGGAGAAGTTTCATGTAGTTCTGGGAGGAATATGTGTTTTACAGTGAAAGTGTGGTTTGGATAAATGTCGATTTGGTCAAGTTGAATAGGCATGGTGTGAACTATTTTTGTGTCTTCATTTTACCTTTGAAGGAATTCTTCTATGTGTTCTGATAGCTACCATGCTAAAACAGTATATAATTGTACTTTTGTAGAGTAATCCTGCTATTTCTGTCAAGTTTTCCTTTACATATTTTAAAGTTATATTCTTCAGGGTTCACAAATTTCTGTTCTCTCATCTGTCTCTGCATGGGCATTCTGACATCGTGCTATATGAAAATTGATAGCACCATCCTTGTGTTCTCCTCAACAGATTTTAATGCTGTGTCATTTAAAGGAGGTATTTATAAAATATTATTTTGCCTAATTAAGTAAGTTCCTTTTTGCTCATAGTTTACTGAAAGACTTTTTAAATTATGATTTAAACATCCATTTCATTAATTACTTTCTGCATCCATCAAGATTATATTTTTGTTCCTTATTGGTGTAGTGAATATATGAATTAACTAATTAGTGCCACATTATCCTTCATAACTAAGATAATAGAGTTCTACTTCATTATGCTGTTTGCTTCCTGATAGACAGCTTGTTTTCACTGATTTATAACATTTTAGGTATCTTGTCTGTGTGGAGAAAGAGGTAAGGAAGGAGGAGGAGAAACCAGGTCTCCTTCTATCTTGTGAGTTTTTGCTGTTTGGGTCTATGTAACAATGAGCTCTCCAGGTCTTTTCAGTCCAACATCTACATAACCCATTGGCTTGATGTTCTCGTCCCCTTGAATTTTGAGTTTCATGACTTTATATCTCAGCACACTTTTCATTTTCACATCTTTGTTTTATACAAATAGTGAGTGTGATATATGGAGATGTAAAATCTATGTCTTAAGTGATTTTATTTTTCTTTGGGGACTTCTGTTTGGTTCTGCTGGCAGATACACACATACAGAGGACGGTTAATGCTTTGTGCATAACCATAGCAGACTGAGAAATGCGCTGTGAAGAGAGAAGTTTGTGGATCATTGTTCTGAAGGCTAGGAAGTTCAAGGACAGGCCAACGAGTACTTTGGCTGCTTCCATGAAGGTGGGTGTAGTGTTTTTGCTTGTTTGTTTTTACTCTTTGCTATTTACTCTTTGAGAGGTCTGCCACCCACCTTCCAAATAACCACACGGAGACTTGAATGCCCAGCCTTAGCTTGGCTTGTTACTAGCCAGCTTTTCTTAACTTAATCCCTTCTGCCTTTTGTCTCTGGGGTTTTACCTTTATCTATTTCTGTATATCTTTTCTTTCCTTCTTATTCTGTGTCCGACTGTGTTGCTAGGTGGCTGGCCCCTGTTGTCCTCTCTCCTTCTCTCCTCTCTTTTTATTCTCTCTGCCTGGCAGCCCCACCTGTCCTTTCTCCTGCCTTGCTATTGGCTGTTCAGCTCTTTATTAGGCCAACCAGGTGTTTTAGACAGGCAAAAAAGCACAGCTTCACATTGTTAAACAAATGCGACATAAAAGAACGCAATGCATGCTTTCATCATTAAAACAAATGTTTCAAAGCATAAACAAATGTAACACAAAATAATGTGCCACAACAGGTGGGCTTGAGAATTGAAAGCAGGAGAGGAAAAGAGATTCCAGCTTACTTTTGTAGCTAGCATGCTGCCTCAGTGCTGATACCAGTCTGCTGATGCCAGCAGAGCCCCACTGGCCTGCTCACCTCTCTTTAAACCCCAGCTCTCAACACCATTGCACTGGTCTGGTGGGGAGGCAAAGTTTCCATCATATGACACTTACAGAAGTCACACAAATTACAGCAACTATGGCCAGGTAATATGAAGACCTTTTCTCATGTGTTATTAACAGCTCAACTACCTTTAATTTGTCTTTGTATAATATAAGCCATAATCCTTCATTCATCTAGCTAGAAACACTGGGCACGTTTAAATTGATCTCTTCCTGAATAGAAAAATAACCCCCACTTTTCTCTTATGACCTTGTTACTCTTGGCTTGGATAACAAAATCTCACAAACTGGGTAGGTGAAACAAAATCTTACATTCTCATTCTGAAGCCTGAGGATCTGATACCATAGTGATGGTATGATTGGGGGCTGGGGGTGGTTCTTTTCTTGTCTTTCAGATGGTTATCTTCTCTTCATGATGCATTTTCTGAGGCAATCATGTGGACAGACAAGAGTCGTGTCTCCCTTCCTTCTCTCACAAGGCTCCCAATCCATCATCATGGCCCCACCCGCATCAGCGGATGTAACCCTAATCCCCTCTCAAAGGCTTCATCTCTAACTACATCATACTGGGGAGTTAGGACTTCAGGGTGAACTAGGAAGAATATAAACATCCAAACCACAACACTCCCAACCCAATGAGACTCCCGAAGACTCTGCCTTTTGCTGACCATGGCACTGAGAAATACCAACTCCTTGTAGAAGGGTAGGCTTCCTGATTGTATCCTCTCCTATGATAGCTTCCTTGCCTGCTCCCTTGTGATTTTTAACATCTGTGTTATTGTGTATGCTATTCAGCTCTCAGAACAGTTTTAAGCAGAATTTTAGCCTGAGACAAACCACTCCTTCCTTATTGGAAAGCAGTAGAATGCTCCTTTGTCTAAATTGCATGGGCGAGAAAGAACACACAAATACAGGACATACATGTCTAGTGGTTAAGATTATATATTAAGAGAACCTCTTTTGTGCTCTTGGGAATTTACAACACAGATGGTATTGGTTTCTCTCCCGTTGCCCTCTTTATTTACTTCCAATACGGAAATTAATTTTATTTGGGATCTACTTGGCCAGCAAAATTCTACTGGTCCAAAGTGTACATTTGAATCTTTTTATTGAATGTGGTATAAATTGGAAGCAGACGTTGAAGAAGAAGTTTAAACCAACATGACAAAAATGTCACTTAATTAAGCCACCCCATGTAGATTTTGAAGCAAGGAAAAAAAACAGACATAAATCATCTGTGAACAGCAATGCCGCAGCTCTGAGAAATAAGAGTGTTAATGCACTTCAGTTGTCTAAACAGAGCTCAGTAAATAGGTGATAGATATACACACAAATTATGGGCACAAAGAAAGATTGATGATAGATAGATAGATAGATAGATAGATAGATAGATAGATAGATGATAGATAAGTATATAGATAGATATTAGAGGATAGATGGATATTAGGGGATAGATTGATAGGTAATAGATAGGTAAATTGATGATAGATAGATCATAGATAGGTATATAGATAGATAATAAAAGATAGATAATAGATAGATAATATATGATAGGTACATTGATGATAGATAGGTAGATAGATAGATAGATAGATAGATAGATAGATAGATAGATGATAGGTAGATAGATAGATAAAAGATAGATTGGTGATCAATAGATTGGTGATAGATAGATAGATAGATAGATAGATAGATAGATAGATAGAGATAGATAGATAGATAGATAGATAGATAGATAGATAGATAGATGTAAACTGAAGCATTACAAAAAAAACTTCAATTTTTTTATCCATTATCCCAGGAACAAAAATTTAGAAAAAACTTAAGACAATGTCTTTATTAGTCAATTAATAAGCCCAATATTATATGCCAAACCACTTCAATGTATCATCAGAGAATTTCAGCTTACACATCCAGTTTAATATGGAGTGTATGAACAATAGGCTATGATACTTTATTAGTGAGTGTGTTATGTGCTATTTTTTGCCATACTCCATCAAATGACTGTCACCTACACAGTGCTAAGATAATTTCTTTTTGAAGATAAGTAGAAGAACAAAACTGCCTAGCAACTGACTAGTGCTTTGCATAGATCAATCCACAGTCAGCTAGTATTATCTTGTTCTCATTTAAAAACTGGGAAAATTTAGTCAAAGATTGACTCCATAAAGGGAACAAATGACAAAAGCTTTAAAAAGATATGTATCTGCATATCCAATGCTAGACTGTATTTTCTAGTCACAGTCTAAACCAAACCATCCAACTAAAGCAACTAAACAGTTGAAAAAATAACATCATTTATCTTCCTGGGGAAAGGTGAGAAAATGTTCATTTGTACGGTGCTGTCTATTTCTGTCTACTAAGGGGTAGATGTTTAAACTTACCTTGATCTCTGTTATGGGGAAGGGTATGTGAAGAATTGGACAATATCCCCTGTGACTGGGGAAGCCAGTCTTGTTTCAGACTGGGAAATTAAAGCCCAGTTCAGTCATGCACATATGACTAATTTAGTAAGTAGCCGACCCATGCTTGCTTGCTAGTGCTGGATTTGGGTAGACATGCTTGCTGTTAGTCTAACTGTTGTACACGGTAGTCATTCAGCACAGACACCCAGAACACATATCATTGTTTACTGTGACTGAAAACTCAGAGTCTTGCAAGCAGTATTATTAAGAACCAGGAAGATTACGAGCTGGCAAGATGGCAAGTAAAGACACTTGCAGCTGAGCCTGACTCCCTGAGTTTGATCCCCAGGACACACATGGAGAAAGGGCTATGACCCCCTCAAGTTCCACATAACCATCAATTTGTATCTTAAATTTTCAGATTGACACTCCTTCTGATCGCCCTAATATCTCAGAACAAATGACTCTTTCCAATGTGAGAAGTGAAAGATAGTTGTGTCTCCTTGAAATGATGGGACTTTAACTTGCTGGACTATTTACTATTTACTTTACTATCTGTCATAATGATGGATGATTACGTTAGGTTCTCAAAGCTGTTGGCCTTTGAACACACTTGCTTTCAACACACACAAGCATTTTATATTTATTTCTCATGGTGCTGGAGCACCCATGCTAGTCAAGTGCTCAACCACTGAACTATATTCCATTTCCTAGATTTATACCTTTGACAAAATTTTTTTCATGTTTAAGCAATATTTAAATTTGGAGAATTTATAATTATATCATTATTACATACAGCACACATGGAAAAGAGATTCTGGGGTTACAGAATGGAAGGTCTAGCCTAGGCCTCATAAAATCATGTTTTGATACGCTCCTTCGTATTTGCTGTGTCGATGTTTGACAATAACCACAGAAGTTTCTCCATATGTCGGATGTTTATAACTTCAAACGTTCACAGCTTATTCCCTCACTGTCAATACTCAGAGCCAAAACACTACTGCTTTATTTAATGTCAATATAAAATAGAAATTTGAGAAAATGCCAAAAGAAATGGAGCTTTTATAAATTGATAAAAGCATTTATCATTACTCTTATTGTTTCTATTTCAATTAATTAATTGGTACAAAACCATTAAGGATATGCATATCAATGACTCCTTGGTGTGTCAGCACGTGTATACATGGTATAACATTTAAATCGAGATAAGTATAGTTACCTTCTCACCATTAGCATTTGTTGCAGATTTATTTTTATTATTTTCAAGTGTGTGTGTGTTGTGATCTAGCTGCCCTCACTCCCCCTGACAGCGAAATTTCCTTGTGGTCTATAATTGACAAGAATGTTTATGTTCTTTCTGGCTAGAGGTTTTCCACAGAAGCAGTAGAGGTATAAAAGGTTTTAGCTGAGGCAAAATAAAGCTTGCTCTTCTTCCACCTGAAAAAGAAGCTTCTGTGTCTCAATCCCGGCACCCCCTGCCAGTCTCGGCAAGTCCAGGATGTTCCTGCAGTGCAGCATGTGTGTATGTGTGTGCATGCGCCCACTTGCACGCGTGTTTTGAGGTATGTGCTGTGAGTGCAGTGTCTGTGGAGGCCAGAAGATGGCATCAGATTTCCTTAAGGTAGAGTTACAGAAAGTTAAGAGCCACTGGATACAGTCTGGGAAACAAGCCTGCGTTCCCTGGAAGAGCAGTGTCTTGGTCAGGGTTTCTATTGCTGCAACAAAACACCATGACAAAAAGGCAAGTTGGGGAGGAAAGGGTTGATTTGTCTTATACTTCAGTATTGCTGTTCATCACTAAAAGAAATCAGGATAGGAATTAAAACAGGGCCGGATTCCAGAGGCAGGAGCTGATGTGAAGGCCATTTCAGTGGCCTGAAAGTCCAACTCCCAAGTCACTACCCAGGGTAAGTCAGAGAATATTTCTCAAGAGAGGATTGAAAGATTTCTATAATAATTTCACAGATGATCTGAGACTTATTCTCTTTTTTATTCTGTATCTAATTCCCTTGCTCTAATCGTCTCTAATTCTCTTTAGTTCCAACTCTCTGTTTCAATTCCCCCCTGCTTTTATATTCATCTAGCTTAAAAAATTTTTTTACAGGAGGCTTGAGGCAATAAGAAAAAAGTTAAAAAATTACATCTCATTGGTTTTAGCACATTCCTTGAGTAAATTATAAGAACAGAACCATTTACCATGGCAATGTAAGGTTTCAAAGTTCCAGGTGTAAGACTGTGACCAGAGGCCAGGGGCACAGTGCCCTGTGAGACCTAGGACTTTATCAGTCAGACTCGACAAGTGAAGAATTGGAATTTTTTTAGGTTGCTTTAAGTTAATAACCTTGGTTAGACACCTACAACTCTGACCTTGTACATATCTATAAAGTTTCCATTTTATGATCCATCTTCAGAAACATTCAGCCTAGTTTGAACTTGCTCTGAGGTAAAAATGAGCTAATTGTGTATAGTCTGAGTAAGGCTTTTCATTGTCTTATAGTCCTCGTGAGACAATAGATATAACTATGAAGCATAACCTAGTATATTTTCTATGTATCAAAATTATACAGCTAAATGAGAAGTCATCTTCCTGACCATCTATGGATATATGTGTCCGTAAGATTGAGATGCAATCATGGAATTACACATACATATCATATGAAATTACATACTACACTGCAGATATTGGGGAGACACCACAGCTGCTTAAGCAAATAGGAAATTACAGAGAAAAGCAGCAGTTTCCAGAGTTGGTGGCCCCATAGTCCCTGCCTCCTCCATCAGAGAATCACTCCTCTGGTGGGTTGTCATCTGAACACTAGTTGTCACCTGCTGCAACTCCCATGAACTCCCAGAGGCCATGGGAGAGCTGCTTACTGGCTGGCTTCCCACAGCTTGCTTGGCCTATCTTCTTATAGAACCCGGGACCAGCAGCTTAGTGATGGCACCACCTCCCATTGGCAGGGCCCTCCAACATTGATCCTTAAATGAGAAAATGTCCTACAGCTGGATCTCATCAAAGCATTTTCTCAACTGAGGCTCTCTGATGACTCTAGCTTGTGTCAAGTTGACACACAAAACCAGCCAATACAAGGCAAGTGCTCCTACCAGCTGAGCCATCTCTCCATCCTCTTGCTAGCTTTCTTTATGATGAAAATTTTCACCTCTCTAACTTAACCTCTGGAATAGCATGTTGCTTCTGCCCACAGAATCCTGTTGTGTGCTAGCACACTCGGCCATCTTGCTCTGTCTGACAGCACCTGCACCGCTCACAATCTGCCTTCCCCCCCTCTTGCTCATCGTGATGGTCTCCCAATAACATCTGAAGTAATACAGAACTTCTGGTCACTGTCAAGTGCCAGCCCCACTTCTTAGCACTCCTTGTCACTCCAGGGAGTCTTAAGGAACCTCTGCCAGTCCCCATGATCTTACCACCGCCTCTACTTTCTGCCACTGTGCCATCTTTGCAGCAGTTCCTGAAAAGGTGGGTCTGGGAATCCTCGAAGGTGATGCTTCCTTATCCATCCGTTGGACTCCAAAGATGTGCTCATGTCACAGGATGACAGACAGCTTTGCCACACCAAGACTTTCCAGGCAGTCAATAGAACTTCTAGACGCCATTCATTTCACTGTGAGGACCGATCCATATCTGTTGTCAGAGTGAATTCACATTATCGCTTTAAGTTTTCCCTAAATACCCGGGTCACTCCTCAGCTGCATCTTTCTGATGAGCGCTGCTCCATCTGCACCTCATTACGCGTGAATGCGCACGTACATATGCGTAGGCAGAAACACATGCACACGTGCACAGAAGGCAGAAGAGAAGCTTGGGTGTCACTCCTCAGCCCTGCTTGACCACAGTCATTCATTTATACTTCCTGTTCCTCCCTTCTCTTTTCCCACTCTCCATCCATTCATGCCTCCTAGCTCTTCTTTTCAGCCTTCATTTCCTGGTTATTGTTTTTGTTTGCTTGTTTGTTTGTCTTTTGCTTTGGCACAATCCATTCCAGACATGTAAACACTTCCTCAAGCCAACCTGGAAGTTGCTTTTGTACCACAGAGCATTAACTCCTGGCACCTGCGCATTGTGCCTATGATTACCCTAGGCATGGGACGGGAGAAACGCTGCTGGCATGTACTGGTGTGAAGCTAGTTGGGGCTTCTGCATAGGAGTGCTGTTATCATTAGAATGGGATACAGTGGGGCTGAGAGACTTTAAAGTGCTAAACTAGAGAAGTCTAATGAAGGCAGCTTTGAGAAGATGACCAGGAGGTTTCAGGTAGACAGATTGGGGCAAGACAAAGGATCCCAAGCAGAGACTAACACGTGGAAAGAGACAAAGCCATGAAACAATGAGTTACATTCAGGGACCTATAAACAGTCCTATTTTGCAGAATATAACATGTAAGGATATAATGACCATCAATGAAGCTAAAGAGACAGCAACCAAAGTCCCATAAATTCCTGACTTTCTTTGTAGCTCTCCAGAGAACTAAAAACTGTTCTGCCATTTACTTGGTTTTATGTGTGCTACAGTGTACCTTATTGTTTGTCCAAGTTTATGAGACATTTTATGCTCTATAAAGGCAAGGGTATGAAGTCTTCTCCTTCATATTCAAGCACGCCATGGGCATTTTGAACAAAGATGGAGGGAGATTGTAAACGATTATCAAGGACTTTATATTTCATTCCAGCAGGCGCCCAGATGTTTGAGAGTAAGTCTCACATCTGGCCCATCCTCCTCATTGCCCAGCACGGAACTGTCCATAGAGAAGAAGACCAATGATACTTTACTGAAAAATAACACATCAGTTAGATGATGTCTGAACTCTGTGGCTTTAATAGAAAGCTGTAGAAAGGGTGGATTTTCTGTGAGAGGCTGCTGCATTGTGAGAGAGCTGTCAGTGAAGTCTGGTTTGAAAAATTTTAAGGAACAGCAAAGATGTTCCTGACATCTAGCTACTTTCAGAATGACTAGCTAAATCCTCCAGAACAGCCAAGCTAATTCATACCATGAAGCCCGGCCTCTAAGTTTCTTTTCTAGATGCTGAAATATGGACTTCCCAAGGCATAGAGCTTGCTGGTAACAGTTTACATTTATCAAAATGGGAAGATGTCGGTGTGACTTTAGGGATTAACTCCATTTAGGAGCAGTAATTGCTTGTTGGCATCTGCTCCTAAATGCCATATTCTCAACATAAGCACAGAGAAGTTTGTCACTGATTCAGAACATGAATGATTCATAGACCACGGCCAACAGACATCGCCAGCTGCACACCTGTGGCTCTGGCATCTCTGCCAAAGGACCAAAAGAAATGGGATGCCTACATAATATTGGGGACTTCCGTTCTGTTTTTCTTCCTTTCAAAACATCATTTAACATTCCAAACAAATAACGCAACCCCCCAAAGGATATAAAAGGCTAACCCTCATATCCACAAGTGACTCCATGGAAGGGTTGAAGATTGACAGTTTTTATATGGTTGGGTCTGTCACTTTTCCTCTGCAGAAATCTTATTTTCCATGAAAAAAAAAACTTAGGATGTATTGTTTGCATAATGACTTGATAATTTTAATAAGAGTGAAATAGAAAACATCTGGCAGAAACTATGGAAGAATCCATACTAACTAAATTAAGTAACTAAATTATAGACGAGGCCACAGAGTCAAGACCTCAGGGTCAAAAGGTTAGACCACGGCAGAATCTCATGGTTCACCTGTGAGTTAATGACCTGGGGCACTGAATCTGACCTATAAGCAGAAGGACTTTATGAATTTTATGAACATGGTTTTTATGAAAAGTTCAATTTTCAAGGCATTTAGAACTCAATATGTTTCCTACACATCTTTATTGGCAACTCTTTCCTCCTGTACCAGCATGTGAGCCTTAGCTTCGCCTGTCGCTTCAACCTGGATTGTCAGCAGCCATTGCCTTGAGAGCAGTGGCCCTGCCTTTCTGTGATGGCTTTCAGCTGCCACTCTAAGCACAAGGTTTCTTGAGGCATTTGAACTTCTGATACCTGCACTTACAGAGTGCTAAGTGTATTTAACTTCCATATCATGAAATTGTGAAAATAATATATGCTGCATTTTTATCAGGTGAATGTGGATAATACTTCTATAATATGGTATCATCTGACAATACAAATATAATTTGCTTCACATGTTATAGTGTAAAACTAATTTAGGGATTGACTTCTACTTAATGAAATATGCTTATAACGGTTTAATGTTATCTAGTTAACACAGATTGTGAGTATCTAATTCCTTTTAAAATCTTCCCCTTGAAAGTCAACTAGGACACATGAGCACTAAACCAGAGTAAGTCCTATTCAATAGTATAGGGTCTAGAGCTAGAGCAACTCTGTGTGTGTGTGTGTGTGTGTGTGAGAGAGAGAGAGAGAGAGAGAGAGAGAGAGAGAGAGAGAGAGAGGGAGGGAGGGAGAGAGGGAGACAGAGACAGAGACAGAGAGACAGAGAGAGATCTGTTCTGATTGGTTTTTAAACCATAGCATACACCTTGAATTAGATTTGATCTAAGAATGGTGAAATAGTCGACAATAATTGTTCCTCTATGTACCAGGGAGCCTGATACCTAGCACACAGTTGGCCTAATTTGTCTAATATATGGTGAGCAAATATTTATCCTACCTCAAAATCTCTTTCTAAGGAGCAGTTATAAGAATATAAAGGTAAGTGATATTTGGCATTCACATCCTTTCTACCCCTCCCTGTCCTCGACATCCCTCTAATCTCTCTCAAATTCATAATCTATTATTTTTAATTATTGTTGTGTTGTGTGGGTATGTGTGTGTGTGTGTGAGAGAGAGAGAGAGAGTGTGTGTGTGTGTGTGTGTGTATGTGTGCTAAATCCATTCATCATTGCTCATTTGTACATGTGTTTAGAGGATTGGATAACTTATCAGGGAACTCATCCCTAGCAAAGAATGATTTTTCCATTAATTGAACATAGTTCTCAATCTAATTATAGGACCCTGGGAAGCTTTCCCCCATTTTCATCACCATGTCAAATGGTGGTGTCAGTATGCAGGTCTTGTTTAGGCGAACTTATCTGTTAGATCTCAAAGTGAAGCTTCCCTGTCCTATCTCCATGACATGATCTTGCACAGAGTTCCTGGTCCTTTGGCTCTTACAATCTCCCTGCTTCTCTCCTACCATTTCACTTAGACTTATAAGCTTCACTGTAAATGTGTTTTTGGGGGCTGGGCACCCCGTGGTCAGGTGTTCTCTGCATTTCAACGAGTTGTAAATTTCTGTACCAGTCTCCACCTGCAGCAGAAAGAAGCTTCCATGACAAGGGGCGAGAGCCCTTAACTGTGGGGACAAGGCCAGGATTTTAGACGGAATGAGAAATTACACTGATTTAGGAAAATAGCGGGTGTAGGCGCTCCTCTAGGACCATGACCTTAGAGGTACAGGTGGTTGGCTAAGTTCATAGTACCAGGCACCAATGCCCCTCTATTGAGTGGATTTTACGTCCAAGTAAATAGTCATTTGTTGCACCCAAGATGTTAGTGCCACTGTTATAGCACTGGAGACTGTGGGAGTTTGAATGAGAATGGCTCCCATAGGCTCACAGATTTGAATACTTAGACACCAAGAAGTTACATTATTTGGAAGGATTAGGAGGTGTGGCCTTATTGAAGGAGGTGTCAGTTTTGAAGTTTCAGAAACCCAAGCCAGACCCAATGACTCTCTCTTCCTGCTGCCTGTGGATTCTGATGTTGAACTCTTGGCTGTTTTCCCAGCAGCATGTCTGCCTGCATGCCCCCATGTTCTTTGAAATGAGAATGGACTAAATCTCTAAAATTATAAGCAAGTCCCAATTAAATGCTTCATTTATAAGAGTTGCTGTGGCCATGGTGTCTCTTCACAGCAATTAGACACTAGCTAAGACAGAAGTTGGTACCAGGGAGCTAGGTATTGCTATGACAGACCTAACCATGCTACTTGTTATCAAACTGTGGACTTTGGGACTTTGGATTAGGAAAGCAATTAAATGCTTTAAGTGGAGCTTAATGGGCCTTACTAGAAATGGGTCATACTGAGAGCAATTTGAACTGTGGGGACCCAGATCAATAAGTTTCAGAGTGGAAGAATGTAGTCGGAGACTGCTTGTTCATTCCCAGTCACCCAGACCCAAAATAAGCACACCGAAACTATATTAATTGCAATACTGTTTCACCAATAGCTTAAGCATATTTCTAGCTAACTCTTGCATCTTAGATTAACTTATTTCTATTATTTTATATTTTACCACAAGATTTGTGGTTTACCGGTACCAGCATGCGGGTCTCTTTCTCCTTGGGTGGCTACGTGGTGTCTCTCTTACTCTGCCTTCTTTCTCCCAGCATTCAGTTTAGTTTTCCCTACATTGCTCTATTCTGCCCTGCTAGAGGCGTAAAGCAGCTTCTTTATTAACCAGTGGTGTACAGAGGGGAATCCCCCATCAGAAGAATATTAATAAGTAGCTTAGAAACCTTTCTTGTGATACTTGGGCAATGACTTTATAACCTTGTCCTAAAAATCTGCCTAAGGCTAAATTAAAGAGTTTTCTATTTTTGGCATTGGCAGACAATGTATTAACTGGGTCTTGTGGTTATTAGTAATATTTCAGGACCGGGGATGTAGCTCAATGCTAGAATACATACTTTCTATATATAATTCCTTGATTCGACTCTCAGCTTTCTTCTGCGTGCGTGTGTGCGTGTGTGTGTGCGCATGCACGCACACGCGTGCATGCATGAGAGAGAGAACATGCACACAAGAGAGAAAAATCCTCATAATTTACTTGCTACTTGTGTTAATAAAATTAGCAGTTTAATTATCCCTCCTATGTTGCATTGCATTCTCACCTCAAAAGGGTTCAAAGTGAATCATTAAAACTTTTTGATCACCATTTTTAAAAATCCAAGCATAAGTTTAATTAATCTGAATGTGTAACAATTTTGTAAGAGCTTTTTGGAAAGGGAAGACCACAGATGGAGTAAATAGTGACTATTTTAAATTCAGATATTATAGACCAGAGATGCATGTACACCCCTGGCCCGTGTTGTTGCCTATAAAGCAATCATTTAAGGGCATGGAACAATGGGTGAGTCCACATTACTCTAAAACATGAATCCTCCTCCTCTCTGATAAATCACCGATTTAGTGAAACTGAACACTATTCTAATAGATAATTAGACTTATTATTAAAGTTAGGTGGTTGACTTTACTGTTCATGCATCTCCGCCACTCAAGGCACCATTACATATTCAAAAGGTACAGCGGCGATAAATCACTCCACTTCCAAAAGATGTGTAAAATCGAGGCGAGCTCTTTAATCCTGTTTAGAAACTACCTCTTTCAAGTGGCAACTTTTAGATGTTAGCAGCACATTCTGGGACAGAGCATCATGTCCCATTACCAGCTCAGTGGAGGCCACTGTCACTCAGCGGGGTGAAATCCTTCTTGCATACTGAATGCTAGCTTTTGGTAAGTCACACTTTAAATAGGGGGAACAACCCAACAACTTGTTCTTGCCTGTCTCTGGCAACCAACTAACACCACCAGAGAGATCTGCCATTTAGAAAATTCCTGAGCCAGGAGGTAGATGATGGGCCCTGACATACGGAAGTCAGAATTCATGGTTGACCCTCTCTGTGTGCAGCAAGAAAGGCTTGACCTTACAGGACAAAAACAGCCGGCCCTGTGATGCCAGGCCATGTGCTGTTTCTTTGAAGAAAATAGGTGGCTGTCCCCAACAGGCCTTCTGATCCCGATTCAGTGTTGAAGGAAGTTATGTAACCCGGAGCTATGATTGGATGGTCCACCTCAAATGTGTGTCTTTTCAGCATCCTGTTCAGAGAAACAAGCAGCAACTGGGAGCCAACTGTTGAGGAGGAGGATGTTTGTGGTGAGTAGCTAAATACAGGGTGAGATTAAACATGTTTTTCATAACACTGTTAAAAAATCGGCAAAGATCACTTCTACAATTTCAAGTGCTCAGATGGAAGGTTTCAATATTATAATGACTATATGGATAGCTTAGATCTGACATCCTAAAGAAAAAAAACTATTTTCTAATGTTTAAGAAAACATCAGAAGGTATTAAGAAGCTAGAATTGTGGTGGTTCCAACTTTTTCTCAAGAATCCGGATCTTTCACAGACTCTGATGATTTATTTCCTTTTATTGGAAGAATCGGTAATGTGTAATGAAGCCTCATTTACAAATGCACACAAATATCAAGGCGGAATATAAATACTTCAAGAACTGAAGCAACTGAAAAGCTAATCCAATTCTTGCTGTATCCCAAGTTAAAGTATCAGTCTTCCAACTTCCAACCTAGCGTCTGACAGAATGTTGAAATAACCTCAGAGGAATCTTGTCGCTCTCCTCAGGTTCCCCACTGTCCTAAATATCTATGGTGGTTGGACAGTTACCAAACACTTGCTTCCATTTCTGAGGATCTATAATTGTGCACTGGGATTTTCAATTTCCATTCCGCAATACATCAAGACAATTAACCAAGTGGGTGTGAAATATGAGCAGCAGCTGGTGGTTTATTCATCACAGAGTCAGGTATCTAGGTATCATAATTTTAGCAAACAGCCTGAAACAGTAATATTGTCCACTGAACTTGTGAACAATAACCATTAACTTTTTAATAGGCATTGCACTTTCCTCACACAAAAGGTGTTTGTGAACCCTACTTCTGAATTAACACACATAAAAGGTTATGGGTGCAAAGTTTTTAAAAGGAAGGAAAAAAACCCACTTCATTACTTCAAGTCTGGAACTGAAACAAATCACAAAGCATTATATGGAAGTTTAAAATAAACTGGGTGACCTTGTCTTCTGCCTACAGGTTCCTGTGGGACCTCATCAGAATACAATAAGTAAGACGATGCTTGAAGATCAGAATCTCTGATCATTTTCTCTTCCGCCACATCATGATTTAAGGTTTTGTATATGAATGTCAGCATTGTTTTAAAAAGCTGTTATATAATGGAAGATTTTGTAGCATCTATGTTAATTAAATTGGAACATTTTCTTCGTGTGTTAATCAATAATGTTATTTTTACTATAATTTAAACAACACTAATGCTTCCTATTCTCATTGTTACGTTGAAAGTTGATGTTTCATCATCATGCAGCTAAAGTCTCACAATGGCAATAATTGCTGTGCATCTGTATGCTCCCATGCAGAACAGCGTTGTTGCGCATGCCTTCATTTTTATAATGATACAGTCACAATCTGCTCTTAATGTAAACACCAGTGTTCCATCAGCCTTACAAATCCACAGGCGACAGCACTTCAGAAAGTGTCAGCCTTCTTATCTCTGTTCCTCCAGGGAATTCATTTTCACATTGGCAACTTGGTCCCTATTTTTAGAATTAAATGTACGATTCTCTCACACTGGAGTGAGAAGGAGCCTGCTCATTCATCATTAAGCAGGTTGTCTGTCTCTTCACACTTAAAAATAGAAAAAGGTTGCTGTCCAACTCAACTTTTTTTTTTTTTTTTAGAAAAGTATCCCAAAATTTTAGACCAAAGAATAACTATTTTGTTTCTGTCCATGGCAGTGTTTATCAGCCTGTGTGTGTTTTAGGGGATGGGACAAGAAGTAGAGAAAAAAAATATAGATCCTGCTGTCAAGTGGCTAATCTCATTCTCTAGTTTTTGGTTCTATTGCGAGTTTAGTCTCTGTCATCAATGGTAAAATGCTACTTTCTAGCGTGTTGTGAGGTTCATTGACCAGTGGGGGACACCTGCTTCCTTTCATCTTGTTAGTTCCGCTTTGAACATTTGAGACTAAAGCTCTTTGTCAGCAATCTTGTCACCCAGACTACAGTTCTAGACAAGAAATTAATAAGTGTGATTTAATGAGCATATATGGTATATGAAAATAAGTATGTTAATTACCTAAGATTTATTACTTCATGTAAAACAGTGAACACTCCTAAGGTATCTTCTGCTTTCTCCAGCAGATCATTGAAACTCATAGAGTTAATTAGTTTGCCCAAAAGCATAAAGACAACTAAATACAACATAGGTCTTTGAGATTCAACACCTTACCTAATACATTAAAATAGATTCATTTCTAACGATTTATATTCTTTTATAAGGAAAAGAAAGTTTAGTGTGAATGAGACTTCGTCTCACCTTTTAGGATGACAATGATCAAAAAGACAAGCTATAACAAGTGACCTATAAAAAGAAGAGCTCCTTCTTTTGTAAACAAAGTTTCTTGAAACACAGTCACATATACTAGCTTGCATATTTTAAATAATGATTTTATATATTCTTTGAAAAATTCATACATTTTATGTATTTTATCATATTTACCCCCACAATCTCCTTCCGGTTCCCTCCAGGATCCCCATAGCATCTCCCTCCCAACTTCACATCCTGTTGTTGTGGCTGTTATTTTGAGACAACATCTCACCATTATTCCTGGTTGAACTCCCTGTGTAGACCAGGCTGGCCTGGAGCTCATACCTAAAACTCAAAGATCCACTTGCCTCTGCCTCCTGAGAGCTGGAAGCCATGACCTGCACTTTAAAATTAACCACCCACCAAGTCAAATTAGTGCTGCTTGTGTGTGAATGATTGCAGGGCCACTCACTGGAGCTCTGGAAACCAACTAACAGCGGCCCTGCCTACGAGATAACTCTTCCCTCATTCAGCAGCTGCCAACTGACAGTGATTCACAGTTATGGGGGCCCTGGCAGCCCATTCTTCATCCATGCTCGATTTTTGGCTGGCCTGCTAGGTGCAGATCTTGTACAGGTAACCATAGCTGCTGTAAGGTCACATGTGCAAAGGCCATGCTCTACCCAGAAGACAACATTCCAGCGCTTTCCTTACCATCCCCCAACTTTTAAAGTATGGCCACCCTCTCTTCTGCAGTTTCCCCTGAGACTTGGGTGGGGAAAGGTTGATAAAGATAACCCACCTGTGGATGAATACACGAAGCCATTTATTCGAAGTTCTTGGTCTATTTGCAAATCTCTGCATTAACCGCCACTCAGTGCAAAAAGAAGTTCCTCTAACCAAAGCTGCAAACATCACATACCTGTTAACATAAGCGTAAATATAAAGCAATTTGATATGACACTCTAGCAAAACCGCAGTAGGTTTCTTCTCCAGCGCCTATAACTTCCTCATACATGCACTTGTGATTGTGTTTATAGTTTTTGTGTTTATAATGAATTCCCTCCTGTAGAACAGGCCTCGGATTCAAACAGGAAACAGTAGGTTACCCCCATAACAATCATACCACTGTTCTACCAAAGGGCATATCTTGCTTGGAAGATCAGTATTACATTATACAGGGTCCAGCACTGAGTAAAACCACTGATGTCTTCCCTTTGACCCCAGGGGACTCTATAGCACCTTACAGTACTGAGAGTTAGCCAGCAAGTACAGGGGTTCCTCATCAGGTTGAGACTGACCTGTCTACATCCAACAACCAAAGTTTATGGTGTCTTCAATAATAGGTATTTACTATTTAGTTTATGGTTGGCAACCAAAGAACATGGCAATAGCCTGTGTTGTTTTGAGTGCCCCTGGGCCTCCATGACTAAGAACTCATAAGGAAGCATCCCATTAATAACATATTTTCATTTAATAACTCAAGCCTTTTAGGAGCAGGCACTGTTCGCCCATACAGGATACTCTGTTCCTCCTCCTTCTTTAATTGCATTTTTAATTAGCTTATAAATTAGTGGGGTCCCGTATAAGCTTCTTCATATACTCTTAATTTTAATTAACCTACCCTACTCCTCCCTGTCTCCTATCCCATTTCTCCTATGCTAACTAAAACCTTTAGTGCCCTGGAGCTATTATATCTATACCATAGTGTTGGTAGGAACACAAGTTAGTTCAGTCATTTGTATGCAGTTTTGAACTTTCTCAGACACCCAGGAATGTGACTGCTGTGCGGTCAAACTGAACTACTAGTGGGTATCTCCCCAAGGGGGTGCTGCCAGGATGTCAATGAGACACTGAGGTGCCTTGTTTATCATAGCACTAAGCACATCGCTAACATGCAACATCACATCTAGGGCCCATGAAGGGATGACTGCGTCGAGAAAATGTTGCACTTATGCATTAAAGATTATTCTCTAGACATAAATAAATAATGGAAACTTAGAGGGCATTGTGTTAAATAAAATAAGCCAGGCACAAAACCAAAGACCACATGTTCTCCCTGACAGGTGGGGTCATGCAGGC
The DNA here is from genome assembly GCF_014885135.2 of Alexandromys fortis. Lineage (NCBI taxonomy): Eukaryota > Metazoa > Chordata > Mammalia > Rodentia > Cricetidae > Alexandromys > Alexandromys fortis. The sequence continues at coordinate 1,129,890 of NW_026067992.1, forward strand.
CTGGGGTTGAAGCTCAGCTGGCAAAGTCCTTGTTGTCGAGCAGGAGAGCCTGAGTTCTGGCAACAGAACCTGTGTAAAAAAAAAAAAAAAAGCCAGGCGTGGCTGAACATGTTTCTAATCCTATCACTGGGGAGCAGAGGGGGCAGATCTCTGGAGTCCTCTATCTAATCCACAAATGTAGGCCAATGAAAAGAGGCTGTCTTGAAACCACATTAGCTGCTGACGAATGCTGTCTGAGGATGACCTATTGTTGTCTCTACAGGCACACTCATATTTTCACACACACACACACACACATACACACACACACACACACACACACACACACCATACACATGAAATAAAGACTAGGCTATTATCTAAGAGGGGAAGAGTGAGGTGATACAAGAAGCTCACATAACTTATACCAAAATGTAATTACATAGGAGGAAAAGTCCTCACATTCTACAGCACAGTGGGGTGAGTACAGTCCACAGCAATTTAATACTTAGTTTAGAACAAACCAGAGGGGAGAGATTGGAAGTGTCTAACAAAGAAATGATAAAGGAGAAGAAAATGCTAACTGCCTGGCTCAATCAATACACTCTGCCTATGTTCAGACTTATCATACTCCACCTCTTAAATATGCATAATTATTCTGTCAATTACATATTTTAATGAAAATGCAAAATAAACTATTAATGCAACTTAAAATTTAAAGTGAAACACTTTATGAGCCTCCTAAGTACAGAAAGCTCTATTCTTTCTACAACCATTTTCTTTTTTAAAAATTAATTTATTTATGTCTACGGGTGTTTTGGCCACATGTATGTCTGCACGCCATGTGCACACCTGGTGTATACAGAACCCAGAGAGGATGCTGGATTCCCCCTGGCACTGCAGTCACAGGCAGCTGTGAGCTGCATATGAGTACTCAGAACTGAACCTGGGTCCTCTGGAAGAGAAGTCAATGCTCTTACTCACTGAGCTATCTCTCCATCCCCAACACCTATTTATTTTATTGTGCCATTTAGAACAGCAGTTCTCAACATATGGATTATGACCTCCTTTGGGGGTCGAGCAACCCTTTCACAGGGGTTGCTTATCAGAATATTCTGATTCAGAATCGCAGCAAAATTACAGTAGTAAAGTAACAGTGAAAATAATTTTAAGTTCCACAGCATGAGGAGCTGCATCAAAGGGTCGTGGCGTAAGAAAGTTGAGAACCCCTGGTTTAGAAAATGCATATGTGACCAGGATGTGGTGGTGCACACTCTTAATCCTAGCACTGAGGAGGCAGAGGCAGGTGAATCTCTGCAGGTTTAAAGTCAAGGCTGCATAATGAGATCCCGTCTCCAAAAGAAGAAAAGAAAAGGGAGGGGGGACATAGGGAGCCAGACTTAGATCCCTCTTCCCAAGGAACTTAGCATCTAGGGCTGAGGATTATATAAATGAGAAGTAACCGCATTAGGAAGAAGTGCAGATGGATTTTCTGTGGTAAAGAACTGACTTCCAGCTGGGAAGAACAGAGAATAGAATGCCCAGGCCTCATTCTACCTGATATAGAAATATGAAATTGAAGATACACGCCAGCAAGTGAACACAGACACCCACATACAGCCATATGTTTTAGGAGAGGTCCCAAACTGTCCTGGTTCAAGGAAGAGTGGGAACTATGTGTCTTTTTATTTATTTATTTATTTAAAAAAAGAAAACAAACTATCTTTTTTCATTATACATACCAATACAAGTTCCCACTCCCTCCCCTCCTCTCATTCCCTCCACATACCCTCCTACCCCATCCCCATCCAGACAGGGTAAGGCACATTGCTTTGAGGAAGGTCCAAAGCTCTCCCCACTATATTGAGACTGAGAAAGGTATCCATCCAAAGAGAATGGGGTCCCAAAAAGCCAGTACATGCAGTAGGGATAAATCCTGGTGCCACTGCCAGTGGCCCCACAGTCTGCCCCAGCCATGCAACTGTCAACCACATTCAGAGGGACTAGTTTGGAACTATGCTTGGTCTCTCCCAGCCCAGCTGGGGTTGACAAGGTCCCACTAGCTCAGATAGACTGTTTCAGTGACTGTTCCCATCATGGTCTTGACTTCCTTGCTCACACTCATTCCTCCCACTCTTCAGCTGGACTTTGGGAACTCAGTCCAGTGCTCCAATGCAGGTCTGTCTCTGTTTCCATCAGTTGCTGGATGAAGTTTCTCTGGTGATATTTAAGATATTTATCAGTCTGACTACAGGGCAAGTCAAGATCTGGCCCCCGCTCCTCTATTGCTTAGTGTCTTAGCTGAGGTCATCCTTGTGAATTCCTGGAAATTTCCCTAGAGCCAGGTTTCTTGCTAATCCTAAAATGGTTCCCTCAATCAAGATATCTCTTCCCTTGCTCTCATCTTTGTCCTTCCTCCATCTTGACCACCTACCTCAGGATCCAGCAATTCCACTCTTGGGAATATACCCAAAAGATGCTCAATCATACTACAAAGGCATTTGTTCAACTATGTTCATAGTAGCATTATTTGTAATAGTCAGAACCTGGAAACAACCTAGATGCCCCTCAAGATAAAGAATGGATAAAGAAAATGTGGGACATTTACACATTAGAGTACTACTCAGCAGAAAGAAAGAAAGAAAGAAAGAAAGAAAGAAAGAAAGAAAGAAAGAAAGAAAGAAAGAAAACAATGACATCTCGAATTTTGCATGCAAATGGATGCAATTAGAAAATGCCATCCTGAGTGAGGTAACCCAGACCCAGAAAGATGAATATGGTGTGTACTCACTCATAAGTGGACACTAGCTATAAACAAAGGATATGGAGCCTATAGTTCATGATCCAAGAGAAGCTAAGTAATAAGGTGAACCCTAAAAAAAAAAGCATATATAGATCCACCTGTAAAGTGGAAACACACAAGATCGCCTGACAAAATTGGGAGCATGGGGAGGGGGGGGGAGAAGAGAGGATGAAAGGGGAAGAGGAGAGAAGAAGGGGAGGGGCAAGGAGAACTTGAGGGAACTATGTGTCTTTAACAAATTAGATGATCTCTCTGACCTTGTCTCCTATACACTAAAGGGAATGGGCTGTGGGGACAGTCCTGGCGGCTCTGTGTTCAGATTCTGCTTGGATTAAGAGACAAATGGGCATGGGAGACAACTGTTTACTTGGCTGCGGCACTGCTGCAGAGGGAGGGTTTGTGAGCCTCGCAGGGCTGAGAGGTGAAGCCTTCTAGAAACCTAGAGCCTGGCTCTGGGAGGAGCCTTTTCAATCTCGAGAAATGCTGCGTTTGTTGAGCAGGGTACTGTCTTTGTCCTCCCTCTCACTCATGGGGTCATACAGCGGAACACAGAGGAAGTTGGACTTGGAATTCAGGATACTTCTTGGTGATTATTGGTGGGCTGCCTGGACTCCGATGGTCCCGCCCATGGTGCTACAAGTCAAAAAATAGGTTAAATACCAAAGATAACACCAGCATGTAAAAGAGATCAACAAACATCTTCTGGAAATGACTTTGGAGATGCGCCTGCGATGAGCCCGGGGTGGTTTTAAATGCCTTCGGCTTCCTTTCTCTAGTGGTAACAGGTCAGCGGGCTTGGGCACCGTCGGCAACCCCGATGCTATCAGCCCTGGTGCACTGTGTCAGCCAAAAGTGTATAATTTCCAAAGGAGGCTATTTTATAAAAATAGGCATCGCATCCATGTACAATTAAGCATCCACTAATAAAACTACGTCAATTGCATTCTCAGGCAGCTGCAGATGGAATGGTGCTAAGTGAAGCTGTCAGCAAAGAAGTGTAGTAACATACACTCCAGAGTTCTCGTCATGGCTCTATGTAGAAAGATTCGAACATGAAACGAATAGCTGCTTAAGAACAACGAATACAGGTGCAAATTCCTTGTGAAATCAATTTAACAATAAACTCTTTTTCTAATGCAAATACCATTATATTTTTGTCTCGTTTATACTAAACAATCCAAACCATGCAGAGAGTATAAAATCCCCATGTGATCTTATCTCCCTCAAGAGAAAACCAGTTCAAGCAGGCTGTTAGAATATGTCCACACTTTTAGTGCATATATTGTTGGTGCAGAGGTAAACATATTTCTCCATAAACGGAGCCACATTCTTTGTCCTATTTCATAATCATAATTTTGCCTTTAACATGACTAGCTTGTTACAGTGGAATAAACAATGCATTTTTACAAAAGCGTTACACAAGAAGTAATCAATTCAGAGACGATGAAAGGTTGAAATGCAGATGCAATGGAGAATCTCCTTAATTGCCATCAAGATCCCAACCAGGTGGCGCCCTGTGCAGCAGCCTGGCCACAAGGCCTTGTCCTCCAAGCTAGAAAGAGAGGTCAGTGAAGGAACTCTGGCTGTGTGGGGGAGGGGAGTGTGACTTCAGCCCCATCTGTCATCTTGCGCCTAACGTGTCAAGACAAGGCCCAGTGGGTTTCTGTATAATGAGAACGGAGGGAAGCTGCCTCTTTTTAAATTAATCAGACGTGGCCCCCACAGAGTCCACAAGTGAGCCACACAACGCTGACAGGTGGAAGCTGCCAGGGCTGTGTGCAGCCCTTGCAGGCCTGCCTTTGATGCCCTGCATCTACACCCTGCTTCTTCCCCAGCAACAGCAACTGTTACTCTCCAGGTCTCCAGCCTGTGTGCCCGCACTCCCAGGGGAAGCATCGCAGCCTGAGGAGGTTATTATTCATTTTCCTTGTGTCATTCTAGCTAACAGGACTGTGGTTTTCCTGGAACGCTCTCCAGAATACAGGAAATACCTTTTAGCAAGGTCCGTGGGGTTGGAAGCCTATGCACACTGCTCCTGTAGCTCTATTCTGAGATGAGGCTCCAGTGTGCACTGCTTTGTGATGTGCTGTGCTAATACGGAAAAACTAAACCAACCCCCTTGTGTGACAGATCCCAAATGTCCTCTGCAGAAGCTGTTGGACCTGACAAGATTCTGTCTGTTATGACAACTACATCATAATTTTTCCATGACTCCGGTGGACATTTGTCCTTAAATCAGTGGTTCTCAACCTCGGGGTTACGACCCCTTTGGGGTCCCATATCAGATATTTACATTATGATCCATAACAGTAGCAAAATTATAGTTGTGAAATAACAATAAAACAATTTTATGGTGGGGGGGTCATCACAAAATAAGAAACTGTATTAAAGAGTTTAGCATGTGGTGGCAGGGACTGTATGGCGGGCATTGGTGCTTGGCAAAGTTCCAGCATTTTGACATTGCAGATTATAATTCTACAGCACCCTTTTACATCTATTTTTAATGCTTTTCATTATGCGTTCTGGGAGTTCCCTTATGCCTTTCCCTTTGGGAAATTCTGTACGGGCTTTGAAGGATGAAAATGTGTATAATGGCAGCCTCTTTGAACAAAGTAACTCTTTGGGAAGCTGGATGTAATAACAAAGGTAAGAGTAATTCAATTGCCCCATCCCTTGGGTCTGCTGTGTCCACCTGGAGAAAGTTTTAAACGAGAATGTAAGCCGTCAGTTTCTTATTCAGACTACAAATCAATAGTTGTTTATCCTTACACAAGTTGCTAAAATTCTCTGCACTTCCGATTTCTTGCCTATAAGTCACAGATCATAGCATCGAATTCATAAGATTTGGGGGCAGAAAGATCAGTGTATGTGAAAACATCTTAAAACCGTAAGGAAGGCCTGATGAAATGTAGACTTTACATTTCTCGGCCTCGCAGTTTGGGTGACATTCATACTTAACGAAGTTATAAAGGTCAATGTGGAGAGCGCCGGTCTGGGGTAGAGAGCATGTAAATGGGCCGTGGGAACAAAGGTGGAGACGCTAGAGAGTGTCTAGACTCAGGACCATAGAGCAGCAGCCGCCGAGTTTGAAGATACAGAAGATTTGCCTATAAATATCACAATCTGATGGACCTTTGCCCACTGAGGAGACACTAGAGGTTTTTCAGCAGAGCAACATGGTGGAAGCCGTGTCGCTGAAAGGCCTTTATGGCAGCAGCATGTAGCATCTGCCATGCATGGGACGTGTAGCCGGGACAGCCGGGTTAAAGAGCTGACGCATTAACTGCGAAGCACAGGGGTGAAGAGCTTGGTTGAAGAGAAATAGTTTTCTGGGGTCTTCTTTTCCCCTAGCCCCGCCGGGCCCACAGGTCTGCGTAGAGCCATGATTGCGGGTTTCTGCTCCGCATCATGGGGTTTGTGAAAGTTGTCAAGAACAAGGCCTACTTCAAGTGAGATTTAGAAGGCTGCGAGAGGGTAAAACCGACTACTATGCTCGAAAACAATTAGTGATCCAAGACAAAAATAAGTACAACACACCCAAATATAGGATGATAGTTCGTGTAACTAACAGAGACATCATTTGTCAGATTGCCTATGCCCTTATAGAGGGGGACATGATAGTCTGCGCCGCCTACGCACACGAACTGCCGAAATACGGAGTGAAAGTCGGCCTGACAAACTACGCTGCCGCCTATTGTACCGGCCTGCTGCTGGCCTGCAGACTTCTCAATAGGTTTGGTATGGAAAAGATCTATGAAGGCCAAGTGGAGGTGACTGGAGATGAAGACAATGTGGAGAGCATCGATGGTCAGCCTGGGGCCCTCACTTGCTATTTGGATGCTGGTCTTGCTCGAACTACAACTGGTAATAAAGTTTTCGGGGCTCTTAAGGGAGCTGTGGATGGAGGCTTGTCTATTCCTCATAGTACCAAACGATTCCCTGGTTATGATTCTGAAAGCAAGGAGTTCAACGCAGAGGTATATCGTAAGCACATCGTGGTCAGAATATTGCACACTACATGCACTACCTAATGGAGGAAGATGAAGATGCTTACAAGAAACAGTTCTCTCAGTACATAAAGAACAACGTCACTCCAGACATGATGGAGGAGATGTATAAGAAAGCCCATGCTGCTATACGAGAGAATCCAGTCTATGAAATGAAGCCCAAGAGAGAAGTGAAGAAGAGGTGGAACTGTCCCAAAATGTCCCTTGCCCAGAACAAAGATCGGGTTGCTCAAAAGAAGGCAAGCTTCCTCAGAGCTCAGGAGCGGGCTGCGGACAGCTAAAGCAATTTTCTATGAAGAGTTTTTCATAAAGATAATAAACTTATTGACCATGCAGCAAAAAATGAAAGAAAGAAAGAAAGAGTTTTCTAGTTACCAATCATCGCCATGGTCACCTGCCCTTGTCCCACCTTCCTCCTCTCCATAATGTAACCAGAAATTAAAATGTCATGTGGAAGGAGACCCAACCTCTCCTCAACCTCGAGATTCCTCAACGTCTAGATCTTCACTATTCAACAACAGGTTTGCTGAGTAAAATGGATTTGTGGAAAACTGAAAGGTAAGATCTACGTGTCCAATCCAGTTTCTTCAGGATCCCTTCTGGGTGCCATTTGGCCTTTGGTTTTGACGAATCCACATGTGTCATCTCTGAAACCTGCATCTTCCTCCTCTCAAATATCTTGGTGTCTCTGTTGCTTCTCTGTCTTGCTGATACTGAATAAGTCATGCCATACCTGAGCCGCTACATGAGCCCAGCCACTAACTTCTGGGACCTCATACAAAGGTCCACGGGCATCATTAAAGACCCAGGCAGGGCAAGTTGGCCTCACGCTGCTCATTCTGATCAGTTACTGCACAGAACTCTATGGCCACACAAAGGGGGCGGGGGAGACACTATAACTAGTTATTTATGTTTGCTACGGCTACGCAAATGAAGGATTATATGTCATGGACTGACCATCTAGTTCAGACCCCCCCCCCCCTCTCACTTTGGTTTTTTTCGAGACAGGGTTTCTCTGTGATTTTGGAACCTGTCCTGAAACTAGCTCTGTAGATCAGGCTGGTCTCGAACTCACAGAGATCCGCCTGCCTCTGCCTCCCAAGTGCTGGGATTAAAGGCGTGCGCCACCACTGCCCGCTACTGGAACTAGCTCTTGTAGACCAGGCTTGCCTCAGACCCCCTTTCTCTTTAAACTTGCATGTGCTGTTGTACAGATGAGAATATAGAAGTCTGGGGACAGCCTTTCCCATATTTGCACAGGTCCTGCAGGGGCAGTGCCTCTTCCAGGCAGAGAGTTCAGTGCCGGATATGAGGCATCTCCCTCCCCCATCCCCAAGTATGTGTGTGTGTGTGTGTGTGTGTGTGTGTGTGTGTGTGTGTGTGTGTTCAGGAACTCAAGAAATACAGTACCTTTTGTACATGATTTATGTGGGCTTTCCAGATATTTGTCTTTCTTTCTTTGAGTTTAAAAAGTATAGGATTTACCCGGGCAGCTTTATCTCAAGACAACTACCGACCGCCTTTCGTAATAGTCGCCGCCTCCCCTTTGCTAAAGGGTCAGCTGTAAAATAATGCTTCCTCTGCAGAAAGCTTATTCTCCAGACAGATGAGATAACACAGGAGATGTGCAGTGGAAGCAGAGCCTTTAACCCTAGGTCAGTCTCTCATCTCTCACCCAGATTGGGCCTGACAGCTATTCAGTAGCCTCTTGGAGAAGGAATGCCCAGCTCCTTACCCCAAGAAGATTGGCATCAAGAAATAAACCTTTCTGGCAGTCTTAAGATACTTTTGTTATTCGTTTTGTGGCAGTTGTCTGTTGCTTCTCAAACAAAGGCGCTCTGCAGCAGGCTGGGTCTAGATTGCTCTTCGAGGGCAGAAGACACGGACTGTTTATTGGATGTTGTGTCTGTCCTTTGTCCAGAGCCACGCGTGATCCTGGGTATGCAAGAGGAGCTGAGCACGTGGAGCCTGTTAAGCTGAAATGAACACATTCAGCAAGATTTCTCTCCCACCAGCCCAGATTCCCCAGAATGATGCCCCTTGCAAGTAAAAACTGTTCAGTGTCCTGTTTGAACATAACTCGCCTGTACAGATGAAACAGAACTCGCCTAAAAACATATTTTCATATCACATGGATGTGATAAGATTGCAGAATGTTTTATAAATGAGATGTTTTAATATTATAAGTCAAGAACAGTCCAATGATAACTGAAAGACATTTCATATCCAGAACCATGCCACCTCCATCCCACCTCTACCTGAAAGACAAACCAATACACATGCACACACGGGCACACACATACATATACGCACGCACATGCGCGCGCGTGCACACACACACACACACACACACACACACACACACACACTATGGCCATACTTTTGTATCATAACTACAAAACCTTTTTACACTTGCAGATCTTCTCTGGAACTCTTACAATAATCCCATCTCCCCAGTTCTCCCTCTCTGTCTCCACACTAGGAAGCCTGGCCTAGAGTATTAGCCCATACGTACATCACTGTAACGTTCATGCCCAGTGCAATGCCCAGTGCAGCACACATCATATTCATCACGTCAATAGCGGTAAGAATGTGATGTGCAGTATTAAAGCAAGTTCATGACAAGCTTTCTCCCATGTCACTATTTACTTAATTATATCCCAAATGCCTTTCCTGATTGCTAAACCTCAATATTAATTGCATTTATGCATTCATATATAGATATGCATTTTTAAAATGAAGTTACACTATCAATATGGTTTTATAATATGCTTTTCCACCTTACACTATCCCAGGTATTACAGGGTAGATTATATTCCCTACAAAATTCAAGGCTGAAATCCTTACTACCAATGTGACTGTTGTTTGAGACAGACATTCTAAAAGCAGGGTTCTAGAGATGGCTCAGTGGTTGAAGTCACTGAATGGCTGCCCTTGCAGAGCAAGAGGCCAAATTCCCAGCACCCACAAGGCAGCTCAAAACCAATTCTAACTCCAGTTCCAGGGGTTCTGACACCCTCTCCTGGCCTCCACAAGCACATGCAGGCAAAACACCCATAAACATAACATTAAAATCTTTTTTAAAATATGAATCAGGTTAATAGGGATCATAACAGTGGGCCCTAACTCAGTACATCTGCTGTCCCTAACAAAAAGAGATAGACTAGGGGATGTACTGGCACAGACAGAAGGACAAGGAGAGGGGCCTCAGGATAAAAAATCCTCCTGATACCTTGATCTTGGGTTTTCAAACACCAGAAATATGAGAAGAAAAAAGTTTGTTATTCAAGTCACCCTGTCTGTAGTGTTTTATTATGGCAGCCCCAGAAATTAATACACAGAATACTTCTCTTTAAATGTTTTAAAAATTTGATGTTTAACGGGCTCAGAATTAATCATTTTCCAATTATTTTTAACTAGTTTTTTTCTTGAAATATTTAGGTCAAAGTAACAAATGATGCTTTTAATATCTTTGCATTTTGTGACTCATTTTAAGATGGAAAAAAACCCACCTAAAATATCATGGGAATAATTAATGGGAATAAATTATGGGTAGTATTAATACTGTTTTAGCATTTTTGGAGAGTTTAAAATTACTTCAAAATAAAGAAGGAGGGAGAGGGGAAAAATAGATACAGGCACACAGGGGAGAGAGAGACAGAGACAGACAGAGAGAGAGAAAATAAAACAGAGCTAGATGGATGAAGGTCATCCATCATGAGGGTCTGTTTGAGCTAAAGCTAACCCACAAACTCAGTCATCTGCAGGAAAGTGGGGATGGAAATGGAGGCCATTGTTTCAGGCAGAATAACCAATGCTCAGGAGACACCTATCATATGCTTTCTCTCATACATAAAATCTAAACTTTAGAAGAATAATCAGATTTAAAAGCAGAGGGGAGGACTATTTGGGAAGAGGAAGGAGGACAATGAGGTAGGTAATGAGGTTGAATGAGATTAAAATATATGACATACATGTATGGGGGTGCCATAATAAAATCCATAACTGCATGCAATAAAATTCTTTAATAAAATAATCTTAAAATAACAGAATCAAGCTTTAGAAAAGTGTGGCACTAGCTGCTTTACATGACTGCTACTGTGCAGCCAAAGTTGCAAAGTCACAAGTTTGAGGAAGCCTTAGAGATGAGCCGTCTGGCCAAACAGAGACTCTTAATACGAACACTGCATTGGCTTTCTGTTAGAAGGAGTTTGGGGCTTGAGTCCACAATGAGAGATGGGGAAAGGACCACACAAGAAATACTCTTTCAAGTAGGACCGCTCCTGGAGAGAGTAGAGCAAGGGTAGAAGTGATGGCGATACTGAAGTCTGGCCCAGGTGTTTCCAGGTTCGTGGCTTCTTATCCAAAGAACAGACTCCCAAAGATTTGCAAAGTACTGAAATAGCTCAAAGTAAATAGTGTATATCAAAAAGAACAGCAACCATGAGAGTGAGAAAGTGCTGAGGAGACCAGGTCACAGCCAGTGGTCTCTTTTTATGGGTCTAAAGCAAGATGTGGGGCCAGGAGACTCTAGGGCAGTTCTCTATTTTCCTAGGAAGATTAGGTCATACATGTCTTATCCCTATTGTACATGCCCCTTCCCATAAATCATCCAGTTTTAATTATATGTCTGCCCAATTACACATAGGCACAAGATGGTAAACAGGATTATTCTTAAGTTTCACTTGAAAGACAGTTTTATTTATTGCTCATGCACCTAAAACCGGTTCTTCAAACTAGTTCCAGCTGGACTGGCCTTTCTAGTCTTCCTGTTGGATACACTGGAAATATACTTGAATAGAACTTCTCTAAATTTGATTACTACTAGGGGTGGAGGAATCTACACTATTTTTTTTTTTTTACTTTTCTTTTGTCTTAAACTATAAGGAGATTAGCAGAAAGTGTACAGGGAGCAAGGATTGAGGAACTCAGTTAAGAAGCTGCTTTTCCTCTGGCCCACCCCTTTAAGGCTTCAGCCTCTTGCTTCACATTTGCAAGAGGGAGACATTCAGAAAACACTAATTTTTAAGCCAATTTGCATTTTTGAAAACTCCAAGAGAACTATAAGGTTAAAAAACATAGAAGAAATTTTTTTTCAGTGTAAGAGATGTGCTTCTCGTCCTTCAAGTTTAGGGACACACTGCCATACCATGCAGAGCCAGAGTTGTCTGTGGTCATCCTAGACAAGGCTGAGACAGAATATTGCCTGCACAACACACGTTGTGGGGTTGAGACGTTGAATGTCTCTCAACACATGGGCTACTGGCTTGCTCCTGGCAGTCACTGTGTAATCTTCTGGAAATGGCATCTCTCTCTCTCTCTCTCTCTCTCTCTCTCTCTCTCTCTCTCTCTCTCTCTCTCTCTCTGTGTGTGTGTGTGTGTGTGTGTGTGTGTGTGTGTATGGGTATATACATATATGTGGGTAATAGAAGCTACTTCATCAGATCTTATGAGACCTGTGAAAAATCTGTCATCTGTAAAGTGCAATACAGATTTTATTCTCAGGACAGTTTTGTGGACAGGAAGAGGAAGAGAGAGAAGGAAGGAGGATGTGGTGGAGAAGAAGGAGGGGGAGAAAAGAGACAGGAAGGGGGAAGTATAAAGAGGAAACGGGGACAAAGAGAGAAAATGGAGAGGACAGAGGGACAAAAGGTATAGACAGTGCAGGGACAGGGAGAAGGAGGAGGCAGGAGGTGGGGAGGAATTATCCTAAACTACTTTTCCAGAATGTGACAGCCTTCCTTTAATTAGCCTTCTCTTTATTACTGCTAGTGTGTACTGTCTGGAGACTTCCCTCAAGCCAGGGGCACTCATGGGAAGGTGTATGAATCAAAGACTTAACCTCCACTTCTTTTTTCTTTTGTCTTAAACTTTGGAGAGATTATGAAACAAAGAAGCTAAATGAAGAAATCATTTGCCCTCTGGCCCCATCCCTGCCTAGATCTCAACCTCCTGCTCTATATTTGCAAGGGTGTAAATGGAGACTGCTGGTTTGTTTCCCAGACACCTAGACCCAGAAACTACATTAATTACAACACTGCTTGGCCTATTAGCTCAGGCTTCTTATTAACTAACTCTTACATTTTAAATTAACCCATTTCTATATATCTGTGTATTTGCATGAGATTGTGACTTACTGGTAAGGGTCTGGTGTCTGTCTCCTTTGGCAACTACATGGCGTCTCCTTAACTCTGCTTCTCTCTCTCTCTCTCTCTCTCTCTCTCTCTCTCTCTCTCTCTCTCTCTCATACAAATAGATAGATATAGATATATAGATATATCTACCCTAGATATATCTGCCCTTCCATAGGTCAGAGCAGCATTATTCATTAACCAATAAGAGCAGCACGTATACAGAAGGACGTCCCATATCACAAGGGCTTTTTGCAGTCTTTACTGCTGCCTAGCAGGGCAGCCATGATCTGATTTCTGTGCTGATTCGCATTTCTCTGGCCTCTGTTTATTAAGCCACATCACAATACTCAAACCCTGAGTTCAGAGCATACTTTCTAGCGGCTGAGATTATTTGGGTCCCCCACCCCAGTTTTAGTTTACTCATTTATTCTTTTTTGGGAAAGACCAAACTTGAAAGTAATCACAAAACACAATTTAACAAGAGAAAAGGTAAGACTGGAGCAGTATCAAACCTAGAAACAGGTTGCACCCTTAAAAATTGCTTTCCAGGGATGGAGAGATGGCTCAGTGGTTAGGAGCACTGGCGGCTCTTCAGAGGGCCTGAGTTCAATTCCCAGCGCTCACAGGTTTCTCTCAATTGTTTGCTGTTATAGTTCTAGGGGATATGATGCCCTCTTGTGGCCTGTACAGGCATCAGGCACACATGTGGTGCAAAAGTACCATACCTAACAAGCAGGCAACATACCTATATACAAAAGTAATAATATTTTAAAAATAAAATAAATTACACAGGGATTTGCATTTAAAGAGCAGGGAAAGAGTCAAGGAGAATTATTTTAAAGAATCTTTTACAGAATTTCCTTTCTTCCTGATTTGCTATAGACTGGGTTCTTTCTCCTCCACTGGTGGGGAGAAAGGGAACGAACAGTAGATGGGAGTCTGTACGACAAATCCTCCCCAAGAGAAAAGCATTTCCCAGTTCCAAACATGATGTTCCTCCCCATCTGGCTGTGGGTGAGATTGAGGCCATTCCATCATGTTTAATATTTTAACAAGAATGTGGCCGTAAATAACACCACTGCATTATATGACTCTATAAACCACAGAGGTTATACGCTTGTGAGCTTTCACGTGATGAGGCTTCTGAGGAGTGAGGGAAGGGGGCATAGAAATGAAGTCAGAACTGTAAGGAAGAAACAGGGAGCCAACGGATCAGGGTGCTGCACTTCTAGCAGCATTTTCTGAGACGGTGTGAAACAAAGAAAGTACCAAACATATTGAATAACAAACAGAACAATCAAATCTCCCAAACAAACCAGAGAATCACTGCTTCACGGGAACTCGGGCTACGTTCTGAGTTAGCAGCATGCAATTATTTTTGCTATTATTGTTTTCATATATTCTACAACAGTCATTCCTTGGTTGAGGCAAAACTTCTGAGTTACCACACCCTTGCCCCTCGGCTCAAGAGACGGTCTTCAGAAGAGAAGGCAGAGAGATCAGAAAGGAACAGAGCAAACACTATCTCCTTCCTAGATAGGACGGGACTGCTGCACACAGGATCTGTGGCTGTCTGCAAAGGCCTGCACAAAATCACCTCATTCAACATTACAGTGTGGAGAGGGAGAGGCACAGGAGAATCCACCTTTCCTATGGAACTTTGGACAACTGATAGTTTCTCGGAGGTGGCAAGTCAGTTTCATTTGAGGGTATGGCTCCTAGTAGATCGACGGCACTCCAGAGGATGGTCCCACACCCAGAAGCATATGGATGGCAAAAATTAGAATTGATAGGACTGGAGAGATGACTCAGTGGTTAAGAGTGCTGGCTGCTCTTCCAGATGGACCCGAATTCAATTTCCAGCACCCACATGGTGCTCACAACTGTCTGTAACTCCAGTTTCAGAGGCTCCAACACCCTCACACAGACATACACAAGCAGGCAAAAAAGCATGTAAAAATAAATAAAATCTGTTAAAAATAAGATGATAAGTTAAAAGGAAGACAGGAGGTTGATAGAGAGTTATGAAGGTGAGGGGGAACCAGGGAGGGGTGATAGTGGGTGAATATGATGTACAAAAGTCTCAATGAATTATAATAAAAATATTTTTTAAAAGTTCAAAGTTATTAATGTTCCTTTTGAATTTTAAAATCCCTTCTAAAAGGGCAGACTAGGCCATCATTAGATAAGTTGAGTAATTTTCAAATATGTCAATAGGGAATATGAAATAAGAAACTTCTCTGCTTTAAAGCCCTTCAAATATGCTCAACTTTGACCCAAAGTGTTCTTTAATAAAACCTCATATAAAGATCTTATGAAGAATTGTTTTCATTATGTATATATGCATGCACTAGAGTAACAAAAGACATGTGTCTAATCCACTTCCCCTGCCCTTGCTCCACAGCCCTGAAACACTTTCTGTCAAGTCTGCTGCATTCACAAGCCAAGACGTTCTTAAGAGCTTCAGGGTCCTTCAGGGCGGCACGCTGCAGCCGAGGTTGCAGAACTCCTGCCAGGTCTGTCTCATTAGCATCCTGTCTCCTGTCTCA
Organism: Alexandromys fortis; assembly: GCF_014885135.2. Classification (NCBI taxonomy): domain Eukaryota; kingdom Metazoa; phylum Chordata; class Mammalia; order Rodentia; family Cricetidae; genus Alexandromys; species Alexandromys fortis. The sequence goes on from NW_026067992.1 coordinate 1,145,362, forward strand.
CACTGTCTTAAAGCCCTCTGTGAATTCCATGGCCAAAGTCATAAAGGACCCAAGAGCAAAGGTGGCGATATACTTGACACTTAGTGACTAATACATCATCCCTTCAATAACAAAAAAGAAGGTGTTTTACTCCCTACCTGCCAAGAAGTAGTATACAACAGAGAGAGCTGGCCACCTTGACCTGTATTTTGTGAAGGCTTGGGAAATTTTTCTCGAAGAATAGATCTTTAAGGGAACCACAGAGCTAATTGAGACAGGTCTGAATATCAGGCCATGATGTATGTGAGCAGTCCAAAATCAAGGCATTGGATGGAGAGACTGCTGTAAGACCTGTTGGCATCTAGACCTAATATAATTCAGTTCAGATCCTCTCCCTGTGCTGAAGCATGGGTCAGGACTCACACTCAGTAGGTAGGTGCTTTTCCACTGAGCTTCACCCTCACCCAAAGGCTCATTTAACCCTTTAGAGTAAGAAAATTCTGAACAGATTCAGCCACACCATGAAACTGAGTTCAGCTGGTCATTTATTGATGCCTCTTCTTGTCTGTGATGGGGAGAGCATAAAGTAGACATGGAACACCCAGAGATGAAATCTGATAGTCTTCTAATGATGAGAAAGGAGTATGGGTGGGAGGAGAGAAGATTAAGTTTCAATTTAGTGTCTCTATACACCTGTATAAATCCTTGGCCCAACCATTAATCACTATGACCTTTATTTACCTCGACTATGAAATGAAGATAATGGTGCCCGTGTGTTTAACAAAGTTATTGGAAAGCTCAAATAGTGTCACTGTAAAAATGATAAGTGAACTGAAAAAAGTATACAATGATTTTCATTATACCATCAGTGTTATTAGTTTTGGTGCTGATAAAATACTAGAGCATGTCAAATACAGTACTGTATTTCTAGTACTTTTTCCTCCTTTGAGACAGGGGCTCACTCTGTTGCTCTGTTGCTGGGCTGGCCTGAAAATCCCGGGTTGAGCAATCCACTGCCTCAGCCTTCCAAAGGTAAGAGTTATGGGCACAATGGTGTGCCACCACACGTGGCTCTCTGGGGCTTCTAAAATTTAAATGTGTCTGAGCCCCAGCTGGTTCTCATTCAGTGATTCTCATTCAGTCGCCTTAGAATGGAAGCCAAGAGTCTGTGTTGCTACTTGGCTCTCTGATAATAGCAATGCGGCTAGGCTGGGGACCACATGCTTTATCACAGGACTCACTAGAAGAACTGAAGCCCTTAAAATGATGAATATATAAAATGGTCACTTACATGACTCCGGGGGTAGAAAGCTGAAGTAGTCGTGTTATTTGTTTTGCACAGAAAGGCAGTTTTTACCTTGCATCGATTCCATGCACTAAAGTCCGTGGCACAGGTAGACTGTTGGATTCTGTTACCATAGACACAGAAAAGAAAAACTGATGATAGTCTTTTGTGCACTTTTCTTCTTCAGAGGTTTTTCTTTGCCCAAAACACTCGGCTACCCTTTGGCTAAAACCCAATTTGGCAAATTGTTCTTGGCAGTCCTGAGAAATCATTCCCGCGGGAGAAGAGTTCTGACTGGATGGCCTGAGAGGGGCCTGCACCTTCCATGTTGGCCAGGACCCGCAGTGTCTCGGCAGCCATGATCACTACGAAATTCATCTCTGTCACAAATAGCGAATCGCATGCTGTACAATATCACAATCTCATTATGGGATGTCATCTCACTGCACAAATACATTATTTTCCCCAGATTTACCGATGCCGCTGCCCACATCACAGCCAGCAAGTGATGGATGGACTCTATCTGAATGGATTTAGGTGTGTGATTTACACACGGCAGGGTCCTGACAACCGTGGACCACAGCCAGTGCCAGACGGGCTGTGGAGAAGGTTTCTCCTTCATGGTCCCTTAAGCACAAAACCCAGTGGATGGAAAATGTTGTGGCATCTAACGGAATGAGGAAAGTAGGGGTAAGTGCAATATAGTTTCCACAATACACTTCTCATGTGTTATAATTCAGACACCACAGTGAGGGCTTTGAGTTCACTTTGAGTTACTGGCTGAGTCCACAAAAGGATATCTAGTGCTAATCCCATTTCATAAAATGGTGCCCTTTAACCAGGCAATGTGCCTCATACAAGAAGAGAGAGAATTCCTATAGCGTTTTGGAATCTCTATGGACAGCAAATAATTGCACGCGCGCGCACACACACACACGCACACACACACAAAAGAAGCAAGAGGAGTATTTGTACCTTCTCATTCATGCCTACTTAATCTAGGAGGAAATAATTAACTTTCTAGGAGAAGTAGCAGTAGAAATCTCAAAGTGGAGGCTGGACAGATGACTCAGTGGCTGGGAACACTTGTCGCTCTTGCAGAGAACCCCAATTTAATTCCCAGCATCCTCCCGGCGACTCACAATCATCTGTAACACTAGTTCCAGGGGATACAATGCCCCCTTCTGGCCTCTGCGGGCACCAAGCATGCCTGCAGTGCACATACACGTATGCAGGCAAAACATCTGTATGCATAAGAGAAGATGAATCTTTAAAAAAAAATCAACATGGAGAACTTTGATTTTAAATGGATCTCGGAGATACTCACATTTTGTACTCAGTGCTTTGATCTTTTCTCTTGATTACATTTGCCTATTTTCTGCTTACTTCCTTGAAGATACTAGGAAAGTTGACATTCCAGAAAACCATGTCTCGTTACTTCTAAAAAACTTGGGACATGAAGGAATACCACCATGCATTCATATTTTTTTTAAATTTAATTGAATATGCCTCTCAGATACAATAGCAAACATGAAATATGAGCAAGAGAAATAGCTATGACAAGCCAAGTGATGCTGACCATTCTGCCCATCATTCATGGACAGTGGAGTGCACACTTCACAGTAGATGAGATCTGTTCCCTCTGCTGGCTCAGCTCCCAGGTGGCTTTTACCATAAATGCCAATGGCCACATTGACCATATTAGAAATATTTAATGTGACTTTTTTATTCCATCCAGAATCTAAAACATAAGCTGACTGCTATTTCAAAATCCACTAGAGAATAGGAATCAGTTCCAAATTTGGAGAAAAAATTGACTGTATAAGACTTTGAGAAGTTGCTCTTACACAGTCCTAAAGAATTATCAAGAGAGCGCTGGATCAGCAGATAAGATCATGTATTGCTCTTGAACAGGACCCAAGTTCAGATTCTAGCACCTGTCAGGCAGTTATAACTCCATGTAACTTCATCTAAAGAAGCTCTGAGCTCTCCTCTGGACTCAAGAGGCTACTGTGTTCACATGCGTGCACGCACACACACACACACTGAACTCTCCTCTGGACTAAAGTGGCAACTGCATTCACACATGTATACACACACATATACACGCGTGTGCGCAAACAAACACAAACAAATATATACAATTGATAAATAAATTTAAAACATCATTTTTAAAGAATCGCCAATGGAAATCTGACTGTATACATGTCATGCATCACATCAGACTGTGTTTCGAATCAGCATTTGTGCCTTTTCTCATACACATAGGCATTATCCCAGGATGTGCATGACAGTTCATCTCTCAATTTCTCTTTTGCAAAAAAAAAAAAAAAAAAAAAAAAAAAAAAAAAAAAACAAACCTTCGATTCTTTGAATTCAACTTTCATGGGCTTGATGTGAGACAGCAGGAAAGCATGTGTAATGAAAGCCTGTTTGACCTTATGATCTGACCTAGAAGAGAAGTCCTCCGGTCCCTGAGATGGAGCTGAGAGGAGACCGTCTGAGCTGGCCAGAACACGGAAGCAAACATAGGCTTTCAGTGTGGGAGCAGGATCAGAGCATGCTGTAGGAATTCCTACCACCAGTAGCCTGCAAGTTACCCACCCACTTGGGCGTGGCCTCTCAGACTATATACGCCCATATAAAGTACGTGTCCAGCCTCTTTTCCAGCTGCGGGATTCAGTTGTTGTTCCCAGTTCCAGCAGAGGATTGGGATTTGTGAGTCTACCCCTAAATAAATAACTCTCTATTATACTCAATTCTGAGCTAGTGTGGGATTTCTTTTAAGCATCCTTCATCTGGCGCCTCACGTGGATTTGGACTCCACATCTACCAGGTAGACTAGCTTAAAGGCCTAACCGTTCCACAGCCCAGAAAGTCTCCCACCCCTGCCCACTTGACTTGCTTTTACCTAAGCGGTTTCTGTAAAACTCCCACCACGGTGGAGCTATGCCACGTCCACAGCAGTGACTGCCGTGTAGTGACAAAATGCCTCTGCGCTGGCTTTTGCTTGCTGAAGGATTGGGGTTAGAGCTTCCTGGAGCGAAGCCCCAGGTGGTCCCCCTGGCAATCAGCGGTCGAGATAGGACCTGATGCCATAGGCAAATCTCGTATCTGGAGATGGCCCTGAGAGCGAGCCCTCCTGACACCTTGCCTGATCTTTCTCTGTATTTCTTAATTTTCTTGTTTATAGCTGACCGCTTACTAAGAAATCAAAGTACGTCCTTGGCTCAGCTCCACCGTTCATTAAAGCAGTCCTTGAGGAACTGAAGTATGCCCCAAGCCACATGAGCCTGGGAAACTTTATTAATTATGAAACAGAAAAGGCTAAAGTTGAAATGTTACGAGGGAATCATCATAGTGAATCAGATTTAGAGAGAAAAGGAGAGTTAGAGAAAATTCCCCTTTATGGAAAAATTAGTTAGATCCCGGAAGCCCTGGTGTCTTTATTGTAAGAAGAAAAGAAAGGAAATTATTGAAAATATGAGACCAGCTTTAATATATTGGTATAGGAACTATCATGAGGAAACGAGAAAACTATTAGGGAATATGGAGCAAAGAATAAGAAATTATATAGATAAAAAGCTAGACCCAGGACCCTGAGAACTAGTCCCCACGGTAGAATGTGGTTGATGGTGCGAGACAAAACAAAACTAAAAGTCCTTGCCAACATCTTGAGCACGTAGAGAGGAGCACGTAGAAGAAGCTCTATTTTGATTATGTTTAGCCTTGATTTATGTATGGAACCCTGAGTGGGGTGATGTAATGAGCCTGCCAAGTTCTTTGATCTGTTTTATACAAAAACTGAAGCTTTGCAGAAGTAAAATTGCAGCAGATTTTCACTACACAGTGTGTCTGTCTGTCATTCCCTTGCGTCGTATCCTGGCTATCCTATCCTTCAACCCTGTCCTCCCGTGGATAGCAGTCTCACAGAGGGACGGTCCGTGGCAGAGCTAACTACATGTGGCGACTTGGAAATTTCCCAAGCTCGTGCACATCCCCCTACTGCCATGTTCACTGCCACGTTTCTTGCCACATGGTAACTTGTGCAGCTTCTGTTTTGTACTCCCAGAACCTGAATTCTGGGCTTCTTGCTCTGTGTACAAAATTGATTTAATTGCTTTTAATTTGTCAAGCAAAGCATATTTCTCAGTATTTGACCAGCACCAAGGTGGGGAAACCAAAGCTGCTCTGGACTGTTTGTGGCACCTGGTTACACCTCTAGTCACAACACTGCAACCAGGACACCTGCTGTACAATAAAGGTTATTACACCTAAAACAATTTACCAGATTTCTTAACAGGTAATTAATACATCAATAAACTTGAAAGCTTTATAATTGCAGACAACATTACCATTGAATCTTTTAGTAACTTTTTTGCTATTACTATCAATTGTATTCTGCAAGGCTTATATGGTTATGGTGATATATCGATTTATTGGATATTGGAACTCAGCTTTTTCTTCATATTATATCCTTAAGAAAATCGTTTGATAACAGGGCCAAGAAGGAGGCACTTCTAGAAATGTACAGTCTTTACAGACTAATAACGAACAGCTAGCTGACAGGATCAATACCATCGAAAATCAAACGTTACCTTAAAAAATTAATACTATTGAAAAGGGTAACATTAATTTGACAGAAAAAATTGAATCCATGTCAAAGGATACTGAGAAATTAACTGAAAAAATTCATACTGTTGAATTTGACACTTAAAATTTGTTAAAACATTATAATAGGTTAGCAAATAGAATATCTCTCTAGAATGGCAATCTGCATGCTATCCAAATAATGTCCAAGGATGAGGTGTTATCTTTAAAGGAAAAATTTCAGACCTTGGAATCACATGTGCAGAATGAGGACCAGAGGCTAGGTTCATCAATGAAATCACTAGAAATATATACAGGCCAGGAGATTCAGGCTTGACAAAATAGTAAAAAGATTTGAAGCAATTGAGGAAATTATTGGAGCTGATGAGCAGGGAAAGAAGGTACAAGGACAGGAATCAACATCACAGGTAGCTGTCAGAGATAACACACCCAGGGTTTTAGCTTCCAATCCTGTAATCTACTCTGAAAAACCACTAAGTTCTAAAGGCCCAAAAGAATCCAAAGAAGGTAAAAATGGATGTCCCTTCTCCCAACAATGTTTGTCTTCAGAGTTAGGGACATCAATTAGGGGTTGGTGCTTGGGGTGGAAATTATGCAGGCTCTGGGATCTCCTTTGGAAAAATAAAAGAGAAACTTGTTGAAATAGGAGCGGCGGCGGAGCTGCGTCCCCAGCACCCCAGCCGCCTGGCTAGCTTATGCCCAAAATAACAACACACAAACTGTATTCATTTAAAGACTGCTTGGCCCATTTCTATCTAGCCTCTTCTAGGCTAATTCTCACATATTAATTTGGCCCATTTCTAATAATGTGTGTAAGCACCCCAAGGTGCGCTTACCAGGAAGATTCTAGCCTACGTCCATCCTGGGACGGAGCTGCCTGGGAGAGCAGAGCCTGGCGTCTCTGCTCCAGAGAGCAGAGCTGTCAAGTCTCTCCGGGAGCAGAGCAGAGTCTGAACTCACTTCCTCTTCCTCCCAGCAACCTATTCTGTTTATTCCTCCTACCTATGTTTTAACCTATCAGGGCCAGCCAAGCAGTTTCTTTATTGCTTAACCAATGAAATCAACAGATTAATATATGACACTCCCACATCAGAAACTGAATGGGATATTAGTTAGATTAGTGTGAGCTTATTCACACTAATAATAATAGTGAGTAATAGAGTGAATACATGTGGGCTATTATTTATAAACAATTTATACTGATATAGTAGATTCTTATATATTGATACAAATTCAAATTATATTTATTATATTGAATATGGTCCTATTTCTGTTTACAATATTTGTATATCTATGAAAAGTTATTTTATCATATTGTATGCATGCAAGTTTCTATCTCTGTTTAAGACATTTTGTATATTGATACAATTTTAGGATATATTTATCATGTTGCATTATACATTTCTACCTCTGATCAAGGTACTTGTGCATTGTTTACATTTTGAGGTCATTGTCCTCAATTACTGTGCAGTTGTTAAGATTGTTCCTAATATTGTTTCTAAGATTCTAATATGAAGTCTTAGTCTTTAAGTTATATAGGTATTAAGTATTATAGGTCATTTGTCATTCATGTTTGTCATACGTATAGTTAGACTAATCAGGTTCTTTAAATACATAGAGATTGTATTCTGTATAGATAGGTAATCTTCAACCACTTCATAGAACTATAGAACATGACATTTAAATAACTTAGGGTTTTGTTGAAATGAGACACGATTGCTCCTGGCAACACTGATTTATTCCCAAGAGAATGTTGAGCACCAAAAGTACTCCACTTGTAGTTTGTTTTCTTCTTGGCAAAACTGGCCTTTGGGCAAGGAACTGCCCATGCATCAACCACTGACAAAATGCATGATGTCTAGATAGAACAAGCAGGATACAAGAAAAAAGATTGCAAATCTTGCCAAGACAGGATAAGTTGATTCTGAAAATTTTTTCTGCCTCTGAAAATGGTCTGTCAGTTACTCTAGGCCTTAGCCAAAGTTGCTTGCTTCAACATTGCAAATGATACTTTTGGTGATTGACCATGTAGCCAGTTGTCTCTGCCATTTATTCCACATTTTAGAAGTTGCTTGATTGCACTTTCTGTTTAATTGAGTAATACTATTTCCTTCTCAGGTCTTCAGTGGGGTTGAAGACTAGATAGTCATAGTTACTTTCCTCTCATGACTTAGCTAAGCCATTTCTAATACAAGACTTCTTAGGATAGGCTAACTATTGAAACATTTAGCATATGTTTCTTGTTTGATATTGTTTATATTGTTTGTAATTATAATTTTTATACTTGATGTTTGTTCTTATTGTATATTGCTTTGTGTTAGGCTTAGAACCCTTATTTAGACAAAAGAATGAGGTGCTGTGGGAATTCCTTCAGTCAATAGCCTTTAAGATACCAGCCCACTTGGGTGTGGTCTTTTATAATATAAATGCATCTATAAAGCGATCTCTCTCTCTCTCTCTCTCTCTCTCTCTCTCTCTCTCTCTCTCTCTCTTTCTGGGCTGCTGGATTTGGTTCCTGTTCCCCACTCATGCAGAGGACTGTGATATGTGAGTCTACCCTTAAATAAAGAACCCTTTATTATAGTCAGTTCTGAGTTAGTGTGGGACTACTTTATAGCGTCCATCTACAGCTCCCTAAGTCTATGATTTCAGTGGTTATATAATGATATCACATTGAACAATACTTTGAGTGTGTTTTCTATACTTAGTATGATCTTCTGGAGAGTCTGTGTTTTTAGTCTACATAATTATTGTTGGTTCTTTTTAATTGCTGAGTAGTATTGTAAGGATTGTATTTAAATAAGTCAGTGAATGTAGGGTGCGCTTTCTTGAGTATGGCACTGTTTAGTTAATTCTAACTTTCAAAATATTAATATCTTACATGACATATTCAATTTCTTAGATTTAGCTTTCTGGCCTTTTTTGTATAGACTATAGATTCTCCTGAATCAGCACCCTTTCATTTGTATCTCCCCTTCACAAAGTTGTTCTTCAAACCTTGAAGTCAGTGTAGTCCTCTGCCATTTCTTATCAAATGAGTTGTATGCTTGAATGCCTCTGCATTCCTGTTGCCTTTTCTAACTACAGGCCACCATGTTTCTCTACTTCATTAGACTACAAGCCTTATGAGGTATAAAATATCATACAATTCCTGATAATAAATGCCTCTCCTCAATAATGTTGGATTTGTGGCTTTTTAGTTGAAATATGATAGCCTTCCAACACTGACTTTATTGGTGCTTAGGGAATTGTAGCAAGCAAGCATCTTGATGCTGGCTTCCAACCAGCAGAAATTTCAACTGAAGTACACTAAGGGGCTGTCAGAATTGGGGAATTGTAAAAGCCTTCTAGGTTCTGACATGTAGTCAAAGTATAGAACAATTGCCTTGACCAGCATTAAAAAGCCCGTGTTAGCTCGATTTAATCAATGGAGGAGACACCAAGTTTTATTGTTAATGACCTATAGGACTATTTTTGCTATAAAAAGTAAGTATTTTCTTGCATTTTGATGCTTAGACGCCTCTGATTGCTAATGGAACCTTTTTGTGTAGAATCGGAATATGATTTTGTCATTTCTTCCTGTCACGTTGGTTCTACAAATGCATTTTTGCCAACAGCAAAGAGAATTCTTTCCTCTCTATAAAATGCAAATCAATTCAAAACACATTTCTGAGTCTTCTAAAGTGTCATTAATGAGTAATTCTCAACCTCTGCTGCACATTAAATGTAGCAGGGGAGTTTTAAAAATTCCAGAGTTGGGGCGGTACTCCACATGGATTAATCCGGACCCTCTGAGGCTGAGTCCAGGAAGAGAGGCTTTGTAAACACCACCCCCCCCCCAAATTGTGATTTCAATAGGCAGCCATGGTTGAGTCACTTCTTAAACAATACATTCTGGACACATCTCTATAAACACACAACTAATACTTTTATTTATATGAGCTAGTATTCTATGAACTGGGTGAAAAGCAGAAACCATTCTCATGCCTCCCAAAACTCCACTGTCATCAATGCATGTGTGGTACTGTGCTCTGCAGAATTGCCTCCATGCCCACCAGTTTGCTTGCTTCTGAAAATGCAACAAACAAACAAAAAGCACATAGCAAAAGAGCACACATTTACATTTGTTACACACAAGATCATCGAGGCATAAAGAAGTGGGGTGGGGCTTAATATGTGGCCTACAGAGCACCCAGAGTTTGATATCTGGAGATACACTCACTCACAGGTTTGTGCAAATGCATGCTGGCATCAGAGCCAGGGCGTGCCCTAGGACCTACCCCTTATCCTGATACTAACCTCAGAAATCGTTTACCTCTAATCATGTAGACAGATAATGTTGGGTGAGAGAGAGCCATGACTGATATCAACACCTGGGCCATGCTGTGTCTACTATCCTAAGAGATAATATATTTACATTAGAAAATGTAGCATTCTGGCTGCTCTAACCTACTATATTCCTAACTGCCGCACCACTACAGAGTTCCACATTCTAATCCCTAATCCTGTGATTATGTTATCTTATTTAGCAAAAGGCATTGAGACACGGTTAAATTAAGAACCTTAAGATAGGGAATTATCCTGTATTATCCTATGGGCACAATATATTCATAAGAGGTTTTAAATTTTATTTTTTGTTCTTTTTCCAGAAGGAGCCTGGAGAGCCAGATTCAGAGGAAGCTGTGAAGACAGAATCGGGGAGAAGTGATGCTGTTACTGAAAAGCCATCATGAGCTAAGGAAAGCAGAGAGTTGTAGAAGCCTGGGAATACATGAAATGGTTCTCAACTAAAACCCCTTGAAAAAAAAAAAAACAGCCCAGATGATCCCTTTATTTTAGCCTGCAACTTGTCTCCTAGAACTATGAAAATAGTAAGTTTCTGTTGAATGAGTTCATGGCATATTTTAATGTCAATAGACAATTAAGTACTTACACTTCAAAATTAGTGTTGGTTTAACTGACCAAAATCATACATAACTGTCAATCACTAATAAGACATAGCTTTGCTATATAAATAATTTAATGATTATTGTTAGCTACCACAATAAAAGTAGGAGTGTAGTTTTTGCTTTTGCTGATCGGTGAGTTCCTAGAAAACACCATTGAAGAAGGATGCTTAAAAGAAATCCCACACTAGCTCAGAATTGGGTATAATAGAGGGTTATTTACTTAGGGGTAGACTCACAGATCACAATCCTCTGCTAGAAGGGATGTGTTAGCCACAAGGAAAAAATGTGGGCATAAGAAAAAAAACTGCAGTTTGGGCTCAATAGTTTGAAAGCTCATATATTCATATAGTTGATCACAGGATGATATTTTAAAGAATGTCTTATTCATGCTAATTCATGCAACAATAACAAAATTGTCCTGCATGAAGAGTCTCCCTGTATCAGCCTCAGCAACAAATCTCATAAAGACAGGTGTCTCAGTTGCAGGTCAATACTCTTGAAAAACGACTTAAAAAAAAAAGACACATGTTCCTCTCTGTTTCAATTTGAATAGCAAAACACATCATCCTAGCATTTCTCCACAAACTCCAGGGCACAGCGGCAAACTGGGCGATTGGCAGGTGTCAGGGTCCCTACAAGTGGCACAGCCATCCAGGATCCGTGCAAAGTCAGGCAAGATGCTCGGTCAGTACCACTCTAACAGGTGCTGGGGCAGAAACAGCCAGAGTCTGATCTCATGGTGTATTTTTCTTACACAGCTAAGCACAGTAAACCTTTGGGGGGAAGTTTCCATGGGACAATGATCATAGCCAAGTTTCATGGATGGCAACATCAAAACTCCCTTGCAAAGTAGCAAAGTACCTGTGACCTTCACAATGAGAATGAGTTCTTTTGACTGATAAATAGAGTTCAGGGGAAAGACCTGGGAGGATCTGTAATGAGCACAAGGATGAATTCTGTTGATTAAGGATGCAAAGTCCATAGGACCTCTTTCATAAGGATAGTTCTAGGAGGTGGAAAAACAGAGCTCAGGATTTGGGGGGTTTCAGGTGAATCCTGGCTCCATAGAATAGCAAAAGATCACCAGGTTGCTCAGACAACATCTATTTCCAACCTTCTGGAATAGGTGAACAGGTGTGAGTCAGTTTCTTACCTTAAGGGACAAAAAGCTTTGTGTTTAGCAATTCTGAATCTTCTAATGCTTGCTGTGAGCTGTGCCTCCTACTAGCAGGACAAGCAGGCCCTTCCTCTTCCTGATTAATGACAGGTGCCATGGCAACCAATAGATGCTGGAACTCAGAGGCCTTCCTTAGCCTCCACTCCGGGAGACGAAATGCTGCAAGTAAATCACCCCTCATCTTTAAATGTCTTTTATTTCTCCAGGTATAAAGCATGGACTTAAAATTACTGGAAAGCGGACAAATGGAGTCTCTCTCTCTCTCTCTCTCTCTCTCTCTATATATATATATATATATATATATATATATATATATATATATGAAATTACACGCTTCATAATACCTAAAAATACCTTAAAGTGAAGAGAGTATGCACTTCCCTTAAGGAAAAATAAGTAACTCAGGGTACTATAAAAATTAATGAGATCATCACTTACTATAATAGCTCCAAAAGCATTTTGACTTTTTTTAAAAGTTTAGAGAAATCTGTACTTGTGCTGACTTAGAGAAAATGGTAATAGGTCACTATGGATATACTACTTTTTAAGTTCTTCCTACTCTAAATGATCAAATGGTCAAATAAAAAAATTGCGAATTTAAAGTTAGTAAGCTTTTACAAAAGTAAGACAAAGCAAATATGCCAAGAGCCACTTTCAAACAAATGAAGCTCTAGAAAATGTCAAACCCTGGGTGTTTGAAGCCGACTCCCATGTGTTAGTTTCTGGATTGACATGGTAGAGGAAGCAACAGGAGGACCCAAAGGGTAAATTCCTTGTAGCCTGTCTGCCACCTGACAAGATGTGGTTTCCTGTCCTTGCGTGGTTTATCTGCCATGCAACTGTCCTTAGACATGGCCCCCACTCTCTCTGGTCCTGGTCCTGGTCCTTCCCTCTGCTCTCCTTTATGAGGCCTCTCCTTTATGAGGTACAGCCTCCACAGGAAAGCTTTCCATTCCCCAGTTGTCATGTGACAGTTGAGCATTCACTGTAATTAAGGGATGGGAAGAAAGACAGGCGATTTTTGTCAGAGCTTCCCTTCCACAAGAGTGTATTCTTGCTTTCTGTGTTGCCATGACAGAACATCTGACAAATGTATCTGTTGGAGGAAAGGCTGTTTTCACTCATAGTGTGAAAGTGCAGTCTATCATAGAGAGGTCAGGGGCAGCTCTCAGCTCTGCAGCGGGAAGAGGAGGTTACTTGTTCACATCTGAGCAGCTCTGGCTAGAGCTAGGGCCAGGCTATAATTCAGAAAGTCTACCCACTCCCAGTCACCCTCTTTCTCCGACTAGACATCACAAGGCATCACAATGTCTCAAAACAGCACTACCAGCCTGGAGTCAGGTGTCTAAACATGTGTTTACATGGGACACTTCACATTTACATTATAAGAGAGAACAGTAATTAACAAGTAAACAAAACTTACGTAGACTTTTGGCTTCTGGCCAGTAGAGCAATGTGGCCAAGAGTAGCTGGCACAGGGAAGTGGGGTTACTTACTAGAGATGGACAGGAAAAGAGAAGCATCTCTGAAGAGAAGACATGAAGAATGAACTAATGAATAAAAAGGGACCTGTCATTCAATGCTCAGGGGGAAAAAAATCCCAGGTAGGCAGAGCAGAAGCACGAAGGCTTTGAGGGAGGAATGGGATTTGAAGTCCAGACCATTGAATCACAAGAACAGCCAGGAGATGGGAAGTGGCGAGGTTAGAAAGCTGAGGACATCCAAGTCCACAAGTATTTTCTATCCTATTTTAGTGAAACTGAGAATCATTGAGGAATTGACATACAGGAAGTCATACAGTCAAAGTCCCATTTCAAAGATACTGCTCTGGTTATATAGAAGAAAAGGTTTTAGTTGGCAATGGGAAGTGGATAGAAGCTGTGATATTTGTTAGAAAATTATTGCAAGAGATAAAGCAGTGAGATGGTGATATGGACTCAAAGTGAATGAATTCCAGTTATATTTTGAAAGTAAAATGAACCTTTAAGGTAGTGTGCTCATGAAGGATAAGTTATATTTTGAAAGTAGAATGAACCTTTAAGGGAGGATGGTCATGAAGGATAAAAAAGTGGAGTTAGAGGACACATGTGCCTTGGTGACTAAGAACAGGGATGCTAGTGTCATTATTTTATGACATCGGGAAGAGTGGGAAAGGGGTGTATGGAAACTGAGAGCTATGCTTTACATGTTACTTTGAAAGATTAATAGAGTATCCAAAGAAAATGCCAAGAAGTGATTTCAACAACCAGGAAGCATTAAGTGGGGACTGCGTTCCACTGAATTTCTTAACATCATTTCTGAAATCCTCCTCATTAAATGGTCTATCAACATTTAAATATGTATGCCCTTGGAACAACATTCCCACTCTGGGCGCCTCTCTTCTAAGGAATACTGACATGCGCATGTAAGCTAGAATGTGCTGGTATTTGTAACATAGCATTGTTTCTGACAGCGAATGTTGAGAGCAGCCTAAAGTGCACTTTGTAGACTACATTACATTCATAGCAAGTCTCTGTTTACTGATGGAGAAATCTCATAACATAAAAGGAGATTCCAAACTCTGAATTGTATTACCTGTAAAAGTCAGATCTGAGAACTATATATCAGTAGAATCCAATGGTTAGAAAGAATACTATTATACTGGCAAATCCACAAAGGTGTAACAACGTAGTGTTACATCTGAGATGGGGTGCTAGAGAAAGTATTAAAATGGGCTATTAGCTTACTTGGATGTTAGAATTTTTATATGAAAAAAAATGTACAATGTTCAATCTTAGTGTTCTAAAGAATGTTCAAACCAGTAACTACTACCCATCGACCTCAAACATAATCAATAACAACCACTATTGTGATAATGTTACAGAAGATAGAAACTAGAAGCAAAGAGGTTGAACTCCCTTCTCAGAATTGCAGGGCTGGTTGAAACTGGGCCTGCTCTCTGATGGACTAGGCTGCCTCCCTCTAGGATGCTGACAAGCTTTTCTGCATGTGTGAATGCTGTGCTTCGTTTTACAAATATGGAGCTAGGTATGAAGTGTAAGTTTAAGTTTATGATACATAAGACTATTCTTTATGTAAAGAATTAATAGATAGATAGATAGACAGATACATACATACATACATACATAGACAGACAGACACTCCCTTCTTCTTGTTGGAGAATAGATACATAAGTTCAGCAAATTTGAAGCAAGCCAGAGAGTTCTTGAGTAAGTTAGGGACTCACTGTCTGTCTGTTTCTTCCATCTGTCTGCCTCTCTCTCTCTCTCCCTCTCTCTCTCTCTCTCTCTCTCTCTCTCTCTCTCTCTCTTCCCCCCCCCTCTCTCTCACACACACACACACGCACACACACATGATATAAAGAAGATACACGATACACTAATGTGGGATTGAATGATAGACTGGTCACGGATCCTAAGAAAAATAACCTACTTGAATGACTCATTCTGAGGTTGATGAGATTGCTCAATTGCACATTACTCTTGCAAAGGACCCAGCTCAATTCCTGTCACAAATATGGTAGTTCACAATTATCTGCAGGTCCAGCTGATGCCCTCTTCTGACCTCTGTAGGTACCAGGCACGAATGGGATGTACATGCCTACAAACATGCATGTAGACAAAATACCCAGAAGCATAATATAAAATTTTTAAATCTAAAAAAAATCCCGGAATCGAAAAGATTCACTTCTGTCAGGATCACTTCCTGAAATGTGTCGTATCTACCCGACACTTCTCATCAAATGATTATTTTAATGATAAAGGGAATCCTGAGGCCAAGATGTACAGACGGGGAAATGGAGACAGCGCTTCAAAGAGGAATGGAAAGAACAAAGGGGCCCATGTCTGTGGTTCGAGTTTAGGAGCCAAGGGAGAGGGCTTTTATTGCTTTTATCCAGTCTTCAGATGATTCTCTCATGTGGAAAAAAAAAAAATGTACCTACTTCGGTAGCTCCAGCTTGTTTCTTAGGGCTGCTGCTGTGGGAACAGGGGAGGGAGAACATCTTCTACTCTGTCTCCTGGGGGGAGGAACTTTGGCTCACAAAACCTCACTTTCAACTTATTTCCTTATTCTTCATGAGGTAGAAGAGGCCATGTGACCATCAGGGACTAAACCAGGAACTTGAGCCATGCTGGTGTTTCATCCCCCTTTTGCCATTTTGAAATCTTTCTGCAGGAAGACTGCATTCTCCTCTTTCTCTGTAGATGCTCTCAAGTGTGCAGGCCCTTTCAATGGAGGGGGACAGTGAACTCCACATCTGGAAATCAGTATGAGAAAGTTTGCTAGCCCATGCGTAGAAACTCTGCTGCACTGAAATATAACGCATCTGACATCTGCACTGATAATGAAGAAATGTATTGGCCTCTGGTTTGCTTTTCTCCTGAGCTTCATTTTCCTTCTAGTTCAGAAGCAAAATGAACTAACAGAGCGACATTTAGTGGGGGCCCCTCAAACTTCAACAACTATATCTGCAGTGGCAGAGAAAAATGCCCCTGCTACAATTGGATTTGAGATCAATGACTTGAGAAATTTTTACAACATGATGCTTGATACATAATGAGGCGACAAAAAAAATCAAGTCAGGAATATTGATTAACTAATGCAATATATTAATAAATATAATGTAATAAATAATATAATTGATATATATTTAGGGTTTATAAACAAATACCACTATGGAAATAAACGTTTTGCTTCTGTTAGAGATTTGCATAGCCCTAATATAATTTCCAAGTCTTTGATGCAATGAAAAGAAATCATACTGCCTGGATGGCTTCGTCTATGAAGATGTCAGATCTTCCATCAAACCGGCTTTGCTGGCATCTGCAAGATATGCTTCTTTCGGTCTCGATCCCTAAATGCTTTTGTCACTGGAGCTACTTACTACAAACAGCCTTCTAGAGTGGCAGCTGTAAATATGCCTTTTCTCCCAGTCCCAAAGTTGTTAGCTCCAACTTCCCAGGGTCCTGGCCTTATTTAAGGCTCTTTGTTTTGCAGTACCTATTATAGATATTTGCAATGTGGAGATAGTGGCAAAGGGCCATTTTAAGATGTTTCAAAGCAAGCCGATCACAAACCAAAAGGCTTAGGATTGACCGAGTGTCATATGCACTCTTCCTCTGCATAGCCATTTAATTACATACTGAAAAATCAGCGGACATCAGGAATGGGCTAGCAGAGACATGTTCCTAAGGAAAAGCATCAGCAAGCTGAGCAGGAAAGAGATGTGTGGAGGGGTGCTCCTTGGCTTATGTGTTGCTGTGTTTTACACTTTATCTCATTGTTTGCTTGATTAATTACATATTGTATTTTAATATAAGGTCTCACTATGCAGCCCAGACTGGCAACAAACTCTCAGTCTAGGTACTTCATGGGCCCATGTCACCATGTATAGCATGTTTGCACTGTACTGACCCATATTGTTTTAAGGCTTTTGTACACTATAAATATAAAATGCAGGAACCCACAACCATCCCTACACAACACTCCCTGTCCCATCACTAACCCTTCAGAGTGTTTTAGATGAACCCATACATCCCTAGCTGTGGTCCCCTGCTGCAGCACCTCCTTGAGGGCCACATAGTACCAAGTTCAGCCTCAGCTGTTCTGTTCCTGAACAAAGTTTCCAGTCCATTTGCCTCAGGTCTCCCGGATTTGCATTTTCAGGTTCCCAGGTGAATAAGAGGACAAGAAGGTCATCACAGAGTCTCTGCTCCAACCACTTGACTTCCAAGAGGGGACACCAATGCTCACTGTCTCTTCAAGGGTTTTAGGCAAGCATCTTCCTCATCTTGGGTTTAGAGTCTCACCCTTTCTCATCACATCACCTTCCATGGGACATGCGTGCAAACATCTTCTTTCTCTCTCAGAAAATAAAAGTCATAAAAACTCATGCATGTGGTATTAGGATAAAAACAGACAAGCTTATCAGTGATTCAAATTGAAGACCCAGATATAAATCCACTTTTCTGAACATCTGATTTTTTAGAAGAAGTCAAAATTACACAAAAGAAAAATGAATGGGTCTTCAACAAATGGTGCTGATCTAACTGGATGTCAGGATGTAGAAGAATGCAAATTGATCCATATCTATCACCACGAACAAAACTCAAGTCCAAGTGGATCAAAGACCTCAATATAAAACCAGACACACTGAAACTAATAGAGGAGAAAGTGGAGAATAGCCCTGCACTCACTGGCACAAGAGACAACTTCCTGAAGAGAATACTAAGAACAAGGTTAGTACATACTACAAGCACTAAGAACTACTATCAATAAGCGGGGCCTTATGATACTGAAAGGTACCTTTAAGGCAAAGGACACTGTCAATAGGACAAGGAAGTAGCCTCCAGAATGGGAAAATATTTTCACCAACCCCACATCTGACAGAGGGCCAATATCCAAAATACATTAAAAAAATAAGAAACTAGAAATTAACAAACCAAATAGCCCAATTAAAATATTTGGTGGAGATCTAAACAGAGAATTCTCAACAGAAAATCTCAAATAACTGAGAAACAGTTAAAGAAATGTTCCACATACTTAACCATCAGGGAAATGCAAATCAAAATAACTTTGAGATTCTACCTTGCACCTTTAAGAAAGACTAAGATCAAATGACAGCTCATGCTGGCAAGGATGTGGAACAAGGGGAACACTCTACCATTGCTGGTGAAACTATACCGCTATGAAAATAATTATGGTAGTTCCTCAAAAAGTTGAGAATCAATCTACCTCAAGACCTAGCTATATCACTCTGGGGCAAAGGATGCGCTGTCTTACCATGAGGACACTTGCTCAACCATGTTCATCAAAGCTTTACTTGTAATAATCAGAACGTGAGAATAACCTAGATGTCCCTCAATCAAAGAATGGATAAACAAAATATGGCAGTGTATACAATGGAGTATTAAAAACTTCATTGTGTCCAAAAAGACTGTTAAAAACAATGACATCATGCAATTTGAAGGCAAATGGATAGAACTTGAAAAGATCAGCCTGAGTGATGTAATCCAGACCCAGAAAGGCAAACATGGTGTGTATTCACTAATAAGTGGATATTAGCTGTTAAGTAAAAGGCACTCATACTACAATCCACAGACCCAGAGAGGCCCATTAACAAGAAGGGTTCAAGGGGAGACCCATGGATCTCCTTGGGATGAGAAAATAGAACAGGTTTTGGGGGTGGACTAGGGGGTAGTGGGGATGTAAACAGGAGGAAGGAGAGGAGGGAGAGTACTGAAATTAGGGGACATTTGGGGCACAATGTAGAAACGTTGCAGTGGAAACTTCCTGGAATCTATCAGAGTGACCCCAGGAAAGTCTTCCAGTAATGGGGGATAAGGAGCCTGAACTGGCCATCAACTATAACCAGCAAGGCCCCAGGCAGTGGGACTGGAACATCAACCCAGGCACAAAACCTTCAACCTACAATCTGTCCTGCCTGCAAGATATGCTGGGGCAATAGTAGCACAGAACTTGTGACTGGTCCAACTTGTGGCACATGCCACAAGAGGGAGCCCATGACAGACACTGCCTGGCTGACCAGGAACCAGAGGCAGGGCAGCCTAGAGACCCAGAATAGAAACAAACATGACTGACAAAAAGAAAAAGTCAATGAAATGATTACTAATACTATTCTTCAATACTCATCAGTTGGTGCCTAGCCCAATTGTCATCAGAAGGGCATCATCCAGCAACTAATGGAAACAGAGACCCACAGTCAAACACTAAGAAGAAACAGGGGAACCCCTCAAAAAGGAAGGATTATAGGAGCCAGTGAGGTTGAGGATACCATGAGAATATGGGCCACAGAATCAACTAAACAGGGCTCATAGGGACTCAGGGGACTGAAGTGACAAACACGGACCGTGTATGGGTTTGAGCTAGATCCTCTGCATATTCCTTATTTATGGTTGTGTAGCTTGGTGTTTTTGTGGGACTCCCAGCAATGGGAGAAGGTGGTGCCTCTGACGATTTTGCCTGCAGTTGGGACCATTTTCCTCCTACTGGGTTGTCACATTCAGCCGAGCCATGATATGAGTGTTGTGCCCAGTCTTATTGTTTCTTGTATATCTTGGATATTTCTTGGATATCTATGGTAGATATCCCTTGGAGTCCTGTGTTATTTAGTTTTTGTTGATTGCTGTTTGTTTGTTTTAAAGGGAAACAGGAGAGGAATCAATCTGCGGGAGAAGGAAGGTGGAGGGAGTGACTGAAAGGTGCGGAGGGAGGGGAAACTGAGGTCAGGTTGTAATGAATGAGGGAATAATAATAACTTTAAAAACAGTTTTGCTATCCTGCTGCACTTCAGATACGCCCTTAAGCAGTGGTCAATGCTGCAAGCCTTGCTGCCTCCAAACCTATTATCTAGAAAGAGTATCACAAAGCCTCGCATGCCAGGAATGATCATCTCTAATTAACCACCAACTCAGTAGAGTCTACACCCAGCGCCAACCCAACCCGGACCACACCCAGGGTGAGCAGCCTGCCTCTTGCCACCTCAGCACTCACAGGGGCAAGAACCTGCCCGTCTCCGAAAGTCAGCCTCTGGTGTGTGGACTGGAGCTCAGGGAATGAGCCAAAGTGGACGGAAAAGAACCCCGCAGTGAATGCAAAATCCAGTATCCCTCACCAACTTCGCTCTGCTGCTGTGTCCCCATGACCCTGGGAGAATGGGTAGATGGGACAATTACCCACCATCCCCTCTGTTCCTCACTCTTCTCGCCTGTATCTGGACCTGATGACCACTGCAGAATGCTAAGGATGGAGCCTACATAGCAGAATTACCAACTATTAATGATGGGACTATGTGGTATCCCAGCATCATTTGGGTGAGGGCTGTATAATTACACACACACACACACACACACACACAAACACACACACACACATACACACACGGGTATTCAAACCTTGAGACCACTTGAAATCACAAAATCCAGGGAATACTAATGTTCTAAGTCTTGTTTATAACCTCTGAAGGTGAAGAAGTGGCTTGGTGCATGCTCACTTGACAGGCTGACAGTGAACTACAGAGCTGCACTTACTGTCCCTGGTGCAACATCCCCTCCCTGCTGGGTATCAGTCACCGTGACCTTTCCCTTATCTGTAGAGAATGCACTGAAGCCCTGAGTTTTGTCTCACACTTGGGAAAAATTGTGTTACAAAAAAGAAAAATTAATAGTATAGAGTTTTGCATTGCAAAGTAGCAAAAATCAATTGTGGACTGAAACTGCGGGAGGCCTAGCATTCGAAGAGTTCATATTTATGATAAATTGTGCCCTTCTGTTCCAGGAAAAAACTGGGCTCAAATTCATTGTGTCAATTTTATTGATTTACAGTCTTTAGAAGCTAAGAGTCACGTGACTGCATGGCCTACCCTAGTCATGGCCCGTGCTCCTTGACAGGTTTTCTGATAGGCCTGAGTTATTTTTCCCTCCTAGGCCACATTGTTAATTGACAACCTCAGCAGCCTCGTGTGAGTAAGAAAATGCAAGAGAGGTCTCATGTCTTCTCTGTGTTGTCGTTCTCCCCACCATAAGGATCCACACTCTCTGAAAACTTCTGTAAGCATGTATCATCCAACATAAACGAAAGCCTCTATGTAACAAGGAGCCCAAGACCTCTGATGTGAAGCCTCTTGTTTTGGGGGATAGTTTAGAGGTCAAGAAAGTTTTAAAGACTCACAAGTTCAATTCCTATCTTCCTACCCACATTTCAAGATGTTAGTTAATGCGCCCTCAACCCACTGCTCGCCCACGGTGAGAACGTGATAAATCTCAAGTATCACGCAGATATTGTAAATGGGAAAGTTCAGTGGGTTCCATTGATCGGTGGCCATTAAGGGCAAAGGATGAGAAAATATTCTCTAAGCTACAATTTCCTCAGCGATACCTTGTGGCTAGTGGTAGCTCCAGCTGGTGCTGAGGGAATTGATAGTGCCAGCCAGATACTTAATGCAGTGGCAGCCAAGTCACGGGAAAGACGTGGTCACTTGGAGAACTTCAAACACAACTAATACAACTTTGCCCAGAGATAAAGGGTCCTATCTGAAGCTGGGCGGTGGTGGCACACGCCTTTAATCCCAGCACTAGGGAGGCAGAAGCAGGCGGATCTTCGTGAGTTCAAGACCAGCCTGGTCTACAAGATCTAGTTCCAGGACAGGCTCCAAAGCTACAGAGAAACCCTGCCTCGAAAAAACAAAACAAAAACAAACAAACAAAATAAAAGGGGCGGGGGGTCCTATCTGCTGGTTTCGTGTAGCAACAGCAGGCCTCTCTGCTTCTCAAGCAACCACTCTCCCGGAAGTGCCTCTTCCTGACATCCTATCGCCTCCCCACAGTTAAGTCTGCCTTGGTTGAAATGGAGCCCCGCTGTGCTCGGGTCATTAGGATTCTCATCTCCCTTCTCCTATGACAGGCATCAAGAGGACGAATTGTCTCTTGAGAAAAAGCCCCCAATTAAAGACGCTCATTAAAGCTCTGTGATTCTTGTGCTTTCTTCAAATGCTCAGCGAAAATGAGTCACTTTCTGCTGACCTGAAACCTGGCCAAAGAGGAGTTGGCCCAGACAAGGTGTGGGCTGACTGCCAGAACCATGTGGGACGTCCACAGCAGTTTCCCTCGTCAAACGCCGGGCTCTTCCCGCTGCCCCTCCAGCTGGTGGTCAGATGCTGGTAGGTGCCAATGTAAGGAGCCCTCAACAGAAATGCACAGTTCACTTGCGATCGAAAGGATGACAACGAATTACAGTGAGTGAGTTCGATTCTGTCCGGTCGAGCCCTAATTGGTTTCACCCACTAATCCTGGCTTTCTGAGTGTGAGATACAAAGCAAGTCAGTGAAACTGGCAAAAAACAGAAAGTTTAAATCAGAACCCCAAAGTAACTGTAAAATTTTCAGTGCCAGGTATAATGTGCAAAGAAAGGATACTGTTGAGGTCTTGAAGACGACCGCTCTCAAGAGCACAGTCCCTCCGCGCCCCCCAACACGGATACCACCATCATGATTGGGTAATGTCTACAATGTATTTACCCTAACAGGGGATGCTCTGCAGATAAGTGCTGTGTGTTAATTCGTGGCTCATTACTATGTGTTAAATCATTTAATCCTGTTAAAACCCTTTGATGGGTTCTAATCACATCCTATTTTGCAGAAAAAGGAAATGAAATTTAAAGAGAGTAAGATAACTTGTTGATAAAGATAAGGCCAGCCAGGAAACGACAGATTAAAGACTCCTGTGTCACCGATTACTTTGGCTCCACAACAAATGCTCAGTTATTGAAGCACTAAAGTGAGGCTCGGCCTCCTCCTCGTCTTCCTTCTGCCCCAAGAACTTGGCTTCTTCTGGTCCTAAGCACATCGTTTCATCTCCTTCAAACTGCCTCACCGTTTCTTCTGGGCCTGAGGTTTTAACCCACTGAAAGATCAGAGTAGAAAAACAAACAAACAAACAAGAAAGCTCAGAAGATATGTCTATTACGACTCATTGGGAAATCACCAATCTCCATGTGCATTGATCTCCATGCAGTCACCATTAGCTTTTTCATGTGGAATGAGTATGTTGCCTTATTAAGTCATTTTAAATTACTGTCTATTATCACTTGATCATCTTTTATTATTATGACCTGTGTCTCCATCAGATTTGAAGAAGACCAGGACATGGATCACACTTTGAATTACTCTCAGCCCCGGCCACATGCCTGTACCAATTGATAAGTGTTAATTAAACTTGATACAGCCTCTCCCTCAGCTTCGGCATAAACTCTCCTCTGCATTAGGCAATGTCTACCCAGCCCTATAAGCTTCTTTGGAAACTGTAGGGATACAACTGCCAGCCAGAGTCTGGTAGCCCCTCTGAAAACCACACAACTTTGAGGGGGCTCACAGAATGGGCACAAGACACCCTGACCTACACCCACGCTCCTCTGCCAGCTTGGGGGAGGCACAAGCCAAAGTCTCACCATGTCTGCACAGTTCCTAGTTTCTCACAAGGTCAGAACAAGCTTTCCTGGCAATGCTGGCAGAGAGAAAACATCCAGCAAGTGTGAACAGGCTGGCACTAGGCACCTGGCCCACTTAAATCAGCTGTAGAACTCAGCTTCCCATTCTATACGCCGGCCAATGCTGAGGGAAGGAAATGACTGAGTCTCCTCTCCAAAATCTGATCCGTGCTTGCCATGTTCCTGGCGGTCATCTGTTATACTATCTGCCCGTGGCACCTGCAGCTCCCACAGCCAAAGTCAGAAGTTGTTGAGACCTTGGCAAATCCTGGAACACAGTGGTAATGCCAAGAGCTAAGGAGGTGATGAGCCGTCCAAATTACCATGTCAACTTCACTTGGAGGTTTCAGTGTTGGAAGGACAGATGAAAGTGATTCCCGGCACATTGCATTTTACAGAAGCCAATGGAGGGGGAGCGCGGGCGCACTGTGAGGAGCTCGGCAAGTTTGCAGAGGTGTGGACAGATGTCCCTGCACTGCTTTTGCAAAGCTGACTTGCTGATGACCAGAAATGCACCTTTCCTTGAGAGCCAGGGGCTTTCAGTTTCACTGACAGCAAGGTAAGATAAAGCAGCCTTCGCAACAGGAAGAAAAATTGTAACCATGGTTTAAGACTGTATTTCCACTAAAACTGCATTAAAGGAGATGACGAAGAAAAAGGCTCTAAGCTCAGAACTGAGAATAACATGGGTAACTACAGAAATGCTTTTATTTTTCTTAAGGCTCATTAAAGGTTATTAAATTTTAATCAAAATAATTTCAATGTATGCGGGGTTTAAAACATATGTAAAAGTTAAATGTATGAGAGATCCCAAAGGCCAAGAGAAGAAGCAGGAGAATCCTGTTGCTCAAATAACGCAATGCTAATGGTTATAACATCGTGGTGCTTTGAATAAAGAGTCCCCCACAGGCTCACATATTTCAAACACTTGATCCTCAGGTGTTGGTGCTATTTGGGGAAACGTAGGAGGTGTGACCTTGTGAGAAGATGTAGCTAGGGATGAGCTTTAAGTGTTAAAAAGCCTTGTGTCGTTGCAAATTTGCACTCTTTCTGCTTCATACATGTAGTAAAGGACATGACCCAGCTTCTCGTTCTAACCACCGTGCCTGCTGCTTACTGCTGGGCCTTCCCACCCTCGTGGACTTCCCACCTTATCTCTCTGGAGCCATAAGACAAAGTCAGTTCATCGGGCTATAGGTTTCCTTGGCCATGGAGTTTATCACAGCAACAGAAAGAGTGACTAATACAGACGTGATTTAAAGAAACACTCAAACAAGCTTATGATGAATATAACAAATCCCAAACCAGACATTAAAATCAAATAGCAGAGTTATGCCTAATTTGCCAATAAAAGATGTGGTGAAACGAAATACTAAAAAACTGAAGGGATACCAAAAGATGATATAAAAGCAAGAGGAGGGACAAAAGCTATATGGTAAACAAAGAAGTAAAGTAAAATGCTAAAATCGTAGGCTACATCTAATCGTATAAAAAATCACATCAGACATAAATAGCAAAAGAGCAAATTAAAAGCACACACCATCCAATTGTATTTTACAAACAGGATCAAACCAAACACTATGAAAAAGAAGCACCTTCAAATTAAAAACAAACAGATTAAAAATAAAGGTCTAGAAAATACAGATTGATTACTGGCAGACTGGAAAGTTTGGGGGACAAGCAATATTCCAAAAAGGAATCATTTTCCAATAAGAAAGCGCTAATTCATTAAGTGGGGGTATCAACCCTAACATTTATGTACTTAACAGAATAGCTGAAAAACTGATAGTTCATAAGAGCTTAAGATTTTAATATTTTTCTCTCAATAAATACTAGAAAGGCTTATGAAAACTTAGTAAGGCAGGTAGAGAGATGGATTAATAGTTAGGAGCGCTTGTAACTCCAGCTCCAAGGGATTTAAAACCCTCTTCTGGCTTCCACAGTTACCTGAACTCACACAAACATACCCCCAACATAGTCCCACGTAGGCACATAAATGTTAAAGACTTTAAAAATACAACTGAAAGATTCAACTTAGCTGAATTTGTTAGAACATGCTACTCAGCAAAAGCTTCAGAATATGCTTTGTGCTGGCTAGTTTGATGTCAATTCGTACCAGCTGGCGTCATTTGGGAAGAGAGAATCTCAATTGAGAAAATGACTCCATAAAACTGGCCTATAGGAAAGTCTGCGGGGTATTACCTAATTAATGTTTGATGTGGGAGGACCCATCCCATTGTGGGCAGTACCACCTCTGGGAAGGTGCTCCTAGATGGTATAAGAGCAAGTTGAGCAAGCCATGAAGAGCAAGCCAGTAAGCAGAATTCCTCCATGGTCTCTGCTTGAGTTCCCACCTGTAGGTTCCTGCCCTGACTTCCCTCAGAGATGGAGTGAGCAGAAATACATCTTTCCTTCCCAAGATTCTTTGGTCATGGTATTTTATCACAGCAACGGAAGCCCTAAGATTCATATTCTTCTCAAAATACAAGTGGGATATTTTCCAAATAAATCAATATTCTTGTACCTGATATTCTCAATAAATTTAAGGGGATTTAAATTATACTGTGTGGTTTTTCATCTTGTCCTTTGAACACAGGACTGCAAAGATTTAAGCTGCCATTGATCTGAAAGAGTCCTTCCTGACAACTAGATTTCATACCAGAAGTTGCTATACTGCCACAGGCAGAAAGCAGTCAATAGTTCTAACTATCTATGATGCATGTGAACTGCCAATATAACCAATACAACTGAAGATGCACTAGTGGTACTCACATCTGGACAGTAACCAACAGCTGTCTGATTGGATTTTAAGACCCACTCAAGAGGAGGAAAATCAAGCCTTGTGCAATGTAAATACATACAAGCTACTAAGGGCTCACGAAGTCACGGATTTTAGAGGAGAGCCTTCTACTTCCACTTTACTAGAGAGCATAATTCCTAACTTTATTCTAAATATGTATCCTTATACTCACAGAGAAATGTAACGCTCACCCCTTATCTAAGTGGCTTCAATTTGTAGCAGTAGTAGACTATCACAGACAACAACTGGTCAAAATGCAGAGGAAACTAACCATGAGGTACCTAGACCCAGTGGGTTCAACTACAACACCACTGCTGCCCCTATGGGTCTGGGAAAATCACAGAAAAGGGGGTGAAAAGACTGTAAGAGCCAGAGGACCAGGAAATCTGCAGTGAGACTGTGTCTCCTAGAAATGGCAGGGAAGCTTCATTCATGATACTGTGACAATATGGCTGTTTAAACAAGACCTGAAACATACAATGACAATATACATGCTGACACAAAAGGAGGAAATCTCGTGTGGCCCTATCCCTCAACAGAGAACTACAGACTACTAATGACTACTAAGAAGGGAAACTTGGTCTTCCCCAAGGCTGATTGGCAACACCATATCAAGTGGTCAGGCTTGAAATCATTTACAAACATGCAACACTAATCAGAATTGGAAGACTGTAGTTTTATATTTATATGGTGTGTGTGTGCGCGCACATGTGTGCGTGCACACGCATGTGTGTGTGTGAAACAATAATAAAGACAAATAGGCCATGGCTTTGAGAGGGAGTAAGGTAGACATGGGAGAGGTTTGGAGGGAATTGACAGGGATAGGCTTGGAGGAGATAAAGAAAAGGAAAGGAGTGAAATGATGAAATTATATTTTAATTAAAATTTAAAAATTAAGAGTGAGAGAAAGTGATCTTTGACCACATCACAATGAAATAAGAAAACAATAACAAAAATGTTTGGAAGCTAAATAACACATTTCCAAATAGCTCCTAGTTGAAAGAATTACTCCAACTGAACAAAATGGAAATCAGCTTCCCAAAGGGGCTGGCAAGCAAAGAAACCCTTTATTAAAGAGAAATCATTTCTAACACCTAAAAGAGAAAAATTACTCTTTCCATAATTAGCCTAATCAATTTTTAACTTCATAACACATTCACACTAGCTTTGACATTTTGTTTGATGACACTTGCTGATACACAGGGAACTTAATTTTAGTGTATGCCTATATCTTATACAGTTTGGCATTGTCACTATTAAGCTCTCTCTCTCTTTCTCTCTGACTGTAATTGGGGACTGAGCCCTTACGGTAAGCCATTCACTCTGAAGAAACTCAAATAAAGCAGGAAAATATATTCAAGTAAACAGATTCACAAATTACTAGAAAAAAAGAAGAGAAGGGAAAGAGGAGGAGGAGGGAGGAGAAAACTGAAAGTTAGATGAGTAGGGAGGATCTAGGAGGAGCTGGGGGAGAGAA
Organism: Alexandromys fortis; assembly: GCF_014885135.2. Taxonomy (NCBI): domain Eukaryota; kingdom Metazoa; phylum Chordata; class Mammalia; order Rodentia; family Cricetidae; genus Alexandromys; species Alexandromys fortis. Next base: position 1,173,643 of record NW_026067992.1, read on the forward strand.
GAAAGGGAGAACATGATCAAAAAGACAAGCTATGACATTCTCGAAGAATTATTAAAATATTATTTAAAACAAACAAAAGACTTTACAATAATTTATAAAAACTCTTCAGAAAAGTGGAGAGAGAGGACCATTTCTGAGCACTGTTCTGTAAGGCCAGTCTTTGGTATTCTGATATCAAAACTAAACAATGTCATGTTGTGTATAGAAAACATAGACATATCCTTCGTTAACCTAGGTTCAGAAACTCTAAACGTTATTTCAGGAAATTGAAATTAATGGTAACTTTAAAAGGTGTTCATCATCATTAAGTGAGCATACTCCACACATGGAGGACCGTTTAACATTTTAATATTAAACCTATGAAAATCACCACATCAATAAAGTTTTTAAGAGAATAATAATAATCTTGATAAACTGCTAGCATACATGATTCAACAGCCATTTCTGTAAACTGCAGAGGCTATTTCTCATTGTGTAGAAGGCCATCCCTGAAAACAATGCATAGTTTTGGAAGATTCCAGCCTATGTGAGCATCTCAGTGTGCTATATAACCACATCCAGAAACAGAATTGCAAAGTATAGGACTGTGTGTAAGGACATCAGCAGCCACCAAATGCTTAAGAATGAACTCATAAAGGATATTCAAAGCTTTTATCCTGGAAAATAGAAAATATTACTGAGAAAAATAAAAGAAGACATGAGTAATCGAAACCTTACTATGTTCACTGTTAATTCTCCACGAATTGATATATAAACTATACGAACTCTATGTCAATATACAGGAGAATTTTTTATGTTAATTTATTTTACTTATTAAAAAAAAAACAGCATGCTAACTCTCAAGGAAATGCAAAGGAAGGACCCGAGCGTCTTAAATAAAAATACTTGAATCTTTGACCAGCAGCAAAGTTGACCTTAGACAACTTGACTTCAGAACAAATTATAGTTACAAAAATCAAAACTGTAGGCATAGTAGGAAGATCAATCAATAGAAAACATGGCACAGTAGAGAGTCCAGAATCAAGTAGATGGGGTTCTGAGCAATTGATTTTTGACACAGGAGACAAGGTAATTCATAGAGAAAGATAGTCTCTCTGACCAGTGGTACAAGAATTGGATATCCACAGACAAAATAGAAAAATACACTAGAAAAAGTTACATCAAGATGGATCACAGACCTGAATGTAAAACTTAAAACTATCAAACTTTCAGGGAAAAAAAATGCCCCATAGCCTTGAACTACAGCTGTGATTTCCTTGGCACACATCAGAAGCAGGTCCTCGAAGTAGAACAAAATTCATAAACTAGACCTCATCAGAATGAAGGCAGAATTCTCAAAGTACTATTGTTGAGAGAAAAGAGACAAATAGTTGATCATTAAAGCTGCCGATCCCATCGCTCATCTGTATACAGACTAAGTAAACGCACTCTCTGAACTTAAGACTAATGAAATAAACAACCCTATTTGCTAAATGGAGAGATTATTTAAAGACGAATTTTACAAAGAAGATATCTGGCAAGAAATGCTCAACATCATTAATCACTAGGAAAATGCTAATTAAAACCGCAATGATACCATTATTGAAGCTATTAAAATGGCTATAAAAAGACTGAACCTGACAAATATTGGCAAGGATATGGAGTAGCTTATTGCTTCATATGCTGCTAAAAGAATGCGTAATAGTCCAACAACTCTGAAAATGAAGTACGACGGTTTCTTAATATGAGGAAGCTACAGCACATAAACCAGCCAACACATGCCAACATATTTACCCAGAATAGTTGAAAGATTTATATAATACAAAAATGTATGTAGATGTTTAGAACAAGCCTGTTTTTTTTAATCAGATCCAAACTGTGCTATCTGTATAGTGAAATGCTATTTATTTATCAACAGAATAAACTGTCATTCACACCAGCAATGGGATAAATCTCAAAACAAATATGATAAAAGAAATGGAGAGAAATAAGCCAGACCCAAAAGAATCCATACTATAAGATTCCTTTTATATGAAATTTCAAAAAAAAATTGTGCTTTTTTTTTTTTCCTTTTTAGAGATTACAGGAGAAGAACCTGCATGTGTGCGCAGGGATCTGCAGAGGAAGGAGAATACTCTGAATTCCCTGAAACTGGGAGGACTGGCAGTTGTAAGCTGCCTAACAATGGAACTGGGAACCAAACGTTGGTCCTCTGCAAGAGCACCAGGCACGCTTAATTACAGAACCATCTTTTCAGCCCCTGGAAAATGCCATCTATAAACAGAGATGAGATGAGAAGCTTCCCAAGACTGGCGATGGAGAGTAAGGAGGGTTCACAGGGATGGATGGAAACAGGAATAAAGTAAATGGAAAATGATGACCATTGATTGTCTTCCTGAAGATAATTTAGAGATGTGACCATGGGTCCAAATTTTCTCAATTGTCGACTTTAATTCTATGTAGTTTATTGCATCATTTTATTTCAATGGGCTATTACTATATTGTAAATACAGTCATATATATATATATATAATTAGAACTAAATAACTAAATACATACTGGAAAAGGCTGAAAAACACATGGAAACTATTTTGTTTGTCTATTCTGTTGCTGTGATAAGACACTGACATAAACAAACTTGAGTGAGGAAATTGTTTATTTGGCTTACATATCCTGATCATAGTCCATCACTGGGTGAAGCCAAGATAGGAACTCAAGCAAGGCAGGAACCTGAAGGCAGGAACTAAGTCAGAGACAATGAAGGAATGCTGTTTACCAGCTTGCTTCTTGGCCTTACAATTCTACCATTCTTATACTTCCCAGAACCTCCTGCCCAGGGGTGACACCACCCACGTGGCCTGGGCCCTCCCACACCAACAATTGTCAAGGACCAGCCTCAACCAGAGTCACACAGTCCAGGGTTGGAGCGTGAGGATTAGAATTATTAAACGAAAAAAGGAAAAGAGATAATAGTGAAATAAGAGAGGAAACACTGACCAGCATTGGGAGGGAAATGCAGTGGGAACTGAACCACCTCTTTATTTTCCATGTGTCTTTTTATGCCCCACTCCAAAAGGGGAGGGAAGAGGCAACAAACTTTGTCAACATGATAAAAGGAACAAACAGCGCATCCTGACCTTTGACTAAATGGAGCTGATAAACCTCTGTACTCAAAATACTAATTAACCTCTCTAGGTCAAGACTTCTTGGTTTGTAGTCACTTGTCAACAACTCTGAAGGAGCAAAACAAGCTCGAACTCTCTGACCTCTAGTCAGGGTGTGACAGATTCACCACTGTGGGTCTTGACAACCAAGAAAATGCCCCACAGATTTATCCACAGGCCATTCTAATCTGGACCTACCTGAGTGGTGCTCCACCAATTATTTCCCCTTACAGGTGAGATGGTTTCTGAAATATTAGGATACCAGCATCCTTGTCTCTCAGGTTCACTCTGATTCTGATATTCCTGTATTCTTCCTGTGTCCGTGACAGATTCCGGGGCATTAGAGGAGCCTTTGGCAACATTCACTTCATCTCTACACACTGACTGGGGTGAGGATTCCGTCCTAAGATTCTCCTGCACATGTTGAATCTGGCCTTCCAAACCAAGCTTTTGATTTGAATAATGGGGAGTTACTGGCAAAGATAGCTGCTTGTCTCAGAATGACGAGACATTTCCCTGTGGAAGTAGCAGAAGCAGAGGCTCCCTCCCCAAGCGCTGGCTGCCATGCTGCCACCACTTTACCTTCAGCTTGAACCTGAGAGATCCCAGATGCAGCGTAGATTGCAGCAGCTGCTGCAGCCACCTGCAGAGAGAATGGGTTCTTGGCTGCTTCTGCTGTTTGGCTCATAAACTCCTAATTCAGTCTTGGTGGCTGGGTCTGAGAGCCTGAGCTGCTGTCATGTTACTTGGTTCCAGACAGAGGAAAGAGAAACACAACTGGGGTTTCAGCGTGTATAGCGGGAGACACATCTTATTCCCGCTAAGACTTATGAAGCCAAATGTTCTGCATAAATGAAACAGTTCAATTGCGACAGCGATATGGAAGGACAACTGTTTAAACACCTGAGTTATTTATCAATAGAAAAAGAATATCCCTCCATTTGCTGCCCAATTTAGGACATCTAGATTGGAAAAACAAGCCCTTGGCCACCCAATCTAACCCTTCCCTTTTGCATCTGAATGCACGGGGTTTTAAGAGGAGAGCTAGTCAATCAGAGTGATGCTGGACCAGAAGTTGGTTGGACTGCTTGCTTTCGGGCTAGCTGAACCGCATGATGCTGCCCTCCATCTTTGCCAAATGAGGCCAGATGTCAAGCGTTCAGAAAACATTTGTTTTGCAACATAACCGGATTTGGTTTCTTATGAAGGTTTTGAGATTGAACAGATTATATAGATGATCACAGCTCATTCTGATTCAGTTAGTGTTTACCCACCACCGACATTAACAGCCGGTACTACACTGGTGCTTCACAATGTATCAGTAGGGGCCGGAATCTTTGGCTGTGAGGAGCAACTGGTAACAGGGAGCTGAGTTATATACAGCTTCTCTGGCCATCTGTCACCTGTCCTTTTGTCAGGTCCACATTTTGCTCTCTCTTTTGATAGATACCTCTACATCTGGTCCATTTGGCTGAACACAAGACCTGCGGCAGCTGTGGAAAGATAGGTTGGAGAGCCACTGAAAGGCTTGGCTTTTGTCTGTACCAGTAACAAATTCCCGGGGATGAAAGCATTGGCTGAGGCTCTCCATCCTGACTCATAACTATAGCTATGGGGTCAGAATGACATTAGGCATCGCTGCCTCCAGAGTAACATCCCAGAATAACCACAAGGTGAGAAAGGCTGGTTCCAGGAAAAGCCTGGAAATGCTCAGCCATTCCATTATACACATCATGGGCTGACTGTATAAGCCATCTTCATTCATCTGTTCACCAAATATTTACTGAATGCTGCTATATTCTGGGCCCTGTTGTGGGTAATCGAAATGCATCAAATGTACAGAAGGAGGGAAGTTAGAGAAAAGGTCAACAATAAGGAATACATTGTGTGTGATACAGTGGTAAGTACCCGGGAAAAGGGAAAGCAAGGTTAGGGTCAAGATGGGGAGTGAGTCTATGTCCACCTACATGCATGGTAGAAAGTAGCTCTGACAGAGAGAATCTAATCAGGGAAGACTATTTAACCTGAAATCTTTTTTGTTGTATATATGTTTGTTTTTTTGAGACAGGGCCTCACTATGTAGTCCTGACTGGCCTGGAACTCATTATATAAGCCAAACTGACCTCATTCTCACAGAGGTCCACCTGCCTCTGCCTTCCTCCAGAGTGCTGGGATTAAAGGCACACATCCCCCACACCCTGCCTCTTAACTTGAAATCTAAACAGAGAGATGGAGTGAGTCGTGAGGAAACAGCATTTCGAGATTAAACTAAGAAGAACAAAGGTATGCCGTGGACGTTCAAAAGACAGCAAGTTGAGACGGTGAATTAGTGTAATAAAATGTCCAGTAATGATGAGGCCCTGGACTCAATTCCAACACAGGAAACCAGAAATTCCAGATGGGGACTAGGGAGGGATAAGAGAGAGAGGAGAAAGGCCATGACGGAGAGGACAGGACAACTGGAAAGACCACAGTCAGAAATGAGAGGAGGGGAGCCAGAGCTGATGATGCCATGTGATGGGAGAAAGCCAGTTTGAAGCCATTTTAAAAAGAAGAAACTATTCAGGCGATAGTGGCACATGCCTTTAATCCCAGCACTCAGGAGGCAGAGACAGGCCGATCTCTGTGAGTTTAAGGCCAGCTTGGTTTACAGAACGAGTTCCAGCCATCTGAGGCTTTGCAAAGAAACCCTCTGTCTCTAAAAACCAAAAAGAAGAGAAGAAAAAGAGGAGGAAGAATAAACAGCAGATGTTTGTATACAAAGGTACACACACAGCAAAACCAGCTAAGAGTCTGTCCATGCTAATCACCAAAAGGAAAAATGGTGGCGCTATAAAAAAGGATGCCGTGAGGTTGCCAAAATTGCATTAGTTTTAAACGTAGGATTGTGTTAATTGCCTGGAGGTAAGACAGAAGATACAGACGAAGTTCAGGCATGGGTCTATGCTGAGAAACTGGAAAGATGATGTCTCCACACACTCAGAGGAGAGGCAGGGCAGTGGAGTGAAGGGAACTGAGAGATGGGTCATGTTAGCTTTCAGGTGCTTTAGACATCCAGAAGAATCTAAGTGTGTAATGATATTTTATTTGTGATGTAACAAATAAAACTAGCCTGAAGATCAGAGTGTAGAGCTATGCCACTAGTTAGCTATGCAAGCCAGGCAGTGGTGACACACACCTTTAATCCCAGCACTTGGGAGACAGAGGCAGACCAATCTCTGAACATTCAAGGTCATTCTAGACTACAGGAGATTGAATCTGTCTAAAAGAGAAACAAAGCCAAGCAGTAGTGGCTCACACCTTTAATCCCAGCACTAGGGAAGTGGAGATAGGAGTGATGTGGCTGGGCAGAGAGAGGAATATAAGGCAGGAGAAGACAGGGACTAAGATTCAGTTTGAGGTTTCATAGAGATGACATTCAGTCTGAGTATGTGTAGAGACAGGATACCCCATTAGGTCCAAGGATTTCGTAGCGGTGAAAACCAGTGGCTCTGCTTCTCTGATCTTCCAACATTCACCCCTATATCTGGAGTCTGGGTTTTTATTAAGATCAATTAGAATTCATGCTACACGGGTGGGCATTGGCTCTTTGAACATTAAGTTCAGTTGAAGGACTCTGCTCAAGGCTTACAGAACTTGAGGCTGGATAGGTAGCTCAGTGGTTAGGACTTCATACTGCTGCTGCAGAGGACCCAGGTTCAGTTCGCAGCACCGAAATCAGACAACTCACAATGGCTTCTAACCCAGCTCCGTGGGATAGCAACCATTCTGGCCTTCATGAGCACCTGTCTGCACACGCACATACCCATACACAGACATAGATACATTTATTTTTAATATATTTACTTATTTATCTTTTTATATCCCAGCCATAGTTTCTCCTCCCTTCTCTCCTTCCAGTTCCTCACCTATACATCCCATCTTCCTCCCCTGCCCCCATCCACTCCTCCGCCAGTTCTTTTCAGAAAAGGGCAGGCCTCTCATGGCTATCAACCAGCCAGGGCCTTTTTTTTAAATATAAGAAGGGTTATATATGTAAGAATTATTAGTACATGGACTTGAAACTAAATGGGAACACTGTGAATGGCAATATGGAAGAGGCGAAGAGAAAGAGTGATGCCCGGCTGTCCATCATACAGAGGTTAGAGAGATAAGGAGGAAGGCTAGGCAGGACTGCCTGGTGCGGTGGGAAGGGAACTGAGAGAGTAACAATCCAGAAGGTAAGTAAAAGACACCTTGGGGAAGGACGGAATTGAGTGGGTGAACAGGTCACGACACTGCAAACCACATAACTGTTAGAACTCACAGCCTGGAGGTCACCGCTCCCCATCTATTGTTTTGCCTTATTGTTGCTGAGGTGAAGAAAACCAACTCTGCAGTGAATATGAAAGAGCAGATGGGATGGCAGACATCAGAGGCAGCTAGGAAAGAAAACATGGAAACTCTGCTGTGAAACTGAACAGAAATGGCATAGCCAGTGACAGTCCAGAGATGTTAAATTAAGAAGTGAACCGTCCTCATATGCTATGTGAAGGTGGGCGCTGATGGTATTAGAAGAAAGGAGAAGCATTAGAGAGAGATAGCCTTATGTGTGCAGGCAAGGAAAAAGTTCAGATGTGGTGGCACAAGCCTACAATCCCAGCACTCAGAAGACTGGGACAGGAGGATTGCTACCAGCTCAAGGTCAACTTCCTCGGTAGCAAGTGCCACGCCAGGACAAGGGCAATAGGAGATGCTGTGGAATCATCCTCTTGTACACTGCAAAGATTCACTTGAACTGGTCTAATAAAATGCTGACTGACCAGCATCCAGGCAGGCGACCAAACTAAGGATGATGGGAAGGAGAAGGGTGGAATCAGCAGTCGTGAGTGAAGCCAGCAAGCCGCCAAGTAAGCAGGACATATAAAATATGACGTATCTCCAGTGTCGTGAGAGACACGTATGAGCAAAGAAAAGATGAAAATCAAGTCACTGACCTGAGATGTGGTGAGTGGGAGAACTCTCTCCAGGTCCGCATGACGGCCGTGAGCTGCCCATCATCAATACCCCAATACAACCACTGTACTACGAACCTCACTGCCTCCTTGTTCTCACCGTTTCCATGCCTTCCCTCATTGCCAAGCCACTGAATGCTTTCCCTGGGCAGAGCAGAAGAAGCTGATGATGATCATAGAGCTAAACGGTGAATTATCCACAATGAGCTACATGAGCAAGGGTCAAAGACTTAGGAAAACCACACTTCCTGTGAAGGAAACCGCAGTGATAAAGGGCAGGAGCATGCAGAGTGAGGGTAAGGTGGGGTTCGGGGAGCCCCAAAGCCTCAAAGCACCTTCCTGTCTCTGGCCATTTGCCCCTAACTGCTGGGTGATGAAGGAATTGCAGGAGTGAGAGCCTTTGGTGATGACGCAACACTCACTCTATAAAGGTCACTATAAAGTGAGCCACAATTGTTCATCTTTATCTTTTAGTTCCTATTTTGAGAAACAGGAAAAAGAATAAACAGGAAAAGCACATTAAAAAGCCCCCAACAGGATCCAACTGAGCAAAAATAGTGCTGACAGGAAGCAAACATCTTAAAATTCAGGGAGCAGTGGGGGACATGAATTGAGAATTCTGTGTGACTGATGACTTTTAATTGATATTGAGACATCGGCTGTTATTAAATGAAACATGGCTAGCAAGTGGGGCAACTTACTGCCTCATAGCCTTTTCTGCAAGGTGAGGCATTTCTCAACAGTGCTGTCTGCCAACATCCCGTGAGGAGAAAGAAGTGCAGCTTGGCAGGACCCTGGCACCAGTGGCCAGGTGCTACCACAGTGCTCGGCCTCATAATTGCTTAAAAGTAAGCATTTCCTGAGAGATGATAGATGCAGGGATATGGATTGCTTGGATACGAGGTTTGAAAGACAACAGGGAAAATTGCCTCACCTAAAGCTTTCCTCGTCATTCAACAATGCCCTACTTTTTCTGTCCTAAGACAGTTCTTAGCCATCATGACTTAACTCATGCGAGGACCCCATTTGCTGAGTGAATGCATGTAGGGCCCTCTGCATATTTCATCCCGATTGTCTCTATGAATGAAGAGATGGACAGCACCAACCCTGTGGATACTGATGATCTACTTCAATATCAAAGCTAGAATTGGTGCATCTCTACAAAGTCCTCAGTGTTCTCAGTTGTGTGTTTCCTAATAAGAAGAATCCTTGGTTAGGACTCAGGAGACCTTCTGTTCTTTATGACCCCATGCATCATTTCCCTGCTTTAGAACCCAGCTGTGTCTCCAAAAGCAACATGTCCTCCTGCAGTGCTGACAATCCAAGTGTTCCCTACTGTCTTGGTTTATTTACCCAACAGTCAATACTGTTCTCCCTACAGACAGCTACTTACTCACTATAATCCTCTTACAGAAGTACTATTATTCATAATGACATAATTATCTAATGCTACAATAAAACTATTATTATCTGCCTTAACAGATGATGCAACTGAGGCATAGAGGCATTTAAGCATTTAATGTATATTTTACTGTTGAGGCACTAATAACTGAATTTTGCTTCACAAAGAGATTCCTAGGAAGCTTTTGAAATTTCTTAATAGGCATAGCCAAGTGAGCAGTTTTGTAGAGTCTCTCTTACATGGATGGGAAAAATACAGTCATCCACCAGAGACAGTGGAGCCTCAAGGAATCTATTATAGTCACAAATGCAACCACCACAAAGCAACATGTGCAACTCAGATGAATCCTTGTGGAGCTTCCTGTCTGCCCCCAGCCACCTGCACAAGTGCTTCCTGTCTCTTCAACAAGAAAGAATTTTAAAGTGTCTACCATGAAAACAAGCTCATGTCATACGCTATATAAGTTGCTCTCTCTCGCCTCACACTTAAGCTTTCAATTCTCTCTTTTACAGAAACATTCTGTTGTCTTTTTCTTCATTTCCCACCCAAAGGTCATTTCCAATTTCCCTCCCTGTATATCTCTGCCACCTTTTCTCTCATTCCCTGTCATTAGTTCTCCATCTTTACTGCTTCTGTGATCTTCCACCACAGCTCTGCCCCTGACCCCAGGACTTGCTTGCTCTGTCATGCACACCTCACTCTCTCCAGCCTCTCAGATCCTGGCAATTCTATCCTTTTATACTGCTCTATGTTTTGAAATGCCCACATCCCCTGTAAGCACCAGGTATAGCTCAACCTTAACCCTCTCAAAGCCCCAGCCATGACAGCAAAAATGGAAGTTTAACATCACTTGGTCCTTGTTACCAAATGCTCACAAGATGGCAGTTTTCCTCATAACAACATATTTTACAATGCACTATATCTTAACATATTTCAAATTTGCTTTTCATCAAAAAGTAAACATTACAAACATGATTCATATTTGATTTGGTATTTTGAAATGTGTACATAGTACAACAGCTAAAATTATCAAGTAAAAGACATACATTATTTCACATACTTACCAAATTCTATGGCAAGACACTAAAATTCTATTGCAAGAAATTTTTGAAAATCCCTTATGTGGCTAGGAGTGTGACTTGGCAGCACTTACCATGTATGAGGCCTTGGCTCAATTCTTAGCACCCCCTCCCATTACACTACACATTGCTGTTAATTATGGTCATCATAGGTGATGTGGAATTCCACTCTGTATCCTGTGAATATGTTTTATTATCATTGGTTAATAAAGAAGCCTCTTTGGCCTGTGGCCAAAGAATAGAGCTAGGTGGAAAAACTAAACTGAATGCTGGGAAAAAGAAGGTAGAGTCAGAGAGATGCCATGTAGCTGCCGAAGGAGAGAGATACCAGAGAACCTTACAGATAAACCATGACTCGTGGTGATACATAGATTAATAGAGATATAAGACTTGGCTGGAAATATGCATGAACTAATGGCCAAGCAGTGTTGTAATTAATACAGTTTCTGTGCAATTATTTTGGGTCTGAATGGCCGGGAAACAAACAAGCAGCCTCTGTCTACACATGGGTCTCCTGAACGTACTGTTCTTGTACAGTATCCCCAGTTGCATCTATCCCCAGTGCCTGATAACCACAATTCTGCTCTCTACTTCACTACAGCTTATTTGGATTTCTTCATGCGATATTTATGTCTCTGTATCTGGCTTTATTTTACTTAATATATTATTCTCCGGATTCATCTCTATTGCTTTAGTCAGTTTCCCCCTTTTTAAAGATGGGGCATCATTCTGTTGTGTATACACACCATAGTGGTGAACACTCAGGATGGTTGGTTCTAGACCTTGGTTGTTGCAAGTAGTGCTATAACAACATGGGTTTGCAGATATCTATTGGTCATTAATGTCACTAGTGTCATATCTCAAGTGTCATGGCTAGATCTCAAGAATGGGATTGCTGAATCATTCTGATGCTAGCAATATTTATAGCATGGATTTCTGCAACTTTTTAAAACTAAGAGAAGCGGCAAGGCAACTGATAACTTAATATGATTCCTTTGCATTATGGCTGTACCTCTTGAGTGGTAGAAGTGGAGACCACAATGTGTTATTCTCTCCAGCAACTGCACAAGTGCCCAGCTGAACCCACAAGGGAGCCCCCGGTCAGACGCACATCATCCATCAAATGTGTCATAGAGAAAAGGGTTTAAACTACTGGGAGTTGGAAGAGCATGGCTTGCAAGTCTGAGACTTTTCATTTATTTATGGTTTAACTTTCAGCAGGTTACTGTTCCCATTCTCCCCGGGTTTTTTGTCTGTAACAGGAAGAAATCAGTATATTAATCATGAAGGTCCCTTGTGCTTTAAGGTTGTAAGATTACGTGGTTATAAATGTTCTTGCCCAAATGCCCAAATGTCCATCTTTACCAAATTGCATTTTATGTAGCACCTCCTAAGCTCCTGTTAAATAGACCTCAGCGATAGACATCCCTGTGTCAGGCAGAGACTGAGAAAAATGTAAATTGTGACTTCTACCTCAAGGATTTGGAAGAAAAAAAATGATTAGGATAATTAGCTTGAATATGTGTAAAGTGAAGTTATTCTAATTCCAGCTACAATTCATGGGGGGCGGGATCAAGACTAACCTGACCATGACAGTGACAATGAACCAGCTTTATAGATTAAGATGATTTAGACTTGTGACCAGAAGGCAAAACTTTAGCTAGGACGTAAGTAGACTGTGCCCAGTGTGGTGGGGGAGCTTTGGCGGGGAGATCATATGAACTTAATCTAGCCAGGGTTACAGATCAAAACCCTGTCTCTCAACAGAAAGCAAACAGTGAGTGTTTGGAAGGAAATAAGACTTAACAGGCACTGAGTGAGTCTACATAACAGGCAGGTTAGCAACAATCAGCGAGGCAGATACTCCCAGTGTGTCTCTCTGTGTGACTAGAAGCATGAAAGGGCTTCTAATTATTAAAAGAAAAGAAAAGCGACATGACAAATGTACAAATCAACTGGCAAAAAGATCAAATACACAACTCTTCTACAACTCCCATGACAGGACAGGTCTCAGAGCCGAAAGTATGTTCAAGGTTTCAAAATTTGATGGAACTTGGAAGTAAAGGTGAAGTAAAGGAGTGAAAGCCTCCCTGCCTCTCATTCTGTGGCATGGTGACCCATGGACTAATAGCCTGACAATCGAACAATCAAGAGTTTTAATTGCCTGTTAATTGACATGCATAGGAGGGAACCAATTGCTAAGGTAACCAGGTCCCAAGCCATCTGGGGTTCTGCAGAGTGGTTCCAACACCTTGAGCTACCCTTGGAAGCGAGTCCTGGAGCTTGCACAATCTGCACCAGAGCACCTGCTACCGACTCTGTCCAAAATAGAGCAGAGCACTGACCTGGTGGTTGGAATTTGCAGGTAAGTTTGAGGGAGGATTTGGTGCTGAAATTTCCTCACAAAATGGAACCAGGTAAATTTTTTGCACTGGGATCATCAGTCCGCTGCAACAATTTTACCTGGGACACCGTGGAAACTTTCAGCAGAATTTTGCAGCCCAGAAGTGTGAGAGCAAGGATAGCCCTTAGATGCCAACAGGACTTCTCAGCTGAGGAAAGAAGCTCACAAAAGAGAAAGGTTTTCTTAAGGTCAAACTGTACTTAGTGGCACACCAGGGATTAGGTCCCAGGCATCAACATTCCCAGGCTGTTGTCTTTTCTGATTTCAAGGAATGACCTCACACTTGTAGTCACTGAACTGAAGAAAGGATCCTGGATAAGTTAGCTGCCTACCTAGCAGAGGGTAAGGGTTGGGGGCTGGGTGGAGTGGCTTCCTTCACATTTCCATCAAGGTCAGTCAGTTTACTTGACGAAACTGAAGGATAAAGACACGCCCCCACACACACACACTGAATTTGGTGAGCCAATGAACAAAGAAAAGATTATTCTTTGACAAATCACCATACAAATCTCTGGGTTCGATAATGAAGCTATCTTATTAAAATTCATTTTTATTATAAATTCTCCTACTTTACCTTTTCCTCCAAAGCACTTTCAACTTTCTTTACTAATTTACCACAAGGCTTTTAATTAAGATTTTTGTTTGTTTGTTTGTTTTTGCACATATTTCCTCCCTCCCTACCCTAGAATGTGAGCTCCATGAGGGATTTTTTCTTGCTTGGTTTCCAGAGCATCTCGGAGACTGGGAATTCGCAGGAGGTACCTTGAGCAATGACTGGATAATGGCTGTCTCCATCGCTGGCTTTGGATAATTACTGTGAGCAGAATAGTTCTCACCTAACAAGGACCAAATGCAATATAACAGTTCTGGGCTACAAGTTAGCACTGAATAAAGCCTAGCTCTGTCCTTCAAATGTTCAAAATCAAAAACACCCATCTCTCTGCCATCTCACATCTTTCCATAGTCAAATAATGCTATACTTATCTGGCCACGGCATTCTCTCTGGGACCTTAAAAGAATGAGGATAAGGCTATGTCAGGTAAGGGCAGTAGTGGAATCATGGTACCCAGGAAGCACTCTCTCTAGAACCCCGTTGATCCAGTGCTGAATCCTGCCTGACTTTGGCTCATACTCCAACCACTTCACCCTGATAAATCATCAGCTTTCCCAAGACCTCCTTTTTATTTCCCCCTATACAGAATGATAATAAGCAAACCTTTATCACAGGGTTGGGTTAGTGAGGACAAATGTCGGCAAAGGGCTTGCATAATATAAGATGCTTAAAAATAAACATTTAAAGGCATTTTTATCCCTGCAAAATGGATTGATGTATTTGAAAATCTGTCTTTCAAAAATGTAAGCTATAAACCAGCATATCTGGATGTCACTATCATTGTGGAGCATATATCACACTGAAGCTTACATCCGGGGAATTGCAGAATTTTATGGTCAGGTTTTCTATTCCTGCTTCTTATTTTGCACACAGTGAAAATGCAAAGAATGCATATTTCCTAAACTATGAAAACTAGTTCATAGATGCAAAACTCCTTGGAACATTTAGGTATTTTCTAGTCTAAATAAAAAGCATGTGTATCTATTATTGCAGCCAAATATCTCTGTCACTCTGTGCAGTGACTTGGAAGCTTTATGCCACGCTTCATCAGCCCATAATCCTACCATTTTACCAACTCTGCATCCTCACCTGCCACACATGCTAGACCTCACTCCACTCCCATACACCAAGGGCTTCCTTTTCTATACCTTTGCTCAGGTTGTTCTCTCTTAAAATAATGCTCTTTCTCATGCCAGAGACACAACGCCCATGAAGTCTTCGAAAGAGACACAAGCGAGGATGACACCTATAGATGGGTAAACACAGAAGGGAAACTTCACGTGGTCTCAAGCCTAGATAAAGAACTACAGGCAACCAAGGAATGCTGAGAGCAGGAGAAAGAGTCTCACCCAGGAAAAAGTCCCCTAATTGTTATTCAATACTATGTGGTCAGCTCTAAAATCATATACAAGTAACATAATACAGAAAGAAAAGGATGTATTTATGTATTTAGGAATACATATAGGTATATCAACAATTAAAGAAACAGAGGTCATGAATTTGAGAGACAGCAGGGGTTGATGGGGGAGGGATTAGAGGGAGGAAAGGAAAGGGAGGAATTATATAATTATGTGATTGTATTTTAATTCCAAAATAAACATCTTTTCAAAAGAGTGACTTTTCTCCTAGTGTCCTCAGTTCACTTCTCAAGCTCCTTTCTATTTATCAAGGCCGAGCTTGACATTTTCCATTGCCAAGCCGCCCCAGGTCTCCTTAGGAGGCGTTTGCAGAGAACCTGTGTAGCTTTTGCCTGCCAAGTACCTTTCTTTCGATGGGCCATCATTTGACAGTACAAGTGCTTCTCATGGGGCTGTCAACTCCAGTCCCAGATTTCCATCTGCCAATCTTCCCGCACTTCTCTTTTCTGGCAATAAAAACACAGTGATTGAGCATGTGATTGGAGCCAAACCAACCAACTCGTTACTGAGAATCTGCAGTGAGTCACAGGGCAGAGATCTATTGTGTTGGGAGCTCTTGGGTCTTGAGTGTTTTCAGTAGCAGGGCCCTAAAGACACCCGATCACCTTGGGGCACTATGGTTTCCTGTGCAATAACTAAGTTGTATTTCTGTGCTCGCTTTTAGAATCTTCACTGCTATAAAGTCTATGGTTCAGAGGACTGTTGAGTTTCTCTCGATCAGTTGTCCATGTTAATGATTATATCATCAAGACCCTGAACTGTTGCTCTTTCTCCAGTAGTCACAGTTGCTTCTGGCCACCCTGTCATAGTGTCATACCTCTGTTTTAGATTCACACTTTCAGCAACCCTCTCACTCGCCCGTTGAATTTCTCGGTTCTTCATCAAGGTCTCTATCCCCTTTGGTGCTTACATCATCACCTGAACACTATGGTGTCTCAAAAGATGTTAATGAACTTTGAATTAAGAAAACACATTTTCTTTCAATTCGTAACTAATCCAAATTCTCCTATAATGTTTAGTTCAAAAGGGAAAATTTCTCAAATGCTTACAATAATTGAATCTGAGGACTGGAAAAGTCCTTCAGGGCTATCACCAGAACCAGGCTCGAATGGTCTTGAAGTTACAGCAACTACAACAAGCATGTTTTTAACTCTGGGGCAATTCCTCTCTGCCCTGTTCCTTCAGGGTGGGACCAGGGACAGGTCAGGATCCAGCAGACAAAGGGCAGAGTGGATGTTTGTCATCTCCATGGAAAGCAGAAGACCAAAAGTGTGAAGTGTGACCCGTGGAGTCCTGTAATAGGATTCCCCGTGTTTCCACTTCTCTTCTTATCTGTTTCGCTTTAAACCGCCATCACCATTGCATAGCATTTCTTCCCATCTGTCTTGGAGTCTCCATTTTCTCACTTTATAAATCCCAGATGTAGTTCAAGTACATATTTCCAAATGCTATTGGAACTCCATTATAACATCTTGATAAGCTGTGTCTCCGTGTCTAAAAAATAAATTGAGTGAGATCTCAAAAAACTAAAGCCATATGGAAGTTATCTATGTACAAAATGCATGCTACATTTTAAATGAGGAAATATGTTGTGCCTGTAATGTATAAGGTTGCAAAACACATCGCAAAGTATACCTAATGTTTTAGTGTAGCAAAGAAGGAGGGAGAGCTGTATTTACTTAGTATCTGATGACTGGCTAGCGAATGTATGTGTTGATGGGCCTTATGGTTACAGAAAATGGAGCGACTGCCTCTAAAAGTGCTTGAGTGGTGGGAGAGAACGAATGTTCTTACTAAGTCTTTGCTTGAATCCTTTTTTTTATAAAAAAAAAGTTCACAAACAGCACTGAAGTAAAGGTGGGAAATTAACTCCATACAATAAACTCAGGAAATGACAGCCAAGGCAAGATGGAAGGTCTTGGCACAGAGAAGCTCCTGATGGTGCAGCTTCTCACTGGGTCCCATTCCATCAGCCTGCAGGAGAGGCATCATAAGGCACACAGTGACTTCAGGTTTGAGGAAAGCACACAACTGGAGTGAGGTGTCACTCCCGGGAGAAGACAGCAAAGTTTCTTCCTTTGTGCTTGCTTTACCGATGATTCCCAGAGCCTCAGAATCTGTAGGAATGGTTGCCACGGTTGGAAGTCACCGAGAATAGTGCTGCATTCAAGCGGTTCAGAGCAGGGCACGAAGGTAGGAGATGCCCTGGAGTCTGTGGACTGAACCTCACTCCCCAGAGAGGAAGAAAGGAAGTCAAGAATGAAAGTTTTTCTCCCTTTCAACTCCTTGCTTCTGCACTCTGGGTCTCCAATTTAACAGAATGTATGATTTCATGAATAAATTAGTGGAACCTGTGACTTCATTAATAAACTAAAACATCACCTGGAGTCATTAGCCCAAGAGGACTCTAAGTTTTTATGTGTGCCTGATCAGCACAAGTCAGTCCTCAGGTCAAACGTTCCTTGCACAATTGGACTGAAATATTAAACAGAAATCCCAGGACCAGGTATGGGATACCTCCTATATCAGATATGGCCCTCTAGAGGAATGAAACCTATAAAATGAATGTATATTAAAACGGGTTTATTAGATTGATTTAAATGGTAGGGGCCTGGGTGGTCCAACAATGACTACCTCCTACTGGAGAAGCCTAGAATCCATTCGTTCCTTAATCCTCTAGGCTGGATGTCTCATCGTCTCAACCTGGAGGATCCCTGGGGAGCTGCTGGTCTTCTATCTATAGGAAGCCCTAGTGTTCTCCCTCCAAGCCTGAAGTCATGGCGCTTTGCAAAGCTTCTCCTACAGGCTGATGGAATGAGACCCAGTGAGGAACAGCACAGCTAGGTTTTAGTATCCGTGGAGGAAACAGCAAGATGAACTTGACAATAAGAGTAAATGCAAGTAGGCAAAAGACAAAGCTGCTCTTCCCTCTGCATTTTCTCTGCACATACTAACCACATGAGCGGAATACTAAACACAGGGAAATCAAGCTGGAACTGGGCTAGAAAGCTCCTCCCCGCTGGGAGGTGCTATGCAGGCTACTGAGGAGAAAAGCTACCGATATTCTTACCTAGCTGTGAACACTGAAAGCTTCAATACTGATCTTCCAGATAATATCCCTTCACTGTTGCAATAGTGGCATGTTCGTGATGGGGTAACCAATCACTTTCTGATTGGATCTAACACCAAATCTGTAGTATGGAGGAAGCTGCTTGTTTGTCCCAGCCTCACAGAACTAAAACAACCACACAGAAACTGTATTAATTAAAATACTGCTTGGCCCCATTAGCACTAGATTATTATTGGCTAACTTATATTAATTTAACCCATTTCTATTCATCTGTATATCGTCACGTGGCAGTAGCTTACCAACAAATATTTGGCATGTCTGACTCTGGTGGCTCCATGGTGTTTCTATCAGACTCTGCCTTCTTCCATCCAGCAGTCTGTTTAGTTTTCTCTGCCTAGCTCTATTCCCCTACAGCTCTGCCATAGGCCCAAAGCAGTTTCCTTTATTAACCAATGAAAATAGCACATAGACAGAAGGCCTTCCTACACCACAAATCCACAGGAAGAAAAGCTCATCTCTGGAATTGTAAACCTGACCAAGAGCTCTTGCTGAGGAGGTCATCAGCTCTAGAAGGGAATATGCTGCCATTATTTTGCAAATGGACATACTGTAAAACTGGTTTCTAAGTACTTAAGTTTATGCCTGTAGATTAGTGCAGTCCTCAGCCTTCTCCAGAAGTTTCTTACTACAGCAAGCAGTCATCAAAGAAGTCATCAGCTGCATAGCTATTCAGAATGCTGAGAATAGTGATATTGTGTGATCATCACTGAACAGTACATCTAAATAGTCCCTAAGGGAACAAGGTAGAAGATGAGGAGAAAAAAAAATATAAGAGCCAAAGGAACTAAGAGGATAGAGAGATCCTCCTTCCTACATAAATATGACATGTGGCAAACCATTTGTTTACCCTATGAAGAAGTGTCTTTGACAAGGTACCATCTAATAGATTTAATAAAGAGCTGAATGGCAAATAGCTGGGCAGAAAGAGTTTAGGCAGTACTTCTAGAGACAGAGAGGACTCTTGGAAGAAAAAAGTTGGAATCACCAGCCAGATGCGAAGGAAGCAGAATGGACAATATGGAGATGAGGTAATGAGCCTCGTGGAAGAGGATAGATTAAAAATATGGGTTAATTTCAGTTATAAGAAACAAACCTAAGCTAATGTCAGGCTTTCATAATTAATAAGTCTCTGTGTCATTATTGTGAGCTGGCAGCCCCCAAAAATTCAACTGCAGGCATGTATGTGATATTCATGGATAAACAGCAACAATGTCTACCTATACAAGACTGGATCCACCTACCTCTCATAATTGGTGACAGATGGGCACATGATGTCCCATCTCTCCTGAGAGACTGTCAGTTAGTGGTTACTAGGGGATGCAGATGGAAGTTTCTGTCCTGCAACCATTCAGTCCCAAATAAACACACAGAGGCTTATATTAATTATAAATTGTTTAGCTTCTTAGTTTAGGCTCATTACTAACTAGGTCTTACAACTTAAATTAATCCACAGTTCTTATCTATGTTAGCCATGTGGCTTGGTACCTTTTCTCAGTAAGACATTCTCATCTTGCTTCCTCTCCTTCTGGATGATGACTGCATCTCTGCCTTTCCTCTTCTAAGAGTCTGATCACCGCACTTATTCTTCTTGCTTGGCTATGGCCCAATCAGTGCTTTATTAAACTACTACAAGTGACAAATATTTTTAGTGTACAAGAACATTACCCTACAGAGCCACTTTCTTCTCTGATGTAGGTACTGAAAAATTGTCCATGCTCCAATAAATAACACTCATGCTCATGTGGTCAGCTGTAGTTAAATTTAGTGGTGTGTGCTCATGTGTTCACACATATGCATATCTTGTCTTCAAAATTGGGTCTGAGGATAAGTTGCTTTGGAAAAGGGCTTGTTCTTTTGTTTCCACAGAAATTGAGAACCTGTGGAATCATTCCAGACTAATGTTGTTTGATGGACCAAGCAAGACCCTCACAAAAGGTCACCCCCAAAAATTACTTCTCCCAATAAACAGCAGGAAGTAGTTTGGAGAGAACTACACCCAAAATTCCCAAATATTGTTTATAAATGTTTGTTTGCATTTAAAGGGGAATATGCTATAGAGATGGATACTTTGCATTGGTATGGACCTTGCATTATTGATACAAATTTGAGGTATTTGCTTTTTAAAAATATATTGTTTTCATTTTGTAGATATGAGTGAAAGAAAAAGTATTGGCTCAGGACTCCTAAGACCAAATTCTCTACACAAAAAAGATTTATTGCCTGCAAGGAGTGAAGGGCAGGGAATAAAAGACAAACATGGGAGAAAGAGAACAAGGGGCAAGGGAAAGGGAACAAGGGAGAGGAGGCAAGGGATAGCTGTCCTGGAGTGAGAACAAAGGAGTCCTCAGGATAGAGAGGAGACAGATGTGGCACATAGGAAAATGGTGGTTTAAAAAGGTAAATGACCAAACCCAATGTCACAATGAGGCTTTTGGTTTTAATTAGGAACGTTAATAAGGTGAGTCAAATGAGGCTTTTGATTGCTGGACTTCAATATTTGACAGCTGGACCTTAGTAGTCAACCTCAGACGAAGAATTTGGTTAAATAAGGAAAGAGACCTTAGTAACTAACTTTAGGGATGTAATCTAATGATTTTTAGCAAGGCAGAGGGTACTGTGGAGAAGTGCAAGGCCTGAAACATCCGTGCTTGCCAAGTTCAAGCTGAACAAAGCCCCATCTCTCAAAAGCCCAGAACCCTTTACTTTTAAATAACTAACTTTATGGTATGTTATTTAAAAGCAGCTCTCACTCCAAAAACATGCTCCTAGTGCTGTATCAATAACTGATTTTTTTAAAAGATAAGTTTAATTATTAAAGTGCTTGCCATCAAAGCAAGAGGACACAATTTCAGATTGTCCTTACCCCATAAAGGCCAAGCATGACAAGGTATATCTCTCATACCCCATGATGTGAAGGCAGAAATAGGAGGAACCCTGATGCTCTCTTACAATTTCTATCTTTGTTATTTTTGTTTTTTCCTTAATTTTCATTTTTTTATTTTCTAAAAAAAGAAATCAAACTATCTTTTTTTCATTTTATATACCAATCCCAGTTCCCACTCCCTCTCCTCCTCCCATTTCCCCCACCTCCCCACCACCCCATCCCCATCCACTCCTCAGAGAGGGTAAGGCACAATGCTTTGAGGAAGGTCCAAAGCCCTCCCTACTATATCTAGGCTGAGCAAGGTATCTATCCAAAAAGAATAGGTTCCAAAAAAGCCAGTATATGCAGTAGGGCTAAATCCTGGTGCCACTGCCAGTGTCCCCCCAGTCTGCCCCAGCCATACAACTGTCACCTATATTCAGAGGGACTAGTTTGGACACATGCTGGTTCCTTCCCTGTCCAGCTGGAGTTGGTAAACTCCCATTAACTCAGGTAAGCTGTTTCAGTGGGTGCCCCCATCATGGTCTTGGTCTCTTTGTTCATATTCTCACTCCCTCTACTCTTCAACTGGACTTTGAGGGCTCAGCCCAGTGCTCTGCTGTAGGTCTCTGCCTCTGTTTCCACCAGTTGCTGGATGAAGGTTCTGTGGTGACATTTAAGACATTCATCAATCTGTCTATAGGGCAAGGCAAGTTTGGGCACCCTTTCCTCTATTGCTTAGGGCTTAGTTGGGGTTATTCTTATGGGTTCCTGGGAATTTCTCTAGTGTCAGGTTTCTTGCTAACCCCATAATATCTCCCTCAATTAAGATAATCTCTTTCCTTGCTCTGATCTCTGTCCTTCCTCCATCTCAACTATCCAGTTCCCTCAAGTTCTCCTCCCCATTCCCCCTCCCCTCTTCTTCCCCTTCCACTCTCCTTTCTTCCCCCACCCCCTTGCTCCCAATTTTGTCAGGTGATCTTGTCTATTTCCCCTTTCCAGGTGGATCTATATATGAATAACTGATTTTTAAAAAATATTGAAAATAGATTTTTCCAATTCAGTATATTCTGATTAAGGTCAGGCAAATAAATGGAACTAGAAAAAAAAAAAAAAACATCCTGAGTGAGGTAACCCAGAACCAGAAAGTCAAACACAGTGGATATGAGACATAAAGCAAAGAAAAATGAGCCTACAGTCCACAACCCCAGATAAGCTAGGTAGCAAGGAGGACCCTAAGAGAGACATGCATGGATGCCTCAAGAAGGGAAAAGAGATAAGATCTCCGGAGTAAACTGGGAACATAGGGGGATGGGGATGAGAGAATGAGAGGGTAGAGGAGAGAGGGGACAGGAAATGGGGAGGAGAACATGAGAGAACAAGATGGTCTTGTTGTGGGAGGGACAGAGAGGGAGAGCAAGGAAAGAGATATCTTGATAAAGGGATCCATTATGGGGTTAGGGAGAAAGATGGCACTATGGAAATTCCCAGGAATCCACAAGGATGACCCCAACTAAGACCCTAAGCAATAGTGGAGAGGGTGCCTGAACTGGCCTTCCCCTGTAATCAGATTGATGACTACCCTAATTGTCATCATGGAACCTTCATCCAGTACCTGATGAAAGCAGGTGCAGAGATCCACAGTTAAACAATGGGCAGAGCTCCCGGAGTCCAGTTCAAAAGAGGGAGGAGTGATACTATGAGCAAAGGGGTCAAGATCGCAATGGTGAAGCCCACAGAGACAGTTAACCGGCTGGGGAGCCTGTATAGGACTGAATTAGGCCCTCTGAATGTGAGTGACAGTTGCGTGGCTTGGGCAGTTTCTGGGGCCACTGGCAGTGGGATCAAGATTTATTCCTAGTGCATGAGCTGGCTTTTGGAGCCCATTCCCTATGGAGGATGCCTCGCTCAGCCTAGATACAGCAGGGAGGGGCTTGCTTCTGCCTCAAAGTGATGTGACAGACTTTGTTGACTCTCTATGGAAAAAGCCCTTACCCTTTCTGGGGAGTGGATAGGGAGTGGGGAGGTCGGGGGAGAAGGGGGAGAGAAGAAACTGTGGTTGGTATGTAAAATAAATAAAAAATTTAAAACCACAATAATAATATATCCCCGAATGAAAAATTTTTTAAAGTATCTAAACCAATTGGAATTTTTTAAAGATTTTAAAATTTTACATTTTTTATTACTTTAAGTATTCGTATGCTTTGCCTACATGTGTGTATGTGTGCCATCTGCATTCCTTGTGCCCTGAAGACACCAGATCCCCTGTTCTTGGAGTTACAGACAATTATGAGTGTTGGGAATTGAACCCAGATCCTCTGCAAATGCAACGATTGCTCTTAACCACTGAGCCTACACTCCAGTCCAAATTTGGAATTATTTTAATTCACAGGTTAAAACCAGTTTCCTTTTATTTACCATATCTTAGAGATACCAAGAGACACTGATACTTTATCTTATTATTTTGACATAAATAACATGAAAACTACAAGTAATTAAGAAAAATCCAGGACAACCTGTGTGGTTTGGGATCGTGTTAGGGTAAGAAAATTCTCGAATAAGCACAATGGGAGCTCATATTTCACAGCAGGATTGTGGTGGTATCACCACGACACCGGCATCTAGGGCCATGCTCTGGGGACCGTCCTCTAACGCCTACATGCCAAACAGTGCACACATCCAACACTGTGGTGGCACAGCTGTAACTCAGGCCATCCTGGACCAGAGACTGAGCACACATAATGATGCCCACTGATTGGAGCTCAAAAGGATAAAGCTTCCCGAAGATGGAAATTTTCCCCTCAAATCCTTCTGGCTCTTGGTGGGATACCATTCTGTTAGACTGCTAAGAAGTGCTGATTTATTCCAACATTATCCCAGCATTTTGCAATGCCTCTTCTATTTTTCTGAGCATACACTGGCGGGCTCCTTTTCTCTTCTCTCGCTTTCTTCTCTATCCTTCTGGTTATTAGACGGTTTTAATATCAAGGACCAGAGATGATTGGGTTCTGTAGGAGCCCACTCATCTGAAATCATAGTGGGCAGTGAGGACAGATCTTAACCAACAGGTAATCTCCCCATGGAATGTAAGCTTCTTGCCTGTATTTGATTGACAAAGAGGAATTGGGATAAACTTTAGGCCTGTGAGAACCGTGAAGGAGGCATGAAATGAAAACAGGGAAGAATGTGGAACCTGTAAGAGGAGGAAAGTAAGGTTCTGAACTAACTGCAAACAGAATGATCAGCTTCTCAAGACTCAAAATGAGCAAGCTAGATCTTGAGCTAAGTGTAGAAGGGGGTGCCATTAAGCAGGGGTTCGAGGAAGGCAGAAGTACCTGCTTTTGACTGTCATTGATGTAAATGTGGCTGTCGCCAGGAATGGGTAACAAAGGTTAACTAATCTGACATGAGTGTCTTGCTCACCTAGGGACTGATGCCTTCACCAGTTATGGTCTTCGGTAGTCCCAGAATTCAAGCCTTTCCAGGTTTATACGTGTCTTGAAAACTTCATATAGTCAAGTACACTGTTGACTACAGCTGAAGTTGGTTCTCCCTGGCACAGCTTCTCTGGCGCTCTGTTCTCACCTTCTTGGAGCACGCATCTCCCTGTATGCTAATGATGCATTCTTTTCTGGCTCCTTCACACAGAGTGAGAGCTATTTAGAGAGGAAACGACTATATCTTATTGAAACAAAGGAGAATAAAAGATCGCCCCCCCACACACATACATTTTTGACTTTCCACCCATTCTATCTGTGGCCCAGCCCTTGTCTACCATTGCAATGTAACCTTGAGCATTTTGGAGTCTTCAGGTGAAGAATCATGGCCTCTCCTTCAGGAGAATGTAAACCTGAGATTGGACATAGATGGAGTTGCCTACATTGGATGCAGTCAATCAATAGATTAATGTTTTCTATCCTCTAGCCCAGGGAAAATATGTAATAAAAGATCACTGCAATTGTACATGAATAGAACAGTTCACAAAAGCTCCCTGAGATGGAAAATATTTTGCCAACATTCCTGCCAAAATTTCCTTCAAACAGAAAGAGAAAGCCCCTTTTAGACATTCCATGATGCTGGAGTGAGTCACTCACTTCCTTTGGCTCATGGGGGAAATGACAGAAACTCCTCGTTTCTCATCTTACCCAGAAACATTAGACTTATCAGACCATGGAAGGCGGGAGCAAATGGTCAGAGTTGCAGATAGAATCACGACCCTGGAAGCCAGAGAGAGTAGCATATGCTTTGAATCTCGGCACTCTGGAAGATGGGGCAAGTAAATTTCTGAGTTTCAGGCTGCTGGGGCTACACAGTGAAACAAAAACACTGTCAAGAAACAGAGGTCCCGGGCAGAAGTTGCTCAGTGGTACAGAGCTCGCCTAGCAAGCGCAAGGCTCCAGAGTCAACATCCAGCACCATAGAAGAAATTTCAAAGGGGACAGGAAAGGCAATAGGAAGGGCAGAAGCAGCCATGTAAAGAAATAAAATGCTTGCATGCTCTCAATATCTAAAAAGGAAAATAAAAACATCCCAAAGAACTAAAGAATAGCGTGCTTGCCTGAACCATGGAAAGAAGGGTGAGGAGCAGTGGAGAAAGATTGATAGATGAATAATAAGATAGCATTAGATAAGAGCGAGATATCTGGGGTGCTTTAGTACAGCCGGGTGAGTATGGATAGCAGTCACCTAGTAAGCACTAAGTAGAGAGCTAGAAGAGATTGTTTCAAATGTTTTAAGCACTTCACAAAAACAACATAAATAAAATATTATATGGGGCTTCACTAATATGTATGCTTTTTAATGTTTACATGTATCAGTTAAAATATAAATTACAAAGAAATCACCCAAGCTTATGAACGGGCATGTGGGAGGAACCCTGCACACACAGATCTCCTTTATGCCAGGTATTCATCCAAGGCTAATTGCTTTTCTTGCCTTTGCTGAGCTCTCTGCACAGGTGTGAAGGCAGAACTGGACTATTCTACTGAACCACCCTGTTAGTTAAAGATGCCATTAAAAATGCAATAAAGATTAGGGGTCCCAATGAATTTTCCTAAAGAATAAAGTTTGGTTTGTTGCCAGGAGTCTGATGCTTAGGCTAGGCTTTCCTTGTGTAGAAACTACAGTAGTTTCTCAACAACTGTTTTGCTTCCTACGGTAAATCTTTCTATCTTTACTCAGGTTTGAAGTCTGATTTCTTTCTAGCTTCCTGTGAACACATGACTGTTAGCAAGAATTTTCCTTAAATAACACAGAGAGAGAGAGAGAGAGACAGAGACAGAGACAGAGAGACAGAGAGTGCTAATCACATCTGTTCCAAAGTAGCTAAATACAAGGCTCACTCAAGAGAATGTCATGCACACAGTGAGACTGCACATTCATTGAGTAACTATATTAAGTACTTCCATCATTATTCTTCTGAAATCTGAACTGAAATTTCAATCTGTAGAGCCCTCCAACCCCCTGAAATAGTGGGGGTAAAAAGTACAAAGTTCCTAAAAAGTGTATCAGTGATACTTGATTTGTGGGGGTGGGGAAAGAAGGGAGAACGACCAACTGGCTTTTCAGTCACTGCTGCTCCAGTCCCAGGCTTCTGTGGTTCAGTGATAGTAAACAATGAAGACGACCCATCCCTGTCCCTTTCATCAGCTTTTGTTGGCCTTTTGATTGGTCCCTCACTGTGCATAGCATTTGCTATGGTGTCTTATCCCTTGTTCTCAACAACCAACCAATCACCTTGAAGATGCAAGTAGGATTATATTGACAATAATAATGCCTTACAGTTAGTATGCAAGGGCCACTTGTAACGTAACAGGAAGACATTAAAGAACTCTGAAGTGTGTTGGTACTGGTGACTTTTCAAAAGTTTCTCCCGCTTCAAAATTCTTCGGATGAAATACTAAGTGGAACCAGTATATTAAAATTCTCAAAAATCAGTGGAAGGAAACAAGACACCAAACAGAAAGTACCTGAAATGAGATGAAGAGCTAATGTGTAGATGGAAATGTCTTCTTAAATGGGTAACAAGAATGGTTCCTAAAAGGAAGACAGCAGTCAGAAACAAATTATGCCAACAAGACTCAAATCTATGGCCCTTAAAATAGCAAGATGAGAACAGACAACAACAAATATTGATGAGAACATGAGGAGACAGATTCGGGCGTTGTCGGTTTTGCTATGTCAGACCCACAGTCATTGTATATAGGCATCTGGCAATATTTAGTGGTAAACTCTATGACATAACCATCCTACTAATGGGAATACCCAGAAAAAAAATTTCTCAGTGAGTACACAATGTAGGTAGGGTTGCAAATGCACTGTGGTGGTATTTGTGTTTTAATGCCAGAAATGACCTTATATCAACATAGAAAAATGGATAGGTGAAAATATGGCACATTCATGTGTTGGAATACAAGGCATGGTAGAGTGACTAACTGCTGTGTGATTTCTATTCTCCCCGGAGAGTTCAGTCACAATTGAATGAAGAAACAATTTCACACAAATATATCTGGTGAAGCGATGAGTTTATTAGGATTGCTTAAAGAGCACAAGGGAGGTTATTTACAGGAACCTAAGCGAGTCAAAGACAACTATACTGCCAGAGAGCAATATTTAACTCTGATTAAATTATCTCTGTTCTGTCATTCCCAGGCCTTCTTGCCTGTTTGATGTGGGAGTCCCGTCTTGTTTGCTGTGAATATGTTTTATTATCACTGGTTAATAAAGAAGCTTTTTTGGCCTGTGGTAGGGAAGAATAGAGCTAGGTGGGGAAACAAAACTGAATGCTGGGAGAAAGAAGGCGGAGTCAGGGAGGTGCTATGTAACCACCAAAGGAGACAAATGCCTGGGAACATTACTGGTAAACCACGAGCCTCATAGTAAAATATAAAATAATAGAAATTAATTAATTTAAGATGTAAGAGAGTGCTAGCAATATGCATAAGTGATTGGCAAAGCAATGTTGTAATTAATATAGTTTCTGTGTGATTATTTCGGGTCTGGTCGGCTGGGAACAAATGAGCAGCCTCCGCCTACATCTGTTACCATGACTAGACTATATTTTATGTTTCTAAAATGGAAAATGTCTTTAAATATGTATATACCACTTCATGTATCTGTTTCAGTCCCTCTGGCCAGGGCAATGGCTCATGAAAGTCACTCCCCTGCAGTTCCCTGTCCATCTTGCAAGGAGCTGCTGCCTGATGAACCTCCTCTCACCAGCTACTTCTTACTGTGTGTGCTGTTCCACTCTGGGCTTTGGGAATCTCCTGTTTCATGAGCCTTGGAAATTTCTTTAGCTTCTTGACTCTTAAGAACCTCCTTCCTCCCTGTAGGATGGAGTGCTTGATTGAGAGAAAATAGCCATGCAATGCTAGACCTAGAAGCCCAGGATTGAGCAAAGATTGCCTGCACACTGTAGTTAGCTGCAGGTAAATTAGAACACATACAGGAAGTGAGGTGCAGAGATATAGCAAATACAGTCCATTGGGGGCTGGGAGCTGTCCTGGCTAGTTTTAACTGTCAATCCAGAATCACCTGAGAGGAGAATCTTAATGAGAAATTATCTAGATCAGGTTGGCTTGTGAGCATGTCTGTGGAGATTGCCTTGACTGTTAACTGTCCCAAGCCACTGTGGGTGGCACCTTTCCTTAAACTGAGCCCTGGTTGTGTAAGAATGAAGAAAACCAGCCGAACACAGGTGCAGCAAGTAGGCAACAGGAGTCCATTTGCTTCTGACTGCCCTTCGCTGTGGACCAGATTTAACTGTTTTGAATTCTTGCCTTAACTTCCCCTCGGTGATGAACTATAATAGGGAATTGAACGACAAATGAATCCCGTCTTCCCTAAGTTGCTTCCATTAGGGTATTTCTCATAGCACCAACAGGAAGGAAACAAAAGACTGCATTGAGGGGAAAAGCTAGGAACAACAGAGTAGAGAATGACGCATAGTAACTCACCAAGGGGGACTGCAGGGATCACTAGTGACAGCAGAGGAGTACAATGAAATAAGCTTCGCAGAAATGGAGACAGAGACAGAAAAGAAAACCAAGGGATGTTAGGCAGAGATGGTCCAGTAGGGGAATTATCCTGCCCTGAATACTCCTAAAGACAGGAGGGCTCCCATCCTCTGTCTCAGGCTTCTTGAGTGGCACCTGCAAGGCACTTTCTTCTCTACCCTCTTGATCTGGGGTTCAATTCCTATGGTCCTTTCCCATTTTGTGCTTCAATTATTCTATTCTTCCTTTCCCACGAAAACGCCCTACACCATCGTGTGCAACAACAAAGCATGCCAGCCACTTCAGAACATGCTCTATTTGTATGGAAACATAACCTAACTTACAAAAATACCTTTTGATGGAGGCGTGTTGCTATGTATCTGAGTAAGAGAACGGTGTCGCCCTTAATGTTCAGTATTTTACCATATTAAAGCTTTCCCTTTTCATGGGTCAACGATTAAAGAGAGAAGTTTAACAATGGCTTAAGTAATACTCCAAAAATGCTGTACAAAAATAAAGAGCCCTTACTGGGCAAACAGACCTAGAGATAATGACAGCAAGGAAGGTAGCTCAGTAGAAAAGCAAATAAAGTATGAACTCATCTCGTGTCTACCCAGCGGACCCATAGTGGTCTTTAGATATAAGATCCTTTGGATCAGACTTCAATGGACTCGGAAAGAAACCCTTGTGATGAAAGAGAGAACATATGAGAGAGAGAGAAAGAGACAGAGAGAGAGACAGAGAGAGAGAGAGAGGTTAGAGAACTGTGGGCTCCCTTAGCAAATTACAGTAACGAAATGGAAACGCCACATTACCATAAGACAATCCATTCTGCGCCGTGCTAGAGGAGTGCTTTCCCCTTAAGAGCTCATTGCGATGCAGCAGTACTCATGTCAAGCAATTACTATTTTGTCTATAAATAGGAAAATATGTGAATGGCCAGTGCAGTGCAAAGTAAAACATTTGCATAACATCAGCTCTTCCTCGGTTGCGTAATTAATCATTTGGGATTATGCATCCGTAAACATCATTTCCCAGCGCAGTGTCAAGAAACTACAATTTACTTATTGAAGCGCTCTAAGTCATAATTGTACTGGCTATCTTTTATTGAGCATCCACTAAGTACCAGGTCTCCATATTGCTGGTGATCTTCACCACAACGTTGTAAGGTGAATTTTATACAAGAGTTGAGATTAGGAAGTTGAAGTTCAGAGAGGGCAGTCAGCATGTTGACCAAATTCAAAACTTGATGGAACCCTGATTGCTCTTTGGGCTGACAAGGGAGGGGGACTTTATCGAGGGAGGGGGAGGGAAATGGGAGGCGGCGGTGGGGAAGAGACAGAAATCCTAAATAGATAGATAGATAGATAGATAGATAGATAGATAGATAGATAGATAGATAGATAGATAGATAAACTTAACTGTTTATAGTGTTCATTTCCTTGTGGGTTTCCCCATTGTTGTTGTTGTTGAGATTGGGGCTTGCTGTGTTACCCAGGCCAGCCTTGAACCACTCAGCTTAAACAATCATCAGCCTCAGACTCCTGGCTGCTGAAAGAACAGGCAAATGCCACTGTGCCCAACTTAGCCAGCCCATCGCGACCCTACTATCTCACATGAGTGTTTGCATCACCTCATTTAATTCACTAAACCAGGGAGAGGCGTATACCCTTATTATATCCATGTTAGATAATGAGAAAACTTAAGCTTACAGAACACAATGCTTGGCCCAACACCCTATGGCTGGAAAGAAGTGAGGCCTAGATTCAAGGTTTTGACAATTAGCTGTTTTCATTTGCTTGGTTTTGTTTCTTATCTGTTGCTACGCTGGCTATCAAACCAAGGGCTTCGTGAATAGAAGACACATGCTCTACCAAGTCACCTATGTTCCCAGTCCTATGTCCCATTTTTTAAAGTTGTATTTTTAAGTTTTTGCATGTGACAGAATTGGCCTTTTCAGGGCAGTTGGACATTTAACGTGGCCACGGTCTGTGTCACCATCCCTCTAGGCAGTTCCTTATCGGTACCCTTTGGGGTATTGCTTTCCTTCCAGGCAGATTCCGGTGTTCCTGGTTCTAACCGCTTCTTACTACAGTCCTACCTCTGGAGGATGTGATATAACGTGAAACCCATGGAGGATTCTCTGCAAAGCCGGCCTTTATCACGCAGTAACCAGCGCTGAACCTAACCCACACTGACTCTCGTAACTATCCTCAGTCCCTTTCCGTTGATGAGTAGATTCCATTGTCTGGTGGGTGCTATTTGTTTATTCGTCCCACTTTTGAAAGGAATTGGGGCTGCTTTCAGTTTGTAATCATTCTGGAAAGAACTTCTGAGAATGTTCACAGATCAGTGCTTACATGACTCGAAGTTCACCGCGAAGGGCGGGTTGTTGGGTCACATGACGTTGGCTTAACCAATAAGAACAGCCAAGCTGTTTCCCTGAACACCTTACCAGTTTGCTTTCTCCTAAGCAGGGAAAGAGAGTCCCTGTTGTTCTATGTTCATCAGAACCTGGCTTTATAACTTACTTTCTAAAATTTCAGTTATTCAAATAGATGGATCATTATTTCTTGGAGCCTTACTTGCATTTTACTATTGAGTGAGTTATGCGGGTCTGAAAAGGACATGGAAGTTGATCCTGGTGGCCCAGACCTATAAACTTTACACGGGGGAGGCTGAGACCTAGCATGCATGAAGCCCTGGATTCAATTCCCAGAACTAACTAACTAACTAACTAAATAAATAAATAAATAAATAAATAACATTGAGAGTTTCTGTGGCCACTTATTTGCTTCTATATTTCTTGTTTAATAAAGTATTTATTCAAGGATTTGGGAGCATTTTTAAAGATTTATTTTATTTTAGTGTTATATTGAAGAGGTAACATTCACAGTGAATTCTGAATGAAGAAGAGAAACAGTGGGAAGATGTGAAGAAATATTCTGGAGCCAGGCAGTGGTGGCGCATACTTTCATCCCAGCACTCAGAGGCAGAGGCAGGGGGAATCTCTGTGAGTTCCAGGTCAGTCTGGTCAACAGAGCTAATTCTAGGGACAGGCTCCAAAGCTACACAGAGAAACCCTTTCTGGGGGCAGGGGGAGTATTCTGGGCCATTCATCTGAAGAGGCTGGTACCCAAATATCCTTTGCAAGATAAAGAGACAAACTGAAATGACTGCTAGAAAGTAGTGAGGTACAAGAAAGACAAATAACAGGTTTGAAAAGGTAGGCAGGGCAGGTAGAAGGGAGTTACAGCTAGGACAAAAGCAGGGTTAAACCTAAGTATGCTCTAACATTTAGAGCGTTTCGGCCAGGATGGGTCATGTAGACAAATGTAGAACAAGAAACTCAAACAATCAAACAAAATGAAAATAGAAAATGTAAGAACTCTCCCAACCCCCCATCCCTCCCCATGTTCCCAGCTCACATCAAGCTAATCTCTGAACAAAGATGACATGTGGCAGCTCTACAAAAGCCATGCCCAGGGCCCCAAGTCTTGGATTTGTATCCTGCTTCTTCCTACGCTGGGTTGCAAGGCTGTAACTGTGGGAGATGGAAGAGAAGAAGAGGGAATCCATTCTCTGTCTCTTGCTGAGCCAGGATCCACTCAGGACTCACTACAGAGGAGGCTGAGTCCCTAAGTGAGACACAACGCTGTCCCTAATGGAGGAGCCCACCATCTCACAGCCCCAAGGGACCCAAGGAAGGTAGTCATTGACCCCTGTGTGCAAAGTATAAACCCTGCGCACAGCTCCCAATCTTCATAATAACTTCATAAAAGAAGTAGTCATCTTAAAATACAGTATACAAAATGAGAGTCCTAAAAGGGTGTAGTCACACGTCTTTAACCCCAGGAAGACAGAGGTAGGCACATCTCTGTGAGTTTGAGGACAGCTTGGGTTACACAACAAGTTCCTGGACAACCTGAGTTACATAGTGAGGATTGTCTGTAAAATTATTACTACTACTACTACTACTATTAATAATAATAAAAACAATCCTGCAGATAAGAATTCTGCGGCTATAAAGGGTTATCAGCACAGACCAGTATGTCTGAGTAGAAATGTGTATAGAGCCTCAAAAATAGTGTGTTTATTCTATCTATTTAACTCCACTCTGAATCAATAACTCCCTTTGTGAGAACATAAAGATGGTACCTCCTCCCATCACCGTTGCCAGCTCTGCTCTTTATCATTGCTGTGCATAGATAATGTTTGTAGGGTTATATTCCCTGTAATACTTGTGCTCTGATACTTTGTTTAACATTTCACACATATTTTTCCATGTGGCCACAGTCTAACTATTTATCATCTCATAGGGGGTGACAGCAATATAAAATAAAGGTGTAGCTCACAATTACACAGTAATCCCAATTTGCCAGGCACTATCCAAA
Source organism: Alexandromys fortis (assembly GCF_014885135.2). Classification (NCBI taxonomy): domain Eukaryota; kingdom Metazoa; phylum Chordata; class Mammalia; order Rodentia; family Cricetidae; genus Alexandromys; species Alexandromys fortis. Next base: position 1,207,080 of record NW_026067992.1, read on the forward strand.
GTACTTTAACCCAGTTTTGCATGCATGATTAATATTTCCTTGATGCAATCCTCTAAGGCGGATGCCATCTCTCCTCATCTGAATTCGGAACAAAGCTAAGTACAGATATCCAGAGTGTGATCCACGGAAAACAAGAGTGAGTGGGGGCAGGGGAAGAGAAAGAATCCGTGCAACGGCATGTGATGGATCTGGTACCCCAAAATGTGATGGACTTCTGTATCTCCCAGACTGGTTCCCCAGGAGGCCACACCCCCAGCAGCCGCACGACACACATATCAAACAGTCACATAACCGCAGAAAGGAGAAAGTATTTGTCCAGCAATTTCCATCTGCCCCAAAGGGGCACTTTTTATATCTACTCAGCAGGACTCCCAAGACAGAGGTACTGAAGTGGCAGCAAGAAATCTCAGTATAGCGGACAAAGGAGAGCACAAGGACTTGAAGCCAGGTCCCCTGTAGTTTGCCTGCACCAAGCCAAGATGTTCACCTGGAGGCCACATGACGCTGATACAGCTACATTGTGGGAGCACTTCAGTTGGTGCAGTGTCTTGGTGGGGAACACATGAGTTTCTGTCAGGTCACTTGTTTGCTTATAAATTGATGGAGACAAAAGTCGAGCCCAGGAAACCAAGCCCTCCACAGTTAGGCTAAATCAGTCTTCTGATTTCTTAGAGAAATCTGCCATCAAAGTGTTCCAGAGCAGAGCAGGATATACTCATCATTAAACAGGAATCTCAGACTCAAGCCTCGCTCAGATCCCTTGGAAATTAACATTCTGTGTGTCTCGATTTACTTGTCTCTAAGTTTTCACACACACACACACACAGAGAGAGAGAGAGAGAGAGATGCACAAATGCTAGTCACTCATTTATTTAGAATAGTATCAATCAAACTTTGTAAACCCCAAGATTACGTAGTCTGACAAGAACTTATTCCAGGACTGTCTGAATTCACCAAGAGGGCTAGAGATGAGTTTCCCACAGCATCCTAGGAGCCATAAGCCAACAAATATGACCCTTGACCAAAGGCTTAAATAGTATCTTGGCACCCAGATCATCTCTTCTGAGAGTGGTTCATGTTTTAGCTATCCCTTTATAAGTGGAGTTAAATGGCCTGCCTGGTTTCCCAGTGAAGCTGGGGCGCAGTATCACTGTGTGACGAGGCCCATGTATCAGATGCCTCCCCAGCGGAATTGTCCCCTTTGTCTCCGCTCCTAGGCAGGGACGTCAGAGACATTTGACACATTTGTTCTGAACTTGTGGTGACCTACTTATTCTAAGTTTCAAATTTTTTTGCAGATAAGATTAAAAACGGACAAAGGGATGATATCATCACTGTCGTTCTTTGGGGAGCTAAAAGAAACAGGACAGCACTTCTCAGGCACCAGAGCAGAGTGAGGGGGTAGAGAATGGGAGACCAGCAAGCTACCCATCATGCTGCCATTTTGAGCAGATTTTAAAAACAGGGATGAATTCAAGGAAAGCCCAGGCCTCCTTTCAAAAGCCTCTCCTTCCATTCCATGGTGTTATTTAAAAAAAAAAAAAAAAAAAAAAAGGGATTGTTCTTGGGTTTTTGATCCTACTGCATGTATTGGCTTTGTGGGAGCCTAGGCAGTTTGGATGCTCACCTTACTAGACCTGGATGGAGGTGGGTGGTCCTTGGACTTCCCAAAGGGCAGGGAACCCTGACTGCTCTTTGGGCTGAGGAAGGAGGGGGACTTGACTGGGGGAGGGGGAGGGAAATGGGAGGCGGCGGTGGGGAAGAGACAGAAACGGTGGGGAAGAGACAGAAATCTTTAATAAATAAATAAGTTAATTAAAAAAATTTTAAAAAAGCAAACAACAGCAGAAAACAACAAGAAACATCAAGGACTTTTGGTACAAGAGGAGATTGACTTTGAACTCCTGGTCTCCAGCCTCCACCTCCCCAGTGGTGGAATTACAGGTGTGTGTACAGGTGTGTGTACCACTTCTGGCTTCTTCTTTTTTTTTTTTTTTTTTTTTTTTTTTTGTCATCCTGTAAACAATCTGGGTTCAGAACTGGAAAGGAAGCCGGGCGGTGGTGGGGCACACCTTTAATCCCAGTACTAGGGAGGTAGAGGCAGGCGGATCTTTGGGAGCTTAAGGTCAGCCTGGTCTACAGAGTGAGTTCCAGGAGAGCAAGGGCTACGCAGAGAAACCCTGTCTCAAACAACAAACAACGGAACTGGAGAGATGGAAGCTCAGTGCTGCCACTTTGTGATACAGCAAGTTTTAGTCATTTCCTTCCCCCAGCTCTCTGTCTCCTTGATGTTCTCTGTGATCCAGTCGCTTCCACCATGTTCAGACTCTCCACTGATCAGTATGTGAGACTCGTGAATTAGCAATAGACTCTTGATTGTCTCCACAGAGGCACCTGGAGAATCTGTCTCATAAAGTGTGGACTCTGAGATACTGACTGTGTGATCTCTGTTTGCCCCTTAGGGTGACAGTTGCCCTCCCATCTGTCTCAGGTTGTGCCAATGGGCTGGCTAGTCTTACATCAGCTTGACACAAGCTGAAAGGAGGAAACTTCGGTTGAGAAAATGCCTCCATAAAATCTGTCCATAAGGCATTTTCTTAATTAGTAATTGATCAGGGAGGAGAGGCCAGCTCATAGTTCCATCCCTGGAATGGTGGTCCTGGGTTCTATAAGAAAGCAGACTGAGCAAGCCACAAGGAGCAAGCCACTGAACAACACCCTTCCATGGCTTCTGTATCAGCTCCTATCTCCAAGTTCCTGCCCTGGCTTCCTTCAGTGATCGACTAAGATGTGGAAGCACAAGTTGAATAAACCCTTTTCTCTCCAACTTGCTTTTGGTCATGGTGATTCACTGAAGCAATAGAAACTCTAACTAAGACAGCGGGCGTGTGTATTTCCTAGGGCTACTTCACAAAGTGGCCACAAAATTGTTGGCTGAAACAACCAAAGTAATTCCTACAGCTCTGAAGGCCAAAATTCCAAATCAGCGTGCCCACTGGGCCATGCTCTAGAAAAAAAACAACATTTCGGGCTGGAGAGATGGCTCAGAGGTTAAGAACACTGACTGCTCTTCCAGAGGTCCTGAGTTCAATTCCCAGCAACCACATGGTGGCTCACAATCATCTGTAATGAGATTTGGTGCCCTCCTCTGGCGTGTGGGCATACATGAAGGGAGAATGTTGCATACATAATAAATAAATAAATCTTTAAAAAAAAAAAAAAGAAAAACGCCATTCCTTGCCACTACTTGACTTCTTACATCTGCCAGAAATCCCTGGTGCCCCTCAATTTGCAGCCAGATCATTCTCTTCGTGTTTAGGGGGAAGAGGCAGGGAAGGTAGGGATGTGCTTTTCCATATGTCCAGACCTTTCTGTTGGAGGGGCCGCTTGTTGGTTCCTGGCTGCTCTCCACTTGTTCGTTCTGGCCACCCAGAACCAAAATAACCACACAGAAACTATATTAATTAAATCACTGCTTGGCCCATTATCTCTAGCTTCTTATTGGCTAACTCTTACATATTAATTTAACCTATTTCTAGTAATCTGTGTATTGCCACGTGGCTGTGGCTTATTTGCTAAAGTTCTGGCATCTGTCTCCCCTGGGACTACATGGCTTCTCTCTGACTCTACCTCCTTTCTCCCAGCATTCCGTTTAGTTTTCCCTGCCCAAAGCAAATCCTTTATAAGCCAATAATATTCACACCATCCAAAGGGGAATCCCACATCACCTTTTTCTTCTGAGAGTACCAGGCATTAGATTATGATAACCTTACCTTAACTTGAGATCTGGAAAGACCTTATTGCCAAAGAAAGTCACATTCATGGGGTTCAAGAAGACATGGATTTGGGGAGACATTACTGAGGGTGACACACAAGGATATACCTGTATTCTTCCCTTCCTACCATGTATCCTCAGACTGCTACTGGGCACTTAGGTACAAGAACACACCACCTAAGCTTCCCAGCACTCAAAGAAATTAGAATTTACAGTTTTGCTTAATGAGAGAGAGAGAGAGAGAGAGAGAGAGAGAGAGAGACTTAGTTTCTCTTTCTTTCCCACAATAGTTCCAATTTTATAGGAAAAAATAAAACAAAATCCAGGCAGTATGCATGTGTTCTTTTAACTGTTACGTAAGCTGTTAAGACTGTGAGATCTTTTCCTGGGAGTCAGCTTTCTCCTCTGTCCCAGGTTTAATCTTTACCTTCTCCAGCAGGAGATCTCTGTGCAAAGTCTTAGTTTTTGGAGTCCATTGTTTTAGGGTCTCCGTTTCAAAGCCTAACCATTTCCCTTACCACGACTCCTTCCCCCAGCACAATGCCCTCTCCTGCGATTCCTTCTGACCTCCACTCTCCCTCTTTAAGCCATTTCGTGGAATTTGCCTTGGGCTTGTCTACAAGAAGAACAGTACCACTTTCCTGCCCCACAGCGGTTTTTGGTGGCCCCCTTACCTCTAGCCTGGGGACCACTTTTCCAGTTCTGCTCACCCGAACCCCCGGCAACTTTTCTCCCATCCTTAACTCCACCATTTGCTCTCTTCCTCCATCATCATCGTCCCCTACATCTGGAAATGTATTCTCTCTAAAACAGCATCCATTACCCCAGTTATCCTTGAAAAGACACCTCTTTTCCTTAGTCTCTTAAGATTCCCATCCCATCAACCAGTCAGAACTGTCACCCTCTCAAGCTCCCGTAAAACTTTGCCCTTTCCTGGTTACTTTCATTTTGGAGATGGTTTGTGACCAGGTTGTGTTCATTTACACGTAAATCCTTACATTAAAGTCTCTTTCCCAAGCTCTGGTTTCTGGTTCTTGGCTCTTTTACCCACATCCTAAATCAAGGAAAGACTCAAAAATTATCATATTTTATAGATGTGTATCAAATAACATTTAATGTTTTATATTTCATTAAAAGTGGAACCAATTTTAAATGTATTATTGCCCTATGAATATCAAATATTCATAATTATAAAGATAACTCAATTCTTTGTAATAACCAAACGTTATGCATTTAGATACATTACCAAATAAATGTATTAATAAAGTGTGTTTTTATAAGTAGGCTGTGAGTAAGATTTTTACGGCATTAAAAATTACGAAAACCATTACAGCAATGAGGTCACGTTTTTGCCCCTGGCAGATTGAAGTATTTGCATTTTCTATTAGACTTTCTTTATCCCAGGAGACATAATGATGGTTGGGATATTTCATCCCATGGAGTAAGATTAAAGGGGAGAGCTGTTTTAAAACCAAGAAGTAGAACAGAAGGGCCATGGGTGTCAGAGGTACAAACACTGCCATCTAATAATTTGTGACTTGGAAAAATTAGTTAACTTCTCCAAACAGATTTCCTTCTTGTTACACAGGGCTTAGCTCTAAATCACAAGACTATTGAGAAGGCGAGTAGTGTAGACATAAAATGTGTGGTTTTTGAGTCACTCAGCAAAATGGTATCGACCTCCATCACAGGCTTAGTTTGGGAAGAGGTGACATGGCTTTTTTAATTTAGTTGTGGTTTTTCAATTCTTTTTTGAAATTTTACTTCCCTTGTGAATTGCAGTCAATTCTGTCAGAAGCTGAGAAAGTAGATGAGTCGGGCTTTACCCTCTAAGCTGCCCCGAGGGAGAGTTAGCTAATGAAAAGACACAGGAGTGAATTATCCGCTGACTGCACCCCTTTGCTGAGGTACAGAATCACTTTTGCATAGATATCCAGTTTGCTAATTATGTTTTTAAAAATCAAGTCAATGTTTTCCTTTGCTTTCTTTTCCCTGACGTCCTAGAAGCGCCCAAGATGCATGAAAGGGAAAATACCTGGTTTTACTCATGAATCAAGAAAAATACCTTCAACAACGAAATGTGTAATCGAATATATACTAATGTGACCATGTTGGTAAAATAGTTTCTTACCTTCAATCTCTTCCTTCTGAGATCTGAGCTTAAAAAATCTTTACGATGCTGAGTTGCAGAAAAGCCAATCTTCTGAATTAATCTGAATCTCTATACAAATGTCTTCTCTTACCAGTTAGGTTTCAAGCCCTCCTCTTATTCTTTTTTTTTTTTTTTTTTTTTTTTTTTGTTTTTCGAGACAGGGTTT
>NW_026067992.1:1213997-1247822 GCF_014885135.2 Alexandromys fortis
GAGGAGAGGAGAGGAGAGGAGAGGAGAGGAGAGGAGAGGAGAGGAGAGGAGAGGAGAGGAGAGGAGAGAAATATATAGAGAGAAATAGACAAGAGGGGGGTAGAGAGACAAGAGGACAAGAGAGAGAGACGAGAGAGAGAAATAGAGAGACAAGAGAGGGAGGTGGAGAGAGCAACACAAACCAAGTAGGTGCTCTCAGCTCCTACCCTTGGAAACCTCAGTCTGCCAATCTCTGCACTGTCCATGGAACTGGTGGACAAAGAGCAGGTGCCTCAGTTCTGTGACAACGACAATACTAAAATGATGGCTGGGCATGGCAGCACATGTCTGTAATACTAGAGTTTAGGAGGTAGACCCCAGAGAATCAGGAGATTAAGGCCAGCCTGGGTTATACAGTAAGACCCTATCTCCAGAAACAGACAGCCAGAAGCTGCACCTCAATTGTAGAACATTTGTTTGGCATGTGTGAGGCCCTGGGTTCAATTCCCAGTAGGAAAATAAAGAAATATGGCTTAAGAAGCAGATTTTCTTTTTCTTTTTTTTCTCTCCTTTTTTTTTTTTTTTTTTTTTTTTTTTTTTTTGTGGCAGGGGAAGTATTCAAGATAGGGTTTCTCTGTGTAGCCCTGACAGTCCTGGAACTCACTCTGTAGGCGAGGCTAGACTCAAACTCACAGCGATCTGCCTGCTTCTGCCTCCCAAGTGCCAGGGTTAAAGGCGTGCGCCACCACGGCCCAGAGGATTAGCTGCTTTTCTTACTGCTGTAACTAAATGCTTGACAAGAACTACTTAAGGGTGTATTTTGACAGTAAAGGATACAGTCCCAAATGGCTGGGAGGGCATGGCAGCAGAGTAGGGGCAGCTCACCACATCCCTCCATCATCAGGACGCACAGAGCAGATAGGAAACAGTCTGGCTGCAAAACCTCAAGACACACGCAGTGACTTTTTTCCTCCAGCAAGTCTCCACCCCGCAAAATTTTACACCCTTCCAAAACAGTCCAACAGACCGGCCAGCAAGGCTCACATTTTACCTTCAAGCCACAATAGGCTGCTTCCCTCTCAATCGCGATGTTCGATTTAACTTCCCATGGACATTAGGAATATCTCAAATAAAGGACGGGAAAGCAGGAGTCTCCTCAGTACAACTTACTGAATGGTATCTAGAATGTCTGGTGACGATGGGAATGACTTGTTTTTATTCATTTATGGAAACATTTCAAATTAGTGACTGATTCTAAGAGTAAAGGGAAAATGGTTTGTCTTAGTCAGTGTTGTGTTGCTGTGATGAAACAGGATGACTACAACAACTCCTGGAAAAGAAAACATTCAGCCCATTTTCATCACAGCAGGGAATATGCTAGCACTCAGGAAGACATGGTGCTGTAGAAGTAGGTGAGAGCCACAGACAGCAGGAAGAAAGAGACACCAGAACTGGCTTCTGATTTTGAAACCCCAAAGACCACTCCCAGTGGCTCACTTCCTCCAACATGATCACACCTCCTAATCCCTCTCAAGAAGTGCCACTTCCTGAAGACCAAGCATTCAGATCTATGAGTATATAGTGACCGTTCTTATGCAAAGTACCACATGGTTGGTCTCACTCATTTGGATTCTCACAGGATCAGCACTTTCAGGACCCTTAAACTTCCCACCCTGCACCAAACATCTCCCCTCTTCCCTGTCCCAGCTCTTCAGGTCGTCTGCTTTTTTAGGCTTCTGCTTTTCTTAGTCCTATTTAAAAGAATCCTCAAGAAACCACATTACCCCCCTATATCCCTGAGTGGGTTTCTACTTTAGTCCCCATGAATTACTCAAGATTGACTTTCTTAAGGGACTATCTTAATTAGGGTTTCTATTGCTGTGAAGAGACACCATGTCCACGGCAACACTGATAAAGGAAAACATTTCATTGGAGCTGGTTTACAGTTCAGAGGTTTAGTTCATTATCATCATGGTGAGACGTGGCAGTGTGCAGGCAGACATAGTGGTGGAGAAGGAGCTGAGAATTCTACATCTTGTTCTGAAGGCAACAGGAAGTGGACTGAGATACTGAACATCACTTGAGCATACACGAGACTCAAAGCCCACCCCCACAGTTACACACTTCCTGCAACAAGGCCATACCTACTCCAATAAAGCCACCTCTCCTAATAGTGCCACTTCCTATTAGTTTATGAGGGTCAATTACTTTCAAACTACCACAGGGCCTTAGAGGAGAAGTTGTGCTGTTGAGAACCGGATGTGAATTTAAAGTTGGTGGGCTTTCACGTTGGTGAACCTCCCATTCTTTGGACCTGATAATTCCACAATATTCATGTACTGAAACATCATGCCTCACTGGTAAGTGTATACAATTATTATGTGCCAGTTAAAATTACATCTGTGTATGTTTAAAATATTGATTGACAAGGCAGGCTTTTAAAAACCTGAAAAATTCTCACATGTTATTAACATTCACATTCTCATGAAGTTTTTACTTGTCAAATTAGAAATGTAGCTTCTAGTCTCTTGGTCTCAGGTTTCCCTCCCGAAAGGCATAGGTACTGAACTGGATGACAAAACTTTTCTATCCCTCTAACATGCTACAACTCAAGAGCATCCATACAAGTTTTCAAAGCTAAAAAAAAAAAAAACATAAAACTATGATGTGGGACAATTCTGTGTTCTGTCAATTATGTTTTAAATAAATGCTGATTGGCCAGTAGCCAGGCAGAATGTATAGACGGGACAACCAGACAAGAAGTAGAGGCAGGGCAAGGAGAACAGGAGAATTTTGGGAAGGAGGAAGCCCATTCTTCGGCAGTCCTGTCCAGACACCAAAGAAGGAAGTTGTGACACTCCCTGATGAAAAAGGTACTGAGCCATGTGGTTAACACAGAGAAGAATAGTAGGCTAATGTAAGTTATGAGTTAATAAGAAGCCTGAGCTAATGGGCCAGTCAGTTTATAATGTAGGTAGACCTTCTGTGTGATTCTTTGGGACCTAATGACTGTGGGAACGGGGCAGGACAGAAACCCCAACAAGCAGGCCCTCATGTTACAAAACTATGTCAACTGGAACCACCATCAACAGAGGACACTGGCTTTTTTATTTGATTATAGAACCAACACAAAACAAATATTTATTTTTTTGATATTCTACTATGTGTTTGTATGTATATATATATATATATATATATTTGTGTGTATATATATTTACAGTAGAATATATACATATATATGTTTATGCTATGTGTGCCAGGTTTTCAGCTGCTTAGCAACAATCATTAATCCACAAGACTCAATGAATGCAAAAGCAAGAAAGGTATTTAAAATGAAGTAAAAGGAATAAGATAATCATGCAAGCATGTAAACAGGGTAGGGATTATTTAAAAACTTACAGTACACTTGACTGCAAGAAGATCTCTGGACAAAGAACTGTTCCAGAAGCAGATGCAAGAACTTGTCTATACCTTTGCCATCAGCAGTACTCACCCAGAGCAGAGGAAACGTGGCTGGTGAGCCTGCAGGGCACTTGAGTCGGGGTGTGTTCATTCAGGAGACTCTGCATTTGCTAAGGGTTGTGAGGGTGAAGCTTGGTGTTCCTGCAGGTGGAATGTGAGAAGTCCTAGGTAGTCTGTGGGTCTCAGGATCTAAGCGAAGAGACACTAAGTAAAGACACAGTACCAGCTACATTGTCTTTAGGGTGTGGGCAGAAATTGTCAAGAGAGAAAGTTGGCTTGTCTCCACAGTTTTCAACAATAACAGAGCAGGTTATTGTTGGATATATGTTACAGGATAGTAGCAAGGAAAATTGAATGCTTGGTTTCAAAGCTTTGAAGATCACATTGTATAAACTCACAGAGATCTGCTTGCCTCTGCATCCTGAATGCTGAGATTAAAGTTGTGTTCTACCGCACCTGATTAGACTAACACAATTCTAAGCAATGGAAATGAGGCTGTAGACAATAAGATCAAATCCCTCCTTATTCCTGTTACAGACAAAAAGCCCTGTGACTTATTTTGCAGATGGCCTGTTTCCTTGTTGAGAAATGGAGTGGCTTCTGTGGAAGGCACTACACAGTAGGACTTATGCATCAACTGCCCTTAAAAATAAATGAACAAAAGCAAATTTAAAGAAACAAAGTACAAGAAAAGAAGAGCATCATATCTCAGATTGCAAGTGTGCTATCAAGCTGAAGACTGTTTGGGGTCTATGTGTGTGAGTGTGTGTGCACGCATGTGTATGAGTGTTTGCTTGTGTGCATGTGCATACACCTATGTGTGTGCTGGAGCCTGCCCAGTGTCTCTTACATTGAGAAACTGCATTAACCTTATGATGTAGCTCACCCGTTCGTGTGGATAAAGAAGGTTTTGTCATCAGTTTCATTTTTGCAGAGGACCTGATCAGAGGTTGCAGAGAACCTGAGCAAAATCTTTACTTATCAGCTATCCAGGTGCTATTGGATCCCTGATCTTCACTCCTCCAGACACGTGGAATTTTTGGGAATGAGCACATAAGCTAAGCTAGACCTGTCACAGCTCCCTGTGGTGCCCTTCTAAAGGCTCTTTCCTTGGGGCCATAGTCTCTGGAGCCCATGCGAGCCTCCATCTCTTGGAAGGTATCTTACTGCTCCATAGATACAGAGCCAGTGAAGCAGCTGACAATCTTGTTTGCATACCTGGGTACCCAAGAGCAAAGTCACTGTGTAAACTTCCCAGCTAAATGAAGCCATAGGCTCTTTCACTAACAACTTTGTTTCAGTTGTTTATTTTAATTTGAGTTGTTGCTGATACTAATTTTCAGGTAAAATTTTTCAGAATTAAAAGGACCCTACCGTGGCTCTGGGTTTGATGTTTCCTCTTCCATCATATTACAATTCTATGTTCACTGAAGCGTTGACAACTCATAAAAAATTACAGCACCCTGCTTCCCTTCCAAAGGGTCCACCTTTCCTAATCCAAACACATAAAAATGACAACTTATTTTTTATATAGACATCTGGTTTTGGTCCATTTGTCTTAAGCAGTTTCCATCTCTGAAAATCTACCTGTGTTAGCACCATTCCTGTGGGAATTATTATCACTCTGCCAGCAAGGACTGTGTCTCCCAGGCACTGATAAAACAACAGCATCTACACCCTGTAGCTTACAACAGTTCAGTACACACCGTAATAAGGACCCGTAAAACATCAGACAAATGCCTGCTGAATTGCATTTCTGCAGTGATATTTCTATGGTAAGTAAATTTTTAATTTTGAAAAGGTTACATTTTTTTTCCTTTTGAGAGAGAAAATAAACTAAGTCAACAGTTTGAGGAGTGAATTTATTGCTTGCAAAAGGTGTTGATTGGCCAAAATCTTCCTGGAGGCCAGCAGTAAGGTCACTTTTTTCTTTATTTTGTTTTCAAGGGTGTTATAACTCAGGTAGCAACTCAGAGATGTCTTCCCATAAGAGATGTTTCCCTGGAAGTTCCCAGTTACTGACCAAAGTGGTGATCTCATTTCCAAAGTCTTTACATATCAGCTATTTGGATGCTCTTGGATCCCTGGTTTTCCATACTATAAACACACAATCGTATGGAGTACTTGAGAAAGGAATACATGTTTCCTGTCTTCCATTAAGTTATTGCCTCCAACTCATCAATTATTGGATCACATTAAATATACCTGATAGGCCAGTGAGACACACAGAAGCCTGATGGCCTGATTCATTCCTGGAATCCAGATAAACGTGGAAAGCAAGAATCAACTTCACGAAGTTGTCCCAGACCTCCACAGATGTGCTAATGGTGCACACACAAAGACACATGACACTTAGACACAGAACACAAGCATGCGCACACACAGACACACAAAAACAGACATACACTCACAGGCATACATAGAAAGACACACAAACAAATAAATAATCTTTCAAAAACAAAAGTTAAAAAAGACACGGAATTAAAAAAGCTGTCAATCTCTCATCCTTTTACGTTTTGTATTATATTCTCCATCTTTTTCTGTCTCCTACAATAACTCTGTAGCTAGGCAGGAAAGGTAATGACCACTTTGCAGAGGAGAGAAAGTGAGACTCCGAGAAGCCAAGGAACTTCTAACTCATACAACCATCACATGGCAAAACCCGAGGTCTTTCCTCTAATGCCGTCCTATCCCCTCCCACGTGACCCATCCACTATGTCATCAGACTCTCTAAAAGACGAACAGGAGGGCAGTACACACGATATGGTGGTGAAGATCACAGACCTCTACTTAAATGGAAGCCCAAGTTCAGGTCTGGCGCTTACTCTTTGGATAGAGTAGACTTTCCTCTAAAAGCAGTGGACATCCTCGGATGCAAGCATCAGGATATCAGAGACAACCTAAGACAAGTCTGAGACACGGAGGGAAGAAGCAGCTTCATGCCTGATGGGAGCTTGAGGTGTAAGAGGGGGATATCACCTGCAAAAGGTCTAGCTCCCTGGGGAGCCAGCGTGGGGTGGGCGGGGCTGAGACACAGGGTAAGGTATCTTGCCTTCCGAGGTAGGGTTGTAACACAAAGTGAACTGGAAAAGTTACAGGCATCTCTTGGTCCTTAAATGATGCTATAACTGGTATGTGGAAAGAATGCAACGGGTACTTAGCAAAATAATAATAATAATTTCAGCAATAGAAAATCTCCGATGACATGAGGACAATTAGACCAGTTTGACGCTGGAATCCCAGCGCTGCAGGGTCTTCCTTGGGACCGTCAGGCAGGTCCCCCCACATAAGACATAAGAGTAAGGTGGAAGATGGTAGGGTGACTCCTGTTTCTTGTTAGGATAGACTACCATACTTTCTTGGATCACACATTTGTTTTAAAAGGCTTTATTGTGCCACCATCTTCATCACAGCTGTCTCGCTTATCTGCCCTTCTGAGATGTTGTTCTCACAGGCATCCTCCAGGGCCTCTTCCTGTTCAGATGTTGCTCTAGATAGCTTTCTATTGCTGGCATAAACACCATAACCAAAATCGTTTTTGGGGGGAGGGGAGAGGGTTTTATTTCACACACACACACACACACACACACACACACACACACACACACCCCTCAGGTCACAGTCCATGACTGAGAGGAGTCAAGGCAGGAACTCAATCAGGAACAGATGCAAGAGAAACTTGGAGGAAAACAATTTACTGGCTTGCTCTCCCTGGCTCGCCTATCCCTTCTTTTTTTAGACTCTCTAGGTTGACCTGTTTAGGGATGGTACCACCCTCACTGGGCTGTACACTCCCAAGCCAATCATTAATTAAGAAAATGACCCACAGTCTGCCCACAGCCAATGTGATATAGGCATTTTTTTTTTCAACTGAGATTTTTCTCTTCTCGGATGATTGCAGTGTGGGTCAGGTCGACAAAGCAGCAACTAACACCTGTATCCTGATGTACAATGGCGTGGATGAACTCTGATCTCCGAAATGTGGTCCCAGAAGTCTACAAACGAATAGGTTGCCTGTCTTACAAAATTGTAGCGGGGCTTAGCACTAAAATGGGACGATGCCCAATTAATCTAAAGCATTGTGTAAATGTGAGGTAAGCTGATTGCGAGCCTCGAGACACACTCATCTTTGGAAGAGGATTGAAGAGCACCGCCATGAGACGAATGTGGAGCTTGTCATGGAGGAAGTTGAACTCTGGCGGCCCCTTGAGTGCCCCGCATGCCTGTTAACACTCACCCCTGGTGACAACCACTTATGTAATACCTCTGATCAATAGCACCATTTCTCCCCAGCCTCTCTTTTATTAACCTCTTTGATAGATTTAATTAAAGTAATGCATTTTATGGGGAGATATGAAGCCAGGCAATTGATGACATCACTTCCTGGTTGCGGCCTCAGCTTCCCTTCCATTCAGTGAAAGCGGGATGGGGGAATGAGAAAAGAGGGGGGGGGATAGTTGCTTCTGTTCAATTCATGCTGCTGTAAATCTGAAAAACAAAACAAAACAAAACCATCTTTCTGGAAACTGTCTGACAGCTCTTATATTGTCATCTTATTTTTTAGTTACACCAAGCTCAAAGCCAGGCTCCTTGTTTTGAATGTCATAGGAGCGCTGGGTCGCAATGAAATCTCAGAACTGTTTCATTCCTTGTTTTGTCTCACATTTGTACGTGAGACAAAAAGGATGATTGAGTTTAAGGCAAGCATGGCAAGAGCTGGTCACAGAGTAAGCAGACTAGTCCATTTCTAACCATTTGCTAAGCAACAGCTAGTCTGTGAAATTGCAGTGTGACATGAGGCATTGAGACAAGATTGTTGAGAACGAATATACAAAACAGAGTACTAGAAAATCATGGGTGTCTATGTGAATTTTACCGAGATGAGGTTCCTGTATTTTCTCTGCACACAAATTCCCCTGAGCACAGCCATTTAATCATTGCACATGCATATTCTACACGCTAAAACACAGAACACACTCCCTGTTGGCTGGTAAAAGCAGCAAAGTTTTAATTTTGTGGCACACAAATTACGGAACATCTTGTTTGAAGAATCAATAGCCCACTGTTCACTGAATGTCAAGACCACATCAATTTCTTCCCTTTATGAAAGGATTTTTTTTTTCAAAGATGAAATGGGAGCTGGAGAGATAGCCCGGTGGTTAAGAGCATTTGTTGCTCTTGCAGAAGACCTGGGTTTGATTCCCAGTACCTCCATGGTGGTTCAAAAGCATTGGTCACTCCGGTTCTAGTGGACCTAATACCTTCTTATGGAAAGTCACGCACACACATACATGTATGAAAGAACAAAAACACTAATACACATAAAATAAAATTTAAAATTCTAAAAACAGTAATAACAAAACAGAACCCAGCTTGCTCCCTCCTCCGGGATGGCAAAGCTCAGCTTGAGAAGCCGCGAGGGAAGCCTGTGTGAGGCACACCCTCAAGCACTTCTGTGTGACTTGGGAATAATCCCGGGCTCTCTGTTTCATCTGCAAATGTGCTGTTGCATTTGGAATGACTACTTGATTAATGATGGAGTAATCGCTGGCTAAAGAAATGCAATTTTGATGAATGCTCTGTATTTCCAGACATACTGTGCCATTCAGTGTTCCTATATTCACCACCCATTTCCCTGACTCCACACTTCCGCTTGTACCACTCGCTCCCCTTAGGAACACCAGCCACTCTCCCGTTTCCCTTGCTCTAATTTTACCCATTTTCAAGGCCAAAAGTCAGTGTGTGTGTGTGCGTGTGTGTGCGTGCGTGCGTGCGTGCGTGCGCGTGTGCATGTTCAGCTTTTTCTTTTCTTCACCTGAAAGGATTGTACATTCTTCCTAATCTGCAGAGAGCAGGTGCTCTCTCTGTTACGACTGCAGAGTCATATGTTTCGGTAAATGACATAGGTCCACCTTTCCTTTAAGGGACAGCAGGTGTGCATGAGCATCTCAGTGCTTGGTATGTGACAATTATTCAATAAATGTTCTTGAGTCAATGGTGTGATGGTAAATTTCCAGTACCAGCTTGACTAATCTTGGCCCAGATATTTGGTCAAATATTAATCTAGGTGTTTGTTGCATAAGCATTTTGTAAATATAGTTAAAATCTACAATAAACTGAAGTCAATTATTCTAGATGAAGGTTTCCTCAAACATCTCTACCACGATGCCATGTCACTCAAGACATTTTTACTTGAGCTCAGGAATACAAGTCAAAATGGGTATACAAGTCAAACATGTATTGATAATAAATTACCAAGAAATTTACTCTAAGGCAACGCTTTAGTATCCATATAATTTTACCATTTATGAAAAATGAGAGCAAATTTACATAGTAATGAGTTGGCTGTGATTGTTGATTTCTACATGAAGAATTAAATCCTGGCTGACTATTTGATCCTGCAGGTTCTTTATCAGGGTTGGCTGATATTTTGATTTGATACTCCTCAATGCTGAGAATGCTGCTTTGCATAAAGAAAAAAAGCATAGCAGAAGTGTGTTTAGGGATATTTTAGAGATTGTTGGAAATTGTGTCTTAATCCCAAGGCAAAATTCATTTCGAGATTCTTCTTATGAAACTCAAGTCAGCAACTCGGACAGCAATTTTGAAAATTAAACATTTTAGTACAACCCAATCCAAAGATACACGAATTTGACATTTACTTTCTGAGGAACAATGGCTGAAAAAATATTAAAAAGTCCTTATTTTCTGTAACAAAGCCATTGTGTTCCCATGAGAGCAAATAATTGAGTGCACACTAAAAACACCACAATTCATAATACGCAGTGGTTGCAAATCTGAGTCCAGGTGTTATAGCAAGGTCTGCCTATGTTCCCGCCCCTTCCAGAGGCCTTTTTTTTTTTTTTTGTGCCTCTGGTAGTCTCTTGAAGCCCCCTTTCTAGTTTCACAGACTACATCCAACCTCCACACATTGCATCCGAACATATAAACACAATAAACTGTGATCCGCTTATGAAAGAGCAGATGAGATTTTATCTTTCCAACAGAGTCTGGGTTATCTCATGTAATATGATACAACCCAGGTCCATCCATCTCCCTGCAAGTTTTATGATTCAATATTTTTCAAGTCGAATAAAATCCTGTTGTAACTATCACATAGCCATTGCCTATTCACCTGCTGATGGACACCCAGGCTACGGTTTTAAATGTGAGCCAGGGTGTCTCGGGTGGTTTGTGTTACTAGGGCAAGCTGAGTGTAAAGTGTTTCTGTGTGCTCAGAACCAAGGCTGAAATGAATGAAGCTGCATGAAAATCCAGGCGAAGGCTATCAAAAACACCCGGCATCCCGTATGTGTTTGATTTGAACTCATGTTTGCTTGCTGTGCACTCAGAAACCATTTATTGTCAGCACTTCCATGACACCCTATTTAGCTACGCAACTCCACTCAAGAGTATGGCTCACAGTACGAGGAGCTGGACCCACATAGTGTAGATGGGTCATATCCAGCCAGCGGAGATGTCCCGAGGACAAAGCCTGAGGCTTGCAGAAGGGTTCTCACAGCATCAAGACTGACTTGAGCTTCTAGCCTGCCTCTGCCCCAGTAGTTCCAGACTTGCCTGCACAGCAGGTTGGACCTGTCAGGCCTCACAAATGATGAACCAAATTTCTTGAAGGAAACCTCTTCATGTAGATCTGCGTTATTGGTCTGGCTTTTCTAGAAAACTCTGTAACAGAGAGACGCTCCTGGCAAAATATATCCAGGTGGTGATTGAAATGTAATTACATTTTGTAAATCTGGGAAGACAAGAATCTTTGTTTTGTTCACCTTTGGGTCCTCAGGGTCAAAGAAAGACCTTGTGGATGAAACAGGCTCCGTAAGCATTTGCTGCAACGAAGAAGGAATAAAAAAAGCCAGATTTAGCCAGACATGGTTAGCCCATGGCTTTAACTTAGTACTCAGGAGGCAGAGGCAGGTGGATTTCTATGAGTTCCAGGCCAGTCTGGTCTACATAGCAAGTTCCAGGCTAGCTATGACTACATAGATTTTGCAATAGGGTACTTATAAATTTGAAGCGTGCATTGACTGAGTGATAGATATCTGGTGTATAGGATCTCACATTATTTGGTTCTCTTGTGTCGCTACTGCTTCCAAAAGAAAACATTTCTTCTGAAATGGAGAAAAAAGGCTCCTGAGATTTCAAGACGCTCTGAAAACTACACGATTCAGAGGATTCCCTTGTAACATCACAAATGCAGGAAACATGCTGGGGGACAGAACACCTTCAAGTTGACCAGGAATCTCTATGGATGATGTGTGATTCCCCTCTGGATGCTGTGCATACCACTGGTTAATAAAGAAGCTGCTTTGGGCCTATTGCAGTACTGAATAGGGCAAGGCTGGAATTCCAAGCAGATAAGAGGAGAGAATAGGCGGAGAGATGCCATGTAGCCACCGGAGGAGATAGACACACTGGAACCTTGCCCATAGGTCACGACCTCGTAGTGATACACAGATTAATAGAGATGGGTTGATTTAAGACCTAAGAGTTAGCTAGAAATATGCATAAGCTAATAGGCCAAGCAGTGATTTAATTGGTCTGAGTGGCCAGGAACGAACGAGCAGCCTACGCCAACATATGGATGTAGTTTTCATAAGCCCACCTTATCAAAGTGCATTTTCTGGCAATGTAGCTGCTTTTGAGACACTCATGGCTTTGTATGCAACCCCTTATTTATGTTTGAGTAATCCAAATAAACTCATTGGTTCACCAAGTTAGAGCTGGGTAGTCAGTTGGTGGTGCCCTATCTATAGTGGAGAGATATCTCTGCTCCCCACAACCCAAAAAGTTGTGCAACAGGCTCTTATTGATGTGTGTAGCAGGGAAAACAAAAACCAAATTGCATAAAGCCCACAGTCGGCTCCCTGTGTCCCCACAGGCAATTCTGCTGTCGTCACATCTGCCATAGGTAAGATGAGAGCCGTGCTGTGACTGTTCAGGATGTCTTCCTCTCTTCCTTAATATGTGTCATTTTTGTTCAGAGCTGTAGCCTTAATTTTGCATCTATTTTTGATCGCTGACAAACTGATCCATTCAGGTATTAATTACTGTACAATGGTTTTCCTTTCTTTAAAGAAAACCAGACAACTAGCAATTAGTTCCTCAGATTTTTTTAAATTGCTCTTCTCAAAATAACAAACCACAGCCGCAATTTGCAGGACTGAATTTCTGCCCTATCCAGTCGGTGAAGAAATAAAATAGTCTTTTAAGTTTTACTCTTAAAGGAGTCACGTTTCTTTGTGCCTTGGTTGCCCTGTATTTGGCCCTCAAACCACTAACCTTTGCTCTGAAATTGAGGAGCAAACATTGACAATTGCTTTGCTGTTTTGTAGCCTCTTGTAAATACTCCCTGAGTTCTTTCTTTGAATACCTTCAGATTACTCTCATTTTATGGAGGGGAAGATGTCTGAGTCTGACACACCTGCTGTGCCTTGAAGGGTCCTAAGGACCCGAGGCTGCAGAATCAAGTCCCAGGGTAGAGCTGCAGAGTGGCTATCAGCAATGTACTTCCCACCCCAGCAGGAGTAAGAGGCAATTGGCCAGGATATGCCAAGGTGGGGGCCTTAATGCACTTGTTGATCCTCTTTGCTTTGGTTTCAGGTTGATTCTTTTAGAGCAAAGATCTGGAGGGCGGTGCGGCAGGGAGGGGATTCTAACTGGAGTGAAAAGCCCTCACAAGGGTAGACTGAGGGAAATAAACAGACGAAGTGTGTTAAAAGTGTGTAGGGGCACAATATTGCTTTATCTGTCTTCGCATGTTAGAGATACAGTCTCGGAGTGTCATGCACGGATGACATCTTGTTCTATTTCATTCACAGAAGGAAAGGGAGATGTGGGGGTTCTTCTACGCATGGAGCTAACTAATGGGTAGCACCGCGCTGGAATAAGCATTCCCGACATGCAGATCACTCTTTGTTTGAGTTTACTCACTCCCGGCATGTCTCCTGCCTCCTCCTGCTTTACCCTACCTCTTAAAAAATCAAGGCAAGCTTCAGTAAAATGCACAAAATCACAACTATAGCTTGCTTTCTTCTTTCCCATGTTTTCATTCCTTTTGTTGTCTCCTATTAATGTTTACTCCTTTTCTGCATTAGACTATGCAAGAAACATGAAGAAATGCAAAGCATTTGAGAGCAGGATTTTCATTTTGTTTGTTTCTGCTTAGACAGTGCTAGGAGAGAACGCAGAATCACAGGCATGGTCCAGAAACTATATTTATGGCTGTGTGCAATAATGTTGTCAGAGCTAAAGAGATATCAGCAGTTCCTCAAATGCTCTCACTCCAGGTTCTGCAGCTTGGAATTGAAAATGAGCTTTGGACCATCATGCAACGCACCAGGTCTCAGATGAGGCGAGACAACCCCTTCTATTCACAACCACCCTGGGCATTTATTTTTGGGGTAGGAGGAAGCCAAGGCTTATAAGAAACTTGTTACAGTGTGGGGTTTAGAGACACTCCTTTTGACAAGGGCCAGAAAACAAAACAGGTATTGCAATGATTCCCTTGTCAATGGAATAGATCTGTTCAGCGGACTGACCACCTCTGTCAGAGAGTGAGGAAATTAATGCGCTGAGGGAAGAAACTGTCTTTTTCCTGAGATCCATTCCGAATACAAAATGATGTGTGTGTGTGTGTGTGTGTGTGTGTGTGTGTGTGTGTGTGTGTGATGTCTATGGCATGTTTCTGTACTACAAAATTTCTTTGGTTAAGGCAAAATGGAAGAACCTACTAGAAATGAGCATTAAGAAAGCCAAAGGGAAGGAAATGTGTTTGTACACGCAGCTGTGTGCATGTATATGTCTGTGTCTGCTTTAAATTGTGTATGTGCGTATATGTCTATATGTGTGTCTATCTCTGTGTTTCTGTATGTGTGTATATGTCTCTGTGTGCATGCTTTTGTATGTGTATGTAAAACCAAAAAAAAAAAGAAAATAAACAAATGAGGTTTTAGAGAAAGTGAATATGTTGTGCCTCGTGATGTCTAGTGCTGGGCATCGTCTGTGTGAGGTGTGTCCTCTCAGGAAGGTATTCCTCCATCCCCTCAGCCTGCTGGAGAGGTAGCATGGTTCTGAACACGTGTCACAGGGCGTTCACTCTTCCATCAGGCAGAACACTGTGACAAAGTGGTTCTTACGTTTATAAATCTCTCCACTCCCCGGGCTTTATCTCTGAAGCACATTTCTGTACTCTCTGTTCATCTCGCCAGCTTCTGATCTCTATTTACACACACACACACAGACACACACACACACACTTCAAATTAGTTTCCTCTTATTTTGTTAGCTGTACATAGTAGAACAAGCCTCACATTCCCACTCTTCTCGTGGCAGGGTACCATGCTCCACTTAGGACGCATGAGCGAACACTGAAAGGAAGGAAGCCTTGGTTCGCCACAGAGGACCTAAAACTGGGTCTCTAAGTCCTCTCATGGGCTAGAAGAGGACGTATGTAACAATGTCAGGATTTGCTGGTTACAACGCCTCCCCAGTTTTCACAGGAAGGCTAATGGGTTAGGGACATTTGTCAAGGTTTGTTTCTTAATTGTCCCCCTACCCCAAGCCCCATATAGGAAACACAGGTTGGGGAGAGGCTGCCTGCAAGCTGACAAGAAAGCTTTCATGAGTCATTCCCCATACCAGCACGGCCTTTGAGATACCCATGGCTTGGTGGACAACTCCTCATTCATGCTCCCTGTAAGTAAGCCCACTAAACTCATTGGTTCGATAGTCATTCTCTGACTCACGTTATTTGGGAAGTGGAGGAGGTAGGGAAATGATGATAAACTGGGAAATCATTAAGAGGTGGGGTATGAGTGATAAATGTAGGCTAGATACGAAGCCACAAGGGCTGGTCCCACTTCTATCCTGCCTCCATGTGATGACATGCCACTCCGCCCTCCCACGGCCACAGGCAGAGACGCCTTTAAACCACGAGCCCACATCCACTTTTCCTCCTCTAAGTTGTTCTCTCAGGCATTTTGAGATGTCAGCAACACAGAGTTCGTGTGCAGAGGGTCTACCCAAAGTTATTGCTATTTGCTGGCAATCAATCACCCTGCCTTTCTCACCTGATGTTTAGAAACAACGTCAAGCAGGTGTCTCTAGGAGAGGAAGAAAGGAAACTTGAGACGTAATATTTTTTTTCCTGCGTTACTGTGCCATAAATTCATTGAGCAAAAGGCCTATGCTTAGATTTTCAAGTGTTGATGGTGGAGAAGCAAGCCACGTTCACAGCGATGCAAACTTCAGAGAAGTCTTGACCCAGGTGGTACGCGTCAAATGCTGAATGAAGGGCTTGCACGTTCCAAACTGTGAGAGATTACTGGTGTTTTTCTTTATGCGCAGTAGCTGCCTCCAGCAGAGCCAGTGAAATTTGAAGGATAGAGCACATATTAGGGGGCCCAAGAAGGCCACTCGTTCCTTTATTTATTTTTTAGAAATCTCTCAGCATTTACTGAACACCGACTGTCTTGCACTTGAGATTCAGTAGTAGGGACTGGGAATGTATCGGCGATCATATATACACAGTTACCACGCATATAAAACAGACATTAAGGGAGACACAAAAGACACCAGGCGGCTTTTATGAAGCCTGAGCATCAAGGCTGCGGTAGAAAGTATAAAGGCAATGAGAGTTGATACAGGTCTCCGAGAGTGAGCGCCCAGGGAGTGGGATTTGAGGGCCATTAGCAAATGGAAGGATGACAGTACTCACGCCATCTTGCTGAGCGCATCTTATCTCAGCAAGGGGAATAGTGTCAGAAACCCATCATGAAGGGAAACCGAGGCAGCTTCCTCAGCAGTGCTTTGCTGACCTGTCATGCCCCCACCACGGAAAGAGTGTTCGTCAGTGTTATCTGATCTTGTCGCACACATTTCTAATTTTTGTTTCTTTCCCCACAGTTACAGCTTCTCTCTTCCCTTCCTCCAACCACAGTACAGCAGAAAGAGAGATTGAAACAACAGGCTAGGCTGAGAGACCTCACGGCTGTCGGTTTTTCTTCATGGCTAGACACTCTGGGCCCACAGCGTGGTTTCCGTAGAGAACTGGAAGGGATTGGGCGAGGTTCTCAGAATCATAGGACCATGAGCATGTCCAGACGGGTGGAGATCAAGTATTAGGGAAGATCCGCAGCCATATTTTTGGTGGGCAGGGGTTTCCCTGACATAGCAGTGGCCTGTTTTCACAGAGAAAAGCCTGCCCGGTTTGTCCCAAGTAGAGACTTGAGTGTTTTGAGGAAGATTCTTCTGTTTCGTTTTAAATGGGCCTACTCTGTAGCAGGTTCCCTTCTAATATTCTCATACGTATTTAGTTTCAGTGGGCCTTCCTCTCCCCCTCACCTCACTCCCTCCTCTTGACCCTTAGCACTTCCCCCGTTGATTTTTGTATCACATGTTCTTCCATGCTCTCTCCCTGCTCCTCTCCAGTAACCGGAGACTGCTCTTTCATTTCCCAGCTGCCCAGACCCACATAATCACACAAAAACTATATTAATTACAACACGGTTTGGCAATGACTCGGGCATATTTCTAGCTAGCTCTTAGATTTTAAATTAACCCATTTCTATTAATCTGTGTATCGTCACAAGGCAGTAGCCTACCAGTAAGGTTCTGGAGTCTGTCTCCTTCGGCAGGTACATGGCCTCTCCTTGACTCTGACCATTTCCTCTCTATTTCTCTGTTCAGATTTCCCGCCTGGCTTTTCTCTGCTAAGCCATTGGTCGAAACAGTTTTACTTATTAACCAGTGGTTACAAAACATATTCACAGCATACAGAGGGGAATCCCACATCACTATCCCATACAGACTCTTCCTTATCCTCTGATGGGCTCCTTTCTAGTTTCCTGGCTTCTATACACAATCACCTGTATGTAAGCACCCATGAAAATTAGAAGCTAGAATCCACACATGAGAGAGATAATTATCTGAACCTCCATTATCCACTCAGTATTTTCCAATTCCATCCATTTTCTGAAAATTTTATTTCATTTCTTTTCCTTTAAAAAAGGATTTAACTTTTTTGTTTTTAAGAATTTGTGTATTTGTGTGTGTGTGTGTGTGTGTGTGTGTGTACTGTCTCTGGAGGCCAGAAGAGGGCACAGGATCACCAGGAACTGGAGTTACAAGAGGCTGTGAGTCACCTGATGTGGGTGTTGGGACTGAAATCAGGTCTTCTGCAAGAGTAGTATGCACTTTTAAAAAAAATATATATTATTTATTTTTATTTTATGTGCATTGGTGTTTTGCCTGGATTTATGTCTGTGTGAGGGTGTCAGAAACCCTCGAACTAGAGTCACAGACAGTTGTGAACTGCTATGTGGGAGCTGGGAACTGAACCCAGGTCCTCTGGAAGACCTGTCAGTGCTCTTAACCACTGGGTCATCTCTCCAGTCCACACACAGTACATTCTTAACTTCTGGGCCATTTTACAGTGCCTTCATTTTTTTTTTTTTATGGCAGAATGTGATTCCATTGTCTGTGTGGACCACTTTTCTATTATCCGCTCATTAGCTGATGGGCAGACATCTATGCCGAGTCTATTTCCTACCTACTGTGACTAGAATAGCAATAAATATGGGTTCAGAGGTATCTCTGTGCTAGCATAAAGCATTCTTTGTATTTGTACCCCAGAGTGCTATTGCTGCATCATACTGTAGTTCTATCTTTAGGCTTTTAGGAAACCTCCGCGTGACTTCCACAGTGGCTACTCCAGCTTACTTTCCCACAATGAATAAGGGTTCCTCTTCCCCACACCACTCACCAGCATTTCCTGTGACTTGGTTTCTTCACGATCGTCATCAAAGGAGTTTGGAAATTCAAGAGATTTCACTGTGGCTGGTGGCACTGTCTTGTAATCCCAAGTACTCTGGGGGTGAGGCAGGAAAATCACAAACCTGTCTTGGGACAGACTATTCCTACCTTTGGGTAAGAAACCAAGTTCAACTGCTTATCACATATGAGAAAGAGATGAGGGGATTATGTCGTAGTTCCTTTTTGGTTATTGCTACAAAATACATGACTGAGGCAATTTATAGAAGAAAGATTTTGCGAGACGGATGGTGGTGGTGCACACCTTTAATCTCGGCACTCGGGAGGCAGAGGCAGGCGGATCTCTGTGAGTTCAAGGCCAGCCTGGTCTACAAGAGCTAGTTCCAGGACAGGCTCCAAAGCCATAGAGAAACCCTGTCTCGAAAACAAACAAACAAAAAAGGTAAAAAGAAGAAGAAGAAGAAGAAGAAGAAGAAGAAGAAGAAGAAGAAGAAGAAGAAGAAGAAGAAGAAGAAGAAGAAGAAGAAGAAGAAGAAAGATTTCACTTATGGTTCCAAGGGATAAAATCCATAATTGCAGAGATGGAAGGGTAGTAGCCAACAGGCACAGACCAAGTGCAGGAAGCTGAGAGTTCCAATCTTTAATTGAAGACATGAAGCAGAAAGAGAGAATTAAAAGTATGGCAAAGTTATATACTCTCAAAGATGGTCCCTAGTGAAGCATGTCTTCCAGCAAGGCTGCACCACCCAAGCTTCTCCACACAGTGCCGTCACTTGGGAACCAAGTGTCCAAATACCTGAGTATATGGGGGCACATTTTCCAATACAGTCCTCATGGGTGGATTTAGCTCAAGTCCTAATTATGCATCTATGACATGAAAACATAAAACAGATGATTCCAAATGTCAGTAATTCCTGGTTTATTAATATTTCAGTCTCAAGTGAAGTAAGTGCATTTTGCCCAAAGGCTATTTCTTCTCCTTTCTTTTTTCTTTTCCTTCCTTCTTTCGTTCCTTCCTTCTTCCCTCCCTTCCTTCCGCATCCCCCTTAATCATGGTATTGCAATTTTTATGGGGACATCTCTGCCCTCCGGCAATATGGAAATACAGTAATTACTTACTAAATTCGAAGCTAGTATGAAGATAGGAACAGTGCTATTTCCACACCTCATGCGAGGTTCTTTTCCTCTTCCATGCTCTGATTTTCCTATCTGCACTATAAAGATGGTAGATGGGCTTGACCTCCCAAGTCCCTTCTGCCATCAACATGCTTGCGATGTTTGCCTTTTGTTTTTCTGTGTATCTCTGGAAATCATAAGAAACCTAGGTCATTTCTGCTTGTTGGACTTTTACTGAACATCCGCCTGGCCAAGAAGGCCACATCTTGTAGCCTAGACTGCTATTTAAATCCCTGTCAGGCCAGACAAACTTTGGCTAAAATTATATTCTGTTCCTTTATCATGTGGATGTGGAGCCTGCTATTTTTAATACACACTCCGCACAGTCTAGCTATTCACGGCTGAGGGTTTGCCATGAACCTTCAGAGTTGTGTTTAAAAACAAACAGCTCTAGAGGGGCAAACACAGAGACCTCTTTCTCAACGTACACATGAAACCAGGAAGAAGGACAAGGTCCCTTCCCCCGTGGGAAACATGGAGCTCTTCTGGTTGCTTTGCAGCTGGAGGGACACGTCAAGAAAGCCTGCTTGAGTGTTTACTTAGATGATGGATTCTTCCGTCACGTCCACAGACCTATCGCTAGGCTCGAACAGCAACGACTCTGGTAGGAGCTGTTCTTGCTCTTCATCACCTCTAGCCCTGTTTCTTCTCGGACATCTGATAGCAAGCAGAGGTGAAAAGGGAAAGCATTTAATTTAATTGACTCAAGGAGAAATCTCTTCATTTATAGCAACTTTCTTCTTATTATTATTTTTCTTTTTGGATTTTCTAGATAGGGTTTCTTTGTGACAGTCCTGGCTGTCCTGGAACTTGCTTTGTAGCCCAGGCTGGCCTTGAACTTACAGAGATTGCCTTCCTCTGCCTCCTATGCTGGGATTAATGGCCTGCACCACCACTGCCCATTTCATTGATAACAGCTCTTAAGTGATGATGGAAAGCCATAGGTGGCTGACATTGTCCTGTGTGGTTGCTCTCACCTGAACAATGATCTCTGGGGCTTTGAGGGATGATGTCTGTTCATTCACATTCATTAATTAAAACCACAACATGGTTAGGCATAGTGATACATGCCTGTAATCTCAGCATTCAGGAGGCAGAGGCAGGAGGGTTCTGAGTTCCAGGCTAGTTTAGCCTTCACAGGAAGTTCTGTGTCAACCTCACTACATAGTGAGTTCAGGGTCAGCCAGAGCAGCATCGTGAGACTTGGTCTTTAAAAAAAAATCAAGGAAAAATAATAGGACCTAAGAAGTGGCAGGAACTATTAAATCCAGTTGTCTGGAAAAGTGATGGAGAACTGCAGTGTAGTAGGACAGAGGGCAAAACATCTTCCAATAGTCTGCGAGGAGTATGTCTTTATCTTCTCTCTTTCTCACAATTCAGAGAGATAGATATGCCATCTTAACACAGACCTGTAAGATATTTACATTTCAGTAATACTGTCAATATAAATAGGTTCATTGGAGGTCAATGATTCATAGGATTCTGATCTGGCTGACAAGAAAGATCACTGACCCTGCCATTCAAAACTACCAAGTCCAGAGCTAACTTAGAATCAGAGTAATTTCCGCTGCAAATCTCCATGATGCTAATATCACAAGAAAAGGCAGAAACAAGTGCGGAGCAATGACTTTTGTAAAGATCCTGTGGAAGGGGCTGGAGAAATAGATGGCTCAGCAATTAAGAGCACTTGCTCTTATAGAGGATCAGGGTTCAGCTCCCAGCATCCACGTGGCATCGCACAGCTA
Source organism: Alexandromys fortis (assembly GCF_014885135.2). Lineage (NCBI taxonomy): Eukaryota > Metazoa > Chordata > Mammalia > Rodentia > Cricetidae > Alexandromys > Alexandromys fortis. The sequence continues at coordinate 1,235,150 of NW_026067992.1, forward strand.
TCTGGAACTGCAGTTCCAGGGGATCTGATGCCCTCTTGTGACCTCTACAGGTACCAGGCAAGAATGCAGTGCCCTTGCATGCAGGGAAACATGACAGACAGACAGACAGACAGACAGACAGACGACACACACACACACTCGAAAGTTTTATCAACAGCAGAAGCTGACGCAGCTAATCGCTACTTATACTAAGTCTTGGTCATCCAGTCTTATTTCCGTAATTCTTAAAGCAGCCTATGACGATGTCATTATTATTATCCTATTTCACATGGGAAAGTAGGGCAGAGCCCAGACGTCCTTTCCAGGTTTTACAAGATTGTGGAGTTTTCAGGGATGAGAACTCAGGTGGGGAACACAGGCCCGGATGGAGACAAGAGAACAATTCACCTTTGTTTCTAGGAGTCAGCAGCCTCCTGAGTGTGCGAATCACAGGGACACTAAAACCACATCTGCCATCCTGTCTAGAGGACTAAGATCTGACTGCACCAGTCTTGTCGTGACAGCCCTAAGTACCAGGGGCGTGGGGTGGGGGCGCAAGTCCTCTGGCTGATCCCTGTCCACCCACTTCCTGTCATTCCGGTCTGGCTAACAGAGAGTGCTCAAATTCTTTTAGCCAAAAGGGAGAGTTTCTCCCTTTCCCATCTTCTTTATACCCTGGGGCATTTCATTGTTTTCCCTCTCCTCCCCCCCCACCCCCGCATTTGGAGCCCCTTCTATATGCTCGAGCAGGTTGGCTCTCATTAAGGCACTATATGTTAAGTTGAATGAGTTGTCATCCAGGAAAACTAATTACCTAGGGCAAAGGTAAAGAGATACTTGAGTGGTTAATTGGAAGTGTCTATCCGCGGCGGGATGGACACTCTTTTCTGATTCGCTAATTTTATCATTCTCCGCAATCTGGGCGAAAAAGGACAGAAGATACATTTTACATTTCCCCACCATCTAAAGGTATTAAAGTTCGTGGGCTGGAGATTAGAAACGCGCCCACAGAAACGTTCTCGCCCGGGACACCGCCCTAAGATCAGAGTAGGAAGACTCCTTTCTCCTTGGCTGCGCTGGGCAAGCCCTGCCCCTAAAGGGGGTGGTGGTGGAGAAAGAAAAGCGTCCACACCACGCGCGTCGGCTGGAGTACAGACTGGCAAGTGATCCGGGCGCGGGAACCTCTGCCATTTATTTATTATTTTTTTTCTTCCCACCGGGTGCGCTGTCCCTTTAAATGGGAATGCTGGTGCTGGCTCCGTAACACGGGAGCCGGCAGCTTGTTGATTTCGGCGCTGGTGAATTTCACATTGTTTCCACTTCACTTTCCTTGCCCTGGGGGAGGCTCGGCTCGGCTCGGCTCTTTGGACGCAGCCGCCGCCGCCGCCGCCACCAGCACGGCTCGGGGAGGGTAGGGGCCCCGCAGCGGCGCAGCGGGCGGGGACCGGAGACCGGGTGCCGGGGCCACACGCGCACCTCGCCGCAGTCGGGGCTCCTCCCGCGAAGGAGCGCGGCCGCCCGGAGCGCAGCGCGACGCGGGGCCCGCCCAGAAGCCAACCCTCCCGCCCACGGGCCGGGCTGCCCAGCCGCGCCGGGAGGCCGGGGCGGGGTGGGGGGCGGGGGTGGGTGCCGCGGCCGCCGCCGAGCCGCCGCTCGGCGCGTTTTGCATGAAGATGGCGGCTCCCACCGCCAGCAAGGCAGCCTCCTTGGGCTGCAACAACAAGCCTGCCTTCCCGGAGCTGGATTTCAGGTCTGGAGCTCGGGTGGAGGAACTGAACAAACTCATCCAGGAATTCACCAGGCACGACCAGCGGGAATACGACGACCAGAGAGCGCTGGAGATTCACACTGCCAAGGATTTCATCTTTTCCATGCTGGGTACGGAGAGGGATGAGGCGGGCGGGGGGGTGGGGAAGAGAGGTGTGTGACTGTGCGTGTGTGCGCGCGGGTGTGATGGAGCGGGTGGGAGCCCTGGTCCCCGCTCCGGCGCTTGCCCGGGGTGTCACCCCTGGCTCCGCGAGGTTCTCTCTCCTTTCCACCGCCAGCCCAGCCGCCCCCCTCCGTTCCTGCCAGCGCTCGGCGCGGGGTGCCCCTCTCCTTCTCGATTGTCCTCTCTTTTGTTGATTCCTCGACCGCGGGGCCGCCAGGCAGGTGAGGCGGCGACGGGAGACACTTCCCGGCTGGGGGGAGCCCCTGAAACGGCGTGGGCCGGCTGACACCGGGTCCCCTGCAAGCCTGGGCGGCCCTAGCAGCGTGAGGAGGCCGACCCGCGCCTGAGCGACAAGTTGCTTCTGTCGTGGTTGCGGCGCGGCGCTACCACGCGGAGCCCTGGGTGGCCAAACTTGTTGGGTGTTCCAGAGTAACCCGCGGAAGTAGTCCGGGTGCCCGGAGTTGCCGCAACTTTGATTTGCAAATCGACTTCCCTTTGAAGGGGTCCGAAGTATTTCCGGTGCTTCTCCGGGTTGTTGCTGAGCTTGGAATTCCAAATTCCTTGCTCGAAAGTGTCCGGGCTCAGAGCTCTGGCCGCAGAGGAGCGTTGTGCCCCCCCTGGTCTTTGTGTATTGTCCTAATGCTGGCCAGGAGGTGCACAGACTTTCCCACTCTGAGCAGCCTTGTGTAAGAAAATTTCCCCCCACTGCATCCCTCAGTCCCTCACCTACCGGCCCTGAAAGGTAAAGGAAAATTATGGGTTCCCGGGGCACCAACCCCATCCCTGGCGTCCTGCGGTGGGATTATTGCTTTTGAGTTGTAGAATGAGCATCCGCTGCTGGGAACCTCGAGTGTAGCGCTGTCATGCAGCAGTGGTGGCCCCGTGGTTTACATTCAGCAGAACTGGACTGGAGGAGCCGTGCTCTACGAACGTTTCCACGGTCAATTTTTCAGATAGTGGTAAATGTGATTGGCAAAGGCCTTTTGGCCATAGGACAGAAGTCTTTGCATTCCCTTGCGATCTAATGAGATACCAGCCCGCCCACTGTTGCTGTGTCTCTCCCGAGGTCCCTTATTCCCTCCCAGATTCTCTTCCTCCCTTGTCCAAGTCTAAGAGATACAGAATGAATGTGACCCACCGGTACTATGAAGAATTAGGAAGTTGGACGGGCCACGCTAAACACAGGACTATGTTTTCCTGTTGCTGCTCACCCCGCAAGTGTATTCTAGGTATTCTAGAAGGTGAATGTGGTTGAAAAGATCTTTATTGAGCTCTTTTGACTGTTCAACTATTTAAGTGAATTTTTATTTCAATTCACATGTGGTGGGAGTCAGCGTTCACAAAGGAGGTTAAACCCTTTACAAAGCCGGGGCATCCAAAAACCAAACCAGTGATTGTCAGGAAGACTTGGGCGCCGGGTGGGGTGGGGAGGGGACGACACACAGGATGGGACACCGAAAGCTCAGGGCAGTTATTTAAGTTGCTTGATCATGGCCTTTCTCTTTGTCATTACTAACCACCGCCTGTCATTATAGCCCCCATCCCCACCCCTTCCCTAGGACCGTCACTGGAAAGAGGTGAGGGTGGATAGTCATGGATCAGGAAGAGGGAGGTGATGGGGAGGGTAAGATTAAACGCCTGGCTCAGTAGGAACTTCTGCGCAGTTCCTTCATCCGACACAGTGACTTAATAAGGTCTAAAGCCTTGTACAAAGGGTAAGTTATTCCAGGGTGCTTAATTTATGCACGTGTTTAATGTCACCAGTGGCGTCGCGCTGACAGGGAAACAAGGTTGCCTTCTCTTCCTTTTCAGCCTGTTGACCTTGGAAGGGATGCGTGTCCCCCCCCCCCCCCCCCCGGGACTTTGGCATTTCCACCTGCAGGAGAGAGAATTCAGGAGTGTCATTTAAGCCCTGTGCCCCTCTGGATACTACCAGACAGATGGCAGAATGAGCTCGCCTGTGTGTGGTGCTGCATTCATTTTCCAATCCCCTGGTTTCCTTTAATGAGGCTGTTCTAGACAAGTGAAGGTTTGGCGACAGCCAGGGTCCCCATGTGGATTTGCTGTTTCTAAAGCAGGTTTTCTTTTTTTTCCTTCTGGACTTAAGAAACAGAAATCTCCTTTTGTACACCTTATTTCACTTGCTGAGTCCTTTATGAATATGCGTATGAGGTGTCTCAATGCCCCCAGCTTGTTAAGGTGTCACTGGGTGGGTAGCATCAGGCGTTCATTTCAGGGAGTTGTTGTGGGGGGTTAGTTCTGGGCTCTGTTCTGCCTCTATCTATCTGAGCTGCACCTGCTCAGGATTTTCCTGCAGCTTAAAAAATGTTATCCTCTCAGGATGAAACGGAAAGGTATTTGTCTAAACCTCTTTAGTGGGAATGTGGGTAATGCGTCCTCTGTAGCAGGCAGTTGTGGGCCCCGGGATGATGGCCAGGCAAGCCCCTATCTGTTACAAGCTTGTTAGCTTGGACTGAGGTCTCAGGAGCTTCCCATCTTTCCATCTAACTTGGAGGGGATTTCCTGCAGTCCAGTGAAGGAGGTAGACAGACGGCTGCTATCAGTGACCCTTCAGCAGTAGGACGCCCAGTGTCCCTCAAGGCAGGAATCCGCACAGGCTCAGCCACCCACTGCGGGGTCACGGGAGAGTCTGGAATCTGTCCTTTGTGGAAACATTCTGCTTCCTTTGGAGGCAGGTGTTAGCTGGCATCATCAAGAGTGACTTCCATTTCTCTACACCATCTTCTTTTCGGAGAATGATTGCTGTTATTATCTAGTTCATATTTGAGAGCCCAGACTGTGTGAGGGGGTTGGCAGTACATAATAAACACTGTTTATCAAAATTCAGAGAAATGGCCAGAGTTCATTAATGTTTTAATAATATTTGGTATTTGCATACAGTCTCAGTCTCTGCTGGATCTTTGTTGCCTGCATTCCCTGGTGAGGTTGGATGGAGACTGGTGGTGTTTCTGTGGAACGTGCATGCAAGGGAAGGTGTGCGGGAGAGGGAAGAGGCAGCAAGGCACATGTAGTCACCCCCAGACAAGGGTTTGGTGTCTTGGTCTGGTCAAGAGAGTAGCTCTCATTTGCTGACCACACCTTCTCAGGGCAGGAGCTCCATGGGGCTTTTGAGCAGGGGCCTGTTCCCATTTCACAGGTGAGGAAACTGACAGTTTGTAGGATAAAGGAACAAAGAAGAGCAGGTAGTAGACTTTAGTGACCGAAGACACGGCCTCTCCTCCTCAAGTCCATTAAAACTAGGAGTATGAGATCCAGGGAGGAGGGCTTGCTTTTTGACAAATCACAGATTCCGCATCTGTGCTGAGCTTAGAGTCTTCTCGTCCGCAAGCAGCACAAGCAGCCTCTGTGAGTGATTGCTGAAGCCCCTGGAGTTCAAGTGCTTTATTCTGTGACAAGATCACCTATTTTAATTCTTGATTGGGAAAATCACAGAGAAGCTGTCATATTGTCTGTAGTTCCAGCCTCCTTCTGCTGTTGGCTGGCTGTGTGCGCTTCGTTTTTATAACGTGTTATACACGGATAGCCGTAGTGCACCCTTTCTGCATGATGCCTACATGGAAAATTAATTTGGTACCTGGAAAAGAAACAGACATGATTTTATTATTTGTTCGGAGGAACATGCTGTATTAGAAAAACCCAGTGAACTTCAGCTGGAATAACTCCCGCAGCCTCGCTCCAGAAAGAACCACGGAGTACGGTTTGCAGTAGCCCCGAGGATACAGGCAGTGGCCAAGGGAGCACGGTTAACTCCATATTTGTAAGTGTGTAGTGTGTACCTGCTCTGAAGTTAGCTCCATTGCCTAAGTGTGTCAGTTCCTGTAATCCGACAACCTGAAGGACATGTCCCGTCCATCTGTTTTCAAGATAGAGCAGATGCCATCTTAGAGATGGAGCACAGAGGTGCAGAGGGGTCGAGTTCTTCTAAGATGATCACACAGAGCTTGAGTTTAAACCGGCTGCTGTTTGCTGGTCCATCCCTTAGACCCTGGTGTCGGTTGCAAAGGCTTTCATCCCTTTCATGCTTTGCTCAGACAACTGGACCTATATCCTGGGGAATATTCCACTTACTGCCTTGCTCTGCCTGTAAGAGCAGGGGTGATCTCTTTGCCCATTCATTGCTATCTGCTTCTTTCTGAACCTCTTTTTTTTAAAATAATTTATTTTTATTTTATTTCCATCGGTATTTCACCTGAATATATGTTTTCGTGAAGGTGATTCCCTTGGAACTGGAGTTACAGACAATTGTGAGCTGCCATGGGGGTGCTGGGAATTGAACCTGGGTCTCCTGGAAGAATAACCACCGTGCTCTTAATCACAAAGCCATCTCTGAAGCCCCATTGTTTGTTTTTTCTTTAAAACCTACCAACCGTTTCTTAAAAACCCTTAGCAGGAGTCTGAGACTAAAATGGGGAGGAAAAGCTGAGAAATCCACCTGGGTCTGTCGTGACCTCCTGCCACCCCTGCCCCTGCACTGTGCTCCGGCTTGTACACTCACTCTAAGAATAGGTTCCTGGCTGTCCCCAGCTAGCCCAGTCAGCACCATCTGGTCCCTTCAAAGTACTGAGTGAGTGCTCCTGGATCTACCATATTTCTAGGCAATCCTTATACCTCCTGAGGAGGCTATTTGGAAGCGGTGACTTTCTGATCCGTGAATGCCAGTTCACCCAGCCAGATCATTGCGAATGTGACTGCGTCGCCCCCTCCCCCATTGCTTGGACGCTTCCTTAGAGTTGCACTTAGTCCTGTTGTTTTTCTCTTCCGAAATCCAAGATGATTTCTAGTTTGCTCTGTCTCTGACGACATTATACACAGTGGGCAGTAGGGTCTCTCTGCACATTTTTCCTTGTGCTAAGTTCATTTGATTCTCAGCGGTTGGGCCGTTCATCCTCTGTGGAGGCCTGTTGGAGCTGCAGTGAGTCCTGGGTCTTGTGGCTCTACTGTTGTTCTTGGACACTGAGCCTCTTCCTTGTTCTCAAAGCCTGTTGAGCCCCTCTTGTCTGACGAAGAACTTGCCATCGAATGTTAAGTCCTTTGAATTCTCCTGGGGAGCATTAGGAAAATTTAGACTTTCTGGTCCCATTTCAGAGCTATTGATTGAGAATCCCCAGAGATCTCCAATCTGAGCCTTCAGCACTTCTGTCTGCCTGCCTGCCTTACAGCCTGAGGCTGTGCATTCTCCTTCTGTTAGAGCCCTTCCTAAGGGCAGTGAGTGTCATCCCGCTGTCTTTGAAGACTAGATCCATGCTGTTGAGTCCAGTGAGTGGAAGACCTCAGAAAATTTCCCAAGTTTACCACCAGCATAGCTGAAATCTAACCAAGGTCAGGCCAGCACAAACCTTTGATTTCGGCCAGAACCGTATTCTCTGCTCAACTGGCCTAGGACACCCAGATTCTACCTCAAGACTTCCTGCTATGTGATTTTTGGCAAGTCATTTTTGGAAAATGAGTCTCAGTTTCCGGCTACGTAAAAGCATGCCAGTTGGGGTTAATAACTGTACCTACTTCCTGTGTTTGATTACATCTGGTTCTGAGTCCGAACTCTTTTGTGCAACCTTAAAGACGGGCCTTGTGGAGTTCTGTTTTGTAGTCTGTGATGTCCGTGTGACCCTGTGTCTCCTCACCGCTGTCGGGCTTCTTTTCTGTGCATTTTCCATGGCTGGAAACACATAGAAGTCAAAGCATTCTGCATGCCAATCACTAATAATTCCTCCCTGCACATTTTCCTAGACATCTGTGTTTATATTTCTACCGTGCTCACACCTGTAGCTATGTACTTCCACGCATATGGTTTGGGACAACAGAGACCCGAATGGGGTTGATGCTGTCTTTACAGGTTCGCCAACGTGGGGTCATCTACCTCACCAGGAGCCTGTGGGATGATGGTCTCGTCCCCTCTTTCACTCATTCTTTTTTACTCCAAAAGAAGATGCCGTTCTTCAACTCAGAGCTCATTCTGTGATTGGGGGTGACAGACCCCTGACATGCACGACATCGGTGCCTCTCCTGTCCCATTTTGCACTTCTAAACATAAGACTTATGTTTCTTACTTTCCTCTTTTTTCCTTGGGTTGCTCTCTTTATTGGCTTCCTATCCCCGCTCCATGGAAACAGTTAATGGGGAGTCTGTGAACTTGAATGAGATGAAAGGATGTCTTCACTTTTATTAACCTCCGAGACAAAGCGTTACCTCCCACTATAAATATAGCTGGCAGACTATAGTGGTATCAGTAAGTAATAGCTCGGTTTTGTTCCTAGCAAAAATGACAGGCATTTTCTTTTGCTTTCTTTCTTTTCAGTTTATTTTTTATGTGCATTGGTATATCTGTGTGAGGGTGCCAGATGCCTAGGGACTGGAGTTACAGACAGCTGTGAGCTGCCATGTGAGTGCTGGGAATTGAACCCCTGTCTTTTGAAAGAGCAGCCAGTGCTTAACCACCGAGCCATCTTTCCAGCCTTTCACTTAGTAATACAATGTCGCATGTATTGCAAAAGACACGGGGCTGGTGAGATGACTTAGTGGCTGAAGGTACTTGCCCACGAGCCTGATGACCCTGGCACAAGCCCTGGCACTCACATAGTTGAAGCCGAAAAGCAGTGCCCCAAAGGTGTGCTCTGACTTCCACATCAATGCTGGGCACACGCGTGTGCGCATATACACAAAATAGATACTTGCCATAAAAATTCAAAAGACACCACTGTTGTTTCATGTAGAGGCGGCCACCTGACCTTGATAGTTTCCATTTCCGTAAGTGACCTATCTCAGATTTACAAACAAAACGTGTATTTTTTTTAATGCTGACTGTCTTTGAAAAACCTGCATAATGTTGTTCTCTTCATTTCAGTGTCCTTATCTTGCCAGGCATGAAGGGGTACACCCCTCACCCGGAACTTGGGAAGTAGGAGAACCTTGAGTTTAAGGCCAGCCTGAGTCATTGTACAGTGATTTTAAGCTGGCCTGGCCTAAACTAAGACCCTGTCTCAAACCCCACTGAACAAGCAATACTGTTCCTGGCAGGAGTTCCTAGAATAGACTGGGCTGGACAAAGGACCTAGGCCACAGACCACAGACGTGGTGAAGGGTCCTAACTGGACATATTGTCTGCTCAAAGGTCACTTTAACCATGTGACTTTCCTGTATCTCTGAGGAGAAAGAATGTCCCTCCCTGGCGTTCTAATACCTTGCCGCCCCCAGCACATTCTTTTCCTGGGCTTATTTCTAGCATTCAGTAAAAATGTGTACACAGGGCAGGCATGGTGTCTTATGCTGGTAATCCTAGTGCTTGGGAGGCTGAGGTAGGAGAATTACTGCAAGTTTGTAGCCAGCCTAGACTACATAACGAGACCCTTTTTCAAAAAAAAAAAAAGTGTACACAGTAGGTGTCTACTAAATAAATGTAAGATAACTCAAGTTAACTTTATTATTTTAAGCTCTTTTTGTGGTTTGGTTTTCAAAACAGGATTTCTCTCTGTAGCAATTCTGGCTATCCTGAAACTCACTCTGTAGACCAGGCTGGCCTTGAACTCCCGAGTGCTGGGATTAAAGGTGTGTGTCACCACTGCCCGGTTTATTTTAAGCTCTTTTTATGAGCTCTTTAGACAGGAGAGATGGTTCAGTGGTTAAGTGCACTGACTGCTTGTGGAAAAGACCTGGGTTCAATTTCCAGCACACACATGGCAGCCCACAACTGCCTATAATTCTAGTTTCGGCGATCTAGCGCCCTCTTCTGGCCTCCTCAGGTACCAGGCACGCTTCCAGTGTACATGTATCTGTGTAGGTGAAATACTTGTACCTATAAAAGGTAATATCTTGCCTCTGCCTCCCGAGTGCTGGGTGAGTTCGAGACCAGCCTGGTCTACAGAGCTAGTCCCAGGACAGGCTCCAAAGCCACAGAGAAACCCTGTCTCGAAAACAAACAAACAAAAAANCGAGTGCTGGGTGAGTTCGAGACCAGCCTGGTCTACAGAGCTAGTCCCAGGACAGGCTCCAAAGCCACAGAGAAACCCTGTCTCGAAAAACCAAAAAAAAAAAAAAAAAAAAAGGTAATATCTTTAAAAAAAGGAAATGAACTCTGCTGAAAATTGTCTCATGGTTTTCTCATCTGTTAAGCCACACTTGATCATCTTTTCTGGGGCTGTGGAATCTTGGTCTTCCATTCTTTTGTGGCAGAGGAATATAGCTGACTTTTCCTACATGAGGCATTCCTGTCTTCCTTAAGACATACCTGAGGGCAGTGTAAGGAATGACCAGTGTGACCGCTGGGGACTGCCTGCCAAGAGCAGCAAACCATACCTTGTATCCTCCTGGGCGTGGGTCCTTTGTTGTGGCCCTGGGTTTTTGTGCTCTGGGCATCTCCTGGACCGCCCTGTCCAGGCCTGGTTTTTATACCAGTCACTGTGCCCAGTAAGGTGTTTAGCAGGTTTATCAGTCATTCTCCCGGTGGTTAGATGCTTCCTCTGGAGCTCCAATTCCAGCAATTCTTTGTTATAAGTGGAGTATTTACAGTCAATAATAATTTATCTTTGCACAGTAAGCAAAGTGTTTTATAGACTACAGTCCGCATTCTTGTATTGTGTAAATGGGGCTGGGCTGGGTCTTTGTGAGAGATTGTATAGGCAGCCGTAACCCCCATTTATGCATGGGTCATGGCGCTTCATTCAAGTTTGCAGATTTAGTTGTGGAGCAAGACTCAACCCGGCTACAGACGTCTCTTGTTGCAGAATACTGCCAAGAACTCATCGGGCGTTTTACCCCCAGGTGTCTTCCACGGGTTTCTCTGACAAGGCCAGGGATGCAGGCATCGTCGTTCATCCGAGGGGTTTTTGTCGTCCCCCCCCCCCCACTGTCGTAGACAATTTAGCTTGAGAGTGATGTATCAGTTTTAACCCCGTGGCCATACATTTTCCTGATTGCTTAGCCCCGCCCAGCTTGTTCTTAAGGTGTGTGGCATTGCTTGCCATGAGCTGAGTGGTCATCAAAGGACAGTTTATAATTATGCCATTCCGTGAGGCGCTGTCCCCAGGGAAGAGATACTTGTTTCTCATCCTCTCCAGTGCCTTTTTGTGAATCCCCTCCCACCCCCCCACCCCCCACACACAAGAGAACCAGAGACAGAACTGCCGTACGTAAACCTATGTAAGGAACTCTTACTCAATTTGGTGTTTTTATTGTTTGTTTGTCCCCCCCCCCCCACACACACACACAGGGTTTCACTGTATAGATCGTCCTGGAACTTGCTATGTAGACCAGGCTGGCCTCGAACTCAAAGAGCTAGCCGGCCTCTGCCTCCCAATGCTGGGAATTAAAGGCCTGCACTACCATTGCTCAGCAATGTGTTTATTTTTTTTTTTAAATATATTTTCCTCAGTATAGAAGACTTGATTACTATTTGTGAATTAAACGAAGCCCAGAGCGTAGGCTGGTCTCGATCATATTCATGTTTTTGTTTCTTCTAACTAGGGCTTGAATGTCTGCCACGTACACACACACAGTGAATGAATGGTACGAGGCATTCATGCCTTCATTCACGGTCGGCGTGCCAAGTGCGTGCCGGTATAGCTACCATCACGCGATTACTGTGTACGAACACGGAGGCCACCTCCGAGGCTTCTGTTCTCCAGAGGATGGATACTGTGATTAAAGCCTGTGAATGAATAGAGATGTGTGCATAAGGAAAGCAAATAGCCTAGACTGTCACAACGAGGGGTAACTGGTTGGCTGCGGCGCGAGCGATCGAGAGGGCTTCCTTGAAGCACATCCACTTACAGCGCAAGAAGGAGCCAGCTGCTGGAGGCCCAGGTGGCGGTGTGTTCAGGTAGACAAAGCGACAAGTGTAAGGGGGTAGGTACAGGTGGAAGCATCTTTCAGGGCTACTTAATTACCGCCAGTGTTCCCTCTGGGGGAGATTGGTTTGTGTTCAGTCTGACTCAGGCTGGAGAATGTCGTGCATTTCCTACAGATGGAGGCTTTCCAGGCAGGACCACCCTTGGGCAGTGCTCTTGTCTTGTCCCTGGCCTTTAGGGAGAGGGATGGAGATGAGGGGAAACATAAAAAGTTAGATCGCAAAACCTTTATGATCATCTAGTATTATGATTTTGGAGATGGGAGCTTACTGTGTGGCCCAGGCGAGACTTGAACTCACTGGGTAGCCCCGCCTGCCTGTGAGCCTCTGGCATCAGGATCCCCAGTGGGGACCCTGATTGTTGGGATTACAAACTTGCACCATCATGCCCAGCAGGATGACAGATGCCAGAGAGGCCCTTTGTAGCCCTGCTGGTCTCTGATTTCACCTCTGATAACCCCCGGGCTAGAAAAATAAATAAATCCTGGGTTGATTTGTGAACACTGCGGTGTTCAGGGGATGGCAGTAAGCCTTTTGTTTTTGTCCAGTCCTCTCTAGTTTACAAAGCACCGTCACATACAGTGCATCCTCCTGACTTTCCCTCACCCCATGAAACAGTTATTGTACCTGGTACACCCTGGGAAGAAGGATGATCTAGGAATTGCCAACACCTTGCTGAGGGTCACAGACAGCACAGAGGGCTGGGGGTGGAGCTATTAGACCTCAGTCCTTTGAAGAACACCCTGATTTCGATGCCAGCTCTGGCATGGCCTGTCTTGGAGAGTGGAAGGAAGCAGGCTTCTGCATCCCCGCAAGGTGCAGAGATCTGAGGCAGAACAAAGTCAGTCTCTCTCTCTCTCTCTCTCTCTCTCTCTCTCTCTCCCTCCCTCCCTCCCTCCCTCCCT
>NW_026067992.1:1247881-1252505 GCF_014885135.2 Alexandromys fortis
CCCTCTCCCCCCCTCCCTCTCTCTCTCTCTCTCTCTCTCTCTCTCTCTCTCTCTCTCTCTCTGCCATGCCTGGATGGTCATTCAACTTTTAAGCCCTTCTCCAGGCTGCTTCAAGAACAACCCTTAGAGCAGCTGCAGCTGTTCCCCATGGCAGCTGCGCGTGCGGCTTGTGTTGTGATTAATAAAGGAACTCAACAGTTTGTTCTCGCAACTGTGCCCTCGCTTCCATGCAGGCTGTTTCTGATTTTGAGCAACACTGTCCTGCTGGCATATGGGTAGTTCCTCGTGTTGTGGTCACCCCCAGCCATGAAGTTATTTCGTTGCTACTTCATAATGGTAATTTTGTGACGGTTCTGAATCATAATGTAAAATATCTGATCTGCGACCCCAAGGGGTCGTGACCCACACAGGTTGAGAATCACCGATTTAGAGCTAAGCTGGTGGCCTGAAAGCCCTGGCCTAATTGGATGGTGGGGGTACATGCTGTGGCTGGCTCACAATGGAACCCAGCCTTCCTTGTCAGTCAGGGAGTGGAGGAGTGTTGGGGGCCACCATTTTCCAGCGTTTGACGTCTGGATGGTTTCAGAGTCTGAATGTGTTGTGTATTAAACTTCTGCTTTTAGCAGGGGTCCCCGGCTTCACTCCTTCACTCCTATGTGTAGGCGTGGGATGGAGTCTTGAATTCGCAGTTCTAACACATCTGGGGAGGTAGCCACTGTTTCCGAAACCACACTTCCAAAGCCGCGGCTTCAAGACCCAGGATTGATAGCTTTGACATGTTTGGGGGCTTTAAGGAGAAATATAAAAAATGTTAAATATTTAGAACAAAGAAACTCTTTAAGGAAATACAGTGGGGTTTGAAGCTGTAGGTCAGACAATACTGGACTGCTTAGCCAATCTCCTCTGGTCTGAATGCATGAGGGAGCCCTTGGGCTGTCTGCTGAGAAGACTGAGGCCCAGAGAGGGCCCATAGTTCATTCAAGAGCATCTAGTTACATGACGTGGGGTGGGGGTAATCATGACCTCATGTTTCCTGTGTGCGTGTCTCATGATTCCTCTGTGTGTATGTATGTGTGTGCCATGTTTCCTCTGTATGTGTGTTTATGTGTGTCTCACGATTCCAGTCTGTATGTGTCTCATGTTTCCTCTGTATATGTATGTGTCTCATGTTTTCTCTGTGTGTGTAGACATGTGTGTATATGTGTGTGTGTTCGTCTGCCCTAGCTTGCTGTCCTGCTACTTTTATTTTTAAATAGAAAAAAGTGTAGCTATATATTGGAAATAATGATACACTAAATATTATTTACTGTGTCCCAGGCACAATTCTAAGGATTTTATACTTGTCCTTCATTAACTAAATTAGTATTAACTGTGCTGTGAAGAAGGCAGCAGTGACCCTTATTTTGCAGATGAGAACTCAGAACAGTGATGCCAGGCATCATGGTGCCGCTTGGTGGAGTGGGGATTCGGAACTGGGAAGTCTCGTTTCAAGCACAAAACAAATAAGTTGTGTTAGTTAAGATTTTTCTCAACTCAAGCCGGGGTGATTTGGGAAGAAGGAACTTCAATTGAGGAAATGTCTCCCTCAGTTTGGCCTGTAGGCCTATTAGTCTGTGTGCCTTATTAATGTGGGAGGGCCCAGCCCACTGTAGGTGAGGCTCCCCCTCCCCCCACGTGGTTCTGGGCCCTGTGAAGATGTAAGCCAAGTGAGAGGCCTGAGGAGCAGCCCTTAGTAGACCACATTCGTCCATGGTCTCTGTTTCAGTTCCTACCTCGAGTTCCTGCCTTAGCTTTCCTCAGAGAGGGACTGTACACATCTAAGCTGAAGTAAATCCCTTCCTCCCCAAGTTACTTTTGGTCATGGTATTTATCCTAGTGACAGAAAGCAAACCAGGACATAAGTACATAAGTGTATACCTTCTTTATTTCTTCCTTTCTTCCTCTGTCTATTTCTTTTTATCTTTGTGTTTGAGGGTTCAGCCTGCACATAGGTTTGTGTATCCTGCATTATACCTGGTGGAACAGATTCCCTGGGACTGGAGTTATAGACAGTTGTGAGCTGCCCCATGGGTGCTAGGAATTGAAACCAAGTCCTCTAGAGGAGCAGCCATCTCTTCAGCTCCAATAGATGGCTTCTTTTAAAAAACAAAAACAACCCCCCCTTTTTAAAAATGAAAACAATTAAAGAAACCTTTCTCATGCAAAATGGAAGCAATTTAACATTCCAAAGAAACTTGAGAATTAGACGTCTGGATTCCCTCCCTCCTCCATTTACCCTCATGAAACTGAGAGGCACCCTTAAGCCTGAGCTTCACTTTTTGGGTGGAGTAGAGATTAGCAGAATGTTGGGCAATAGATGAACCTGAACAAGGTGTCTGCACACAAGTCAGTTGGCTCTGTGTTTGCCCCAGGAAAGACTACCTGGCTTTGAAGTCCTTTCAGGAGGGCTCTGCTGCAAGGTAGGGGACGTTTCTCTGCTACAAAGCCTCCTAGTAGTTTGAAGTTCTCTTAATTGCTGTGAGAGGCAGGATGCTCAAAAGAAAGTATCATGGGCTGAGTGTATTTTGGTCTGTCATGTTTGCTTTGGTCTTTTTGATTGTTCCCTGTCCCTTCTTTTCTGGTTTCTTTCCTCTGAAGTGTATCCTTTTACACCTGAGCCGTTTCCATAACTCGAATGGTTATTTTGATCTCCCAACAATCCAAATCCAGGGTAAGGAGGGCTGGCCGGTCCTCCCCATGGTGAGGAGAGTGGGAGCTCTGTAGCAGAGCACGGTGCTGGTTCTGAGGTCAGTTCACCCACCGCATCACCATATAGATGAAAATGCGTAACTCGCATAGTGGACAGTGACTTACTCAAGGCCAGGCTGCAGTGATGCTGAAGACGAAATCAGGGGACACTTTCCCCATCGTTTCGGGTGCTTTCGGATTAGCGACCCATCTGATCCTGGCTGTTTGCCATCCCCGCTTTGCAGCTGAGGGAATCCGTGCTTTGAAATCACTTGTTCGGGTTAGCACCAGAGAGAGCTGGGCAGCATGGCTTCTTCTTCCCTTCTGTGCATCTTCAGGAAGCTGACTATCCCAGGCTCCGTGTGGTAGACGATGGACGTACCTGGGCTGGTGGCAACGTTCAGGGGCAAGCGGAAGTGAGGAATAGTAGGCGAAGTGGAGAACAGAGCGGTCTCGCTGTTCCCCGGGGCTGGCACCGTCCTGTTTCTTGGCAGCCCTCAGGACCAGCATTCTTTTGACACTGTAGTTTTGTGTGTTGAATAGTCTTTTGTATGAGACCTCATCCTGTCCCCAGTTCCCCTCTATTTGAAAGTAAGAAGGTGGGCCCCAGTTAATTGACTGATTTAAGCCCTCCAAAAGTCAACTGGGCCCCTGGCGCTGAGTAAATTAGGGCAGTTTTGTGATGCTCTCTTTCCCACCCCAGTGGGTTTCACTCCAGATTTAGCACATTTAATGAGGGCGTAGTTAATGGAGTCTGTCCTGGGGTGATGGGGATCCGACAGTTTTCCCAATGAAAGGCTGATGGCAGTGTACTTTTTAAAAGTTTATTTTGCAAGCAAAATTTATTAGCCTGAATTGGGTCTCATGCAAATGAAGGAATCTGCCTCTCTACTGTTTGTGAGAGCTTTTTAAAAAAAACACATAGCCTGCCCAGTTTCCCCATGTTGTGCGGGGCTGTGTTTGTATTATATGAACTTGTAAAGCATTGAACATGTTGGCGTATGCCACCAGGCCAGTGATGGCTGTGTTGACTGTCAGCTTGACAGAATCTAGGGTCACATGAGAGATGGGCCTCTCTGGGCATAACCAGGCCGGATTATCTCAGTTCCATCAGCTGAGGCAGGAAAACCCATCCACGGTGGGAGGTGTCTTTCCTTGGTCCTGTCCTGGGCAGGATTCAGCATGGGAAGAGAGCTGAGCAGCAGCATGCATTCGCTGCTCTGTTTCTTGACCTAACATGCAGTGTCATCTCAAGTTCGCACTTGGGTGATGTCCCCGCCATTGATCGCTAACCTGAACCGTCAGCTGGACAAGCTCTTTGTCCCATAGGTCGCTGAAGACTATTCTGTCACAGGGAAAGAACAAGGCATGGTCCTTGGGGTGAGTCTTGGTACTGATGTGTCAGTGGGGCAGGGTTAGAATCTGCAGAGAAGCCTCATTCTGACCTGCCCCATCACCAAATAAAAATCACCACAAAAACATAAGTGGCCTTGAAGGGTGGCTTCTTTTGAACCAAGGAGATGCTTATGGGAAAACTACGTTAATCTTTGTCATTTCATTTCTGTGTAATTTTGTTTGGGATGGGTCTGGGTCGCCCAGACTGGCTCAAATTCCTGACACTTGACCTCTTCCTTGCCAGCGCTGGGATAACAGGTGTGTGCCACACACGTGTCTGGAGACTGGGTGGGACAGGCACTTACGAATTGCGTTGTAGGCTAAGGTGGAAAGCCAGTACTGCTCCCACGCTGGGACAGTTAGTGTGCTTCCTCCTCCAGCCTTGAATGCCACCGCACTCCCGTCTAAGGTGTCCCTGCGCTTAAGCCTCAGGTGCCTCACCTCCTTGCTCTGGCTTCACCTGCCCCTCACTTCAGCCTCCCTTACCCCCCCCCCCCCCCCC